>NW_027526204.1:155261221-155846221 GCF_048455015.1 Haemaphysalis longicornis | reverse complement strand
AAGACAACCCTTTTTTATGACCTCACCAGTCAATTATCACTCACGCGCCCAGCCGCGAAAATTAGGTATACAGCAAGTGCTTATGGCCATAAAAATTCAACAAGAAACTAAAAAAAATCAGACACCACCTCCCTCCCAACCGATCATGCAGATCGCGATTGGTGCCATACCCGCAGGTAACTTGAATTCCGAGCCCACAGTGACGCATGAAACTTAACAGCCAACCATAGCTGCCTGCTAGGCTACTCATATGTACTCAAACTCCAAATGAACTTAAAACTCCTATTTACTCAGAACTCAAAATGTACTCAAAACTCAATATGTAATCAAACTCAAAATGTGCTCAAACTCAAAATGTACTCAGAACTCAAAATGGACTCAAACTCAAAATGTACTCAGAACTCAAAATGAACTCAAACTCAAAATGGACTCAAACTCAAAATGTACTCAGAACTCAAAATGAGCTCAAACTCAAATTGTACTCAGAACTCAAAATGAACTCAAACTCAAAATGGACTCAAACTCAAAGTGTACTCAGAACTCAAAATGGACTCAAACTCAAAATGTACTCAGAACTCAAAATGGACTCAAACTCAAATTGTACTCAGAACTCAAAATGGACTCAAACTCATAATGTACTCAGAACTCAAAATGGCCTCAAACTCAAAATGTACTCAGAACTCAAAATGGACTCAAACTCAAAATGTACTCAGAACTCAAAATGGACTCAAACTCAAAATGTACTCAGAACTCAAAATGGACTCAAACTCAAAATGTACTCAGAACTCAAAATGGACTCAAACTCAAAATGTACTCAGAACTCAAAATGGACTCAAACTCAATCGGACTCAAACTCAGTCGTGATCACTCGGCTCAAACTCACTCAAGCTCAAACTCACCATGCCACACTAGCCTCGCGCTCACTCAAACTCAAACTCACGCGTGAGTTTGAGTCCAAATGAGTCTGAGTGAGTGGACTCATGAGTGAGTTTGCCGACCTCTGCTGTCCTATGCCATGCCTATCCTTCCCTCTGATAATCTCCTTCCTATAGATATAGTTTGAAGCGACAGCTAGGGTGCCAAAGTTGTGCCCATCCGATACAAAGGGGATAGCCACATCATCATCATCAGCTAGGGTGTCTCGATGCCAGCGCCGCACAGGGTGGAGACACCCTTTCAACGGCCACGTGCCGCCGCACTTGGGTCAAAGGGCTCAACGCACTGTTCTTTTCGTTTCCCACAAGACCGAGCAAAGCGAAACAGATAAGATGATTCCAACTTCTCCAGTAAGCCGCGTTGCGGCGATAATTATAGCGCGGTTTTGATGCAGTGACTTGCTGCGGCGGCGACCGATTGACCCAAAGTGGCGGCGTCAACGCACACGTGTCTCCACCCTGTATGGCGGACGCGCGTGAATAGAGGCACCCTAAAACAAGCTCCCGCAGGGGTCCCTGCGGGAGCTGTATAGAGGAACTATAAAACAAGCCGCTGGGGAGAGCGAACAAGGGGAGAGCAATGTACAAAGACGCAACGAAGAGAGCAAAGTGAAGCTGGGCGCCCGGTGGCGCGGGGATTATCGGCGCACGCAAATGATATTTCCTGGACGACAGTCGGCGCTCCCCTTTATCTTACTCAGTGCTCTGGACAACGTTGTCTGCGCCGTTTCGTGGTGGCACAAATCTTTTCATTGCATTCGCATGTGAATAAGCAATGCACTCTGCGGATCCTTTCTTGCAAGCAGCCATAACGAAAGCCAATTTGTGAAGAAGGGAATGTATGCCATACAGCCTGAAGAAAATATCCACACAAACTTTGTGAGCCTGCAAAACATCACCAAACCTACTAATAAGACGTTTGTGACGGTGCAGGAAAATTAATGCGTTGGGCACAGAAAAAACATGCATCTGATACAACTCAACAACGAAGGAAATAGAAGACAGCCGTTTTCTTTAATTACTGCTGTGCAATGCGCGTGTAGGGGCCCGCTGCTTGGTGCGTATAGCATATTAGACTTCCAAGTCTTTATAAGAACATATAAAAAATATATTAGGGAAGCCTACGTATTTCTAATGCTCATCGAGGAGTTCTGAGCCCTGAACGTCTCAAACAAGCTAGCAATGGCGGGTTACACACGATCTTCTGGGAGATGCACTGAAGAAAGTTCTCTATCTCCTTGTTTGTTGCATACTTGTGCGGGATACAGCTTGAGATTATTTAGAGGGGTCACAAGCTGGGAAATAACTGAATTATTGGAAGTACGCTTTTTAATGCACTAATGCGGGCACTAATGCACTAATGCGGGCGGTTTATAGAACAGGCACTGCTGCCTCTCACAAGCGGAGTGTAGCAGACGACAGCGGTGCGAGTCCCTAAGCTGACGTCAGAAGCCAGAGGGCGCCACTCACCGCCAATAATGACCATACTTACTCCATAGATGGCCATGTCAAGGCCATGTTTCATAGTGCAACACCATCGCCTCGCGATGGCAACACAGAATGTGGAAATGCGGCTACAGCAGGCTTCACCTTTAAACAGTAGCGCATTGGTTGGGAGACATTTTTTAGGAGCAATTTAAGCCCTCTGATATATTATTTTATTTTCTTTGAATTTCTGTATTCGCTGAACACACGACGCCGAGTAAATTGTGGCCGCTGGCACGAGACGTACCTTGTAATTATAGCTTCGCTGTAAAAGAGGATTCTTGTAACGCCTTGGGATACTAAGGCCGCAAGAGTTTTGTGGTGTAGTGGCGCCCTCTAGTGGAGCGCCCGCTCACTGTGTGCGCTTGGTTGTATTAATTGTAACTAGATGTCGTTGCTGTGGACGCGCGTATGCGTCTCGGTGTCGTCTTGTCGAACAATAAAACGTTCTCTTTGGGTTCTGGTCTTGGTACGAGCAGGCCGCACTCTTTCTTCTTGGGCTTGTGGGTGGGCCCGGCGCCCGGCCTTCGCTCCCGTCGCCGCCGAGGCCGCTCGCCGTCGCCCACGACACATCTTTTTGGCGACGAGGATGGGATCATTTTCTTCTGCTGCGACGACGTCGTCGACGGGTCCGGCAGAATGAAAACGTGAGTGCGTTTGACCTCGCTCGAGTGTGACTGTCCGGCGCGTCTGGCGTCGCGAGGCCTAGCGTTCTTTGTGCTGACGCTTGTCGAACCGTCGTTTAGGCCTCGCCCTACTTCGTTCTTCTGCTTCTGCTCCTGCACCTCTCTCCTTCCTGCTTGGCAGCATGGGCCTCTTCGATAACCTGCCCGTTTTCCTCGAATTGCCGGGGCCGCCTCCGATTCCGTGGCATAACTGGAAAAAATTGTTTCAGGCCCATCTCGAGGCGGCTGGCGGCAGCGACTGGAATGACGGACGACGCGCGTCGGCGCTCGTCAGTGTTTTGGGTAGGGAGGGGCAACGAAGGTATTTTGCTGAGGCGGAGCAGGACGAAGCAAGGAGGGACGCCGCCAGTAACGTGACCGACGCTAATGTAACCAGCCCTATCGTGACCGACTCCGCGACCGACTGTAGTGTGACCGCATCCTCGGCTCCGGCCATTTCGAAATTCGACCAACTTTTGGAGCAGCTGGACCGGCTCTTCGCTGCGTCCACAAATACGCTTTTTGAACGACATGAGTTCACAAGCCGTCGTCAATTTCGGGGGGAAAGTTTTTTAGAATACGTGACCGCTCTAAAGGAGAAAGCCGTACGTTGCAAGTTCGGGCTGACGTACGCGGAGCGCGTCCGAGATCAAATCATACATGGAACGTCTAACCCCCAGGTTAGAGAAAAGCTGCTCGCACATGGCGAAAGGTTGTCTTTGGAGAAAGCTGAAGAGATTGGTCGGAGTTTTGAATCTTTGTCGTTGGCGAACCAAGCCTTCGGTTCGCATCAAGTACAAGCAGTAGGTCGACGAGGAGAAGGTGGCGTCGCGGAAGATGACAGTCGGGGAAGCCGCCGCGCTCAAGATGGCAGCATGGAGAATCAAGATGGCTTGGGCCGCCGGGGAGGCCGGCGCGCTCAAGATGGCGGCACAGGAATTCAAGATGGCCTGGCCAGCCGGGGAGGCCGTGACGTCATTCCACCGGGTTCGGGAAGGCAAGATGGTGGCCTCCAAGATGGACGTTTCCATCCGCAGTCAGCTGTAGAGTTCCGCGGTACAGTTCAGCAGAAGAAGTTTGCAGGCAAGCTTCAGTTGTGCGAACGATGCGGAAATAAATGGCATAATTCAGCATTTCAAAATTGTCCAGCCCGAAATCGGCGCTGCAACTCTTGTAATAAGTGGGGACATTTTGCATCGATGTGCCGTAAGCCGGCACCAGTGCATCGAGTTTCTTCGAAGGAAGCTACGGGATCCGCTTCGACACCGGAACCTGTAGAGCATCCAGCATCCACGGAGATCAACGCACCCGCAAGATCTTCCGTCTTAACAGTCAGCACTTCTTCTAGAAAGGACTTAGTCGTCCAAGCTGAAGTCAGCGTCAACAATCCTCCAAGAAAGGACTTAGTCGTTCAAGCCGAAGTCAGCGGAGTGACCATGCAACTCTTAGTCGATACCGGAGCATCCGTGTCGTTGATGACTGTCGAAGATTTCAAGCGTCACTTCAGTAAACAGCATGCGCTGTCCAAGGCTTCCGTCAACTTGTGGAATTTTTCCAAACAACGTATCGGCATCCGCGGCTCATTCCAAGCTCCTGTTCAAGTCTTGCAACGGTCTTGCTCCGTCACATTCTACGTCACCGACAAAGGGACATCTCTTTTGGGGCTCGACGCCATCCAGCAACTGGGCATTCAGATCGACGGTGCGTCTCTTACGTGTCGACTAGCATCGGTGTGTGCAGTGCAGTGTCCCGTGAACGTGCCCCCGGGTTTCGAACATCTCTTCAACGGCGAGTTGGGTCTTGTCAAGGACGTCTCGCATAAGATCCAACGGCGGCCAGGTGTGACTCCAGTTGCATCTAAGCTACGAAGATTGCCTCTTGCTCTCCGTGATCCAGTGTCCAGCGAACTGCGACGCCTGGAGGACAATGATGTCATTGAACGTGTCGACGCCTCGGAGTGGGTTTCGCCACTCGTCGTCGTCCGGAAAAAGAACGGGGACATTCGGCTGTGTGTGGACCTCCGGGAACCGAATAAGGCAATTATCATTGATGGGTATCCTTTACCGCATGTTGAAGAGCTGTTGCAGATGTTTCATGGTGCTGTTTGTTTTTCTAAGCTTGACTTGGCGTCGGCTTATCATCAGTTGTTGCTGGAAGAGGGCAGTAGGGACTTAACTACTTTCGTGACTCATGAAGGTTTATTCAGGTTTAAGAGGGTGTGTTTTGGTCTGGCGTCGGCGCCTGCGGTTTTTCAAAAAATGATGTCTCAGATCTTAAAAAATTGCAAAAACGTTGTTTGCTATCTTGATGATATTCTTGTGTGGGGAAAGACTCAAGCTGAGCATGACGCGAGCCTGGTTGAAGTCTTAACATGTATAGCAAACAGTGGCATGAAGTTGAACGACAAATGTCTTTTTTCCGTCAAGGAACTTGATTTTTTGGGTCACAAGATTTCGGCTGAGGGCATCTCACCTTTGGAGAGCAAAGTAAAAGCTATAGTCCATGCTCCCGCTCCTACGGACATAAAGTCACTGCAATCATTTTTAGGTCTTGCAGGATACTATGCTAAGTTCATAAAGAACTATGCAGAGATAGTTGAACCACTTCGCCTCATGCTCAGGAAGGGTCAGACGTTTTGTTGGTCTGATGATGCTCAGCGCAGTTTCGATCAGTTGAAAGCGTGCCTCACATGTTCTCCGGTGGTGAAAGTCTTTAATCCTGACTTGCCTGTAGTAGTAACTACCGACGCATCTGATGTGGGAATTGGCGCGGTACTACAGCAGCGGTATGGTTCTCGGCTTGAAACCATAGCCTTTGCATCTAGAACTTTGTCGGAGACTGAGAGAAAATACTCTGTGGGAGAGCGCGAAGCGCTGGCTTGTTTGTTCGCGTGCGAAAAGTGGCACATTTTTCTTTGGGGAAGACGGTTCACACTTAGAACTGACCATCAGGCTGTAGTTGCTTTGTTAGCCGCAGGAGACTCAGGTCGGAGACCTTTAAGGATTTCACGGTGGTCAGCTCGTCTGCTGTACTACAATTTTGACATCGAGTATTGCAAAGGGTCAGAAAATCTGGTGGCTGACGCTCTATCGAGATTACCCATTCAGACCGGTCAAGAACTTGTTAAGGAGGAAGAGATAGTGTCACTAGTAACATCAGTAGTCGATAAAGAAACCGTGCAGCTGGCAACGAAGGCCGATGTGACGTTGCAGAAGGTAGCAGAGTATGTGTCAAAGGGTTGGCCTGATAAGAAAAAGGTACACAGTGATTTAACTGCTTACTTTCATGTAAGGGATGAACTTTCTGTTGTGGACGGATTACTCATGCGTGATGACCGTGTAGTCATTCCTGGTGTACTAGTTGGTACCTACGTTTCTCGAGTTAGCACATGAAAATCATCAAGGAATAGTACGAACGAAGCAACTTCTCCGGGAACGTTACTGGTGGCCTCAAATGGATCGCAATGTTGAAGAACATGTAAAGCATTGTCACGTTTGTCAGCTGGCAGACAAGTCTGCTAAGCCTCATGTAGCTCCGTTGCAGCCAGTGGAATGGCCTGAAGGGCCTTGGCAAAAGTTGGGAATGGACATCGTCGGGCCGTTAGATGTGTCGTACCCCCGATTTCTTGTTACACTAGTCGATTACTACTCTAAGTGGCCTGAGGTTCTGGGCACAAATTCCATTTCAACTGAAGATGTCATTAAGTTGTTGGACTGGTCTTTCAGTCGGGAAGGGCTCCCTGAGGTTTTAGTGACGGATAATGGACCCCAGTTTGTCTCCAAACAAATGCAAGAGTATCTAAAGGAAAAAGGTATCCGCCACGTGTTCTCGTCGAATTATTACCCTCAGGCTAACGGCCAGATTGAACGGTTTAACAGAGTTCTCAAAGAACATTTACAGGTAGCCAGACTTGAAGGCAAGGATGCTTCGAAGAGCATTACACAATTTCTTGGGTCGTATCGGGTCACACCACATTCAGTGACAGGTCTTTCTCCAGCTTTTTTGCTGCATGGACGTCAGCCTCGTTCCAAAGTGGATATTAGCAACTTCAGGATACGTAAAAAGGCAGCAGAATCGGACAATTTCCTGCCTCATGTTCGGAATCAGGTCTTCACGAAGCAGCATAAAGCTAAACAGTACTTTGACAGAAGGAAAGGTGCGCAGCCGACCCGCATAAAGGTGGGAGATGTCGTGAAGGTAAAATTCCGTAAGCAAGGATTTCTGAAGTATAGTAAGCCGTTGACAGTGCAAGCTCAGGTTGCACCTTTCACCTTTAAGCTCAGTGATGGAAAGATCTGGAACGCTTCGAAACTCACAGTCGTTCCGAAAGGAATTGAGATTGGCTCGGCACCGTATTCCTTTGAAAATGTTGAACTCTCGTCGAGGCATAAAGAGTTTTTGTACTCTTTGTCTAACTTGGACATTTGTGACAGTCAGTCCCCTAGTCTACAGTTGTCAGAAGGGACAAGCCCCAGTGTTCAGACAGACCCTGATCTGTCGGAGGTTTCTACCAGTGCAAGGTCTGAATCCATTGTCCCTCGGGAACCATTAGAATGTCAGGAAGAAAATAGTGAACAAACAGATCCAAATAGCCATGTAGACAACACAAGGGAAAATGAGGGGGCTTCTGGATCGTCAAATAATGCAAGTTCAACGTCTACGCGTCCGCGCCGTAAGACTAAGCAGCCTCAGTGGCTTCGCGAATATGTGCAGTAAGGGGTATACGTACGGTTCATGCTTTGCGTCATGTTGGACGTGTCATGTCTGTGTTGAATCGTATATCATCATTGAAAGTGTTTTGGACGGGTTTTTTTTGGGGGGACTTTAGAGAACTGTCGCGAGCGAAAATGTTTTTGGACGGGTTTTTTTTTGGGACTTATAGAACTGTCGTCAGCGACTGATAGCCTGTTGTGTGAGTCAAGTGAAAGGAAGATGCAGACATTCGCCAAAAAGATGTTGTGTCGTGGGCGACGGCGAGCGGCCTCGGCGGCGACGGGAGCGAAGGCCGGGCGCCGGGCCCACCCACAAGCCCAAGAAGAAAGAGTGCGGCCTGCTCGTACCAAGACCAGAACCCAAAGAGAACGTTTTATTGTTCGACAAGACGACACCGAGACGCATACGCGCGTCCACAGCAACGACATCTAGTTACAATTAATACAACCAAGCGCACACAGTGAGCGGGCGCTCCACTAGAGGGCGCCACTACACCACATCATCTTCCCGTGCAAAAGAAGTTCGCACACTCTGCGAAATACGCCACTACACCACAAGTTTCATTCTAATAGTATGAAACTCTAGGGGCCTCTCCTGAGTTTTCCTTCTTCCGTGAGCTTGCGGTACGGCTAGTCGGAGGACCAGGCGTCCGAAGCGCTCCCGTAATGATGCGGGCGATACGTCCTGCACTGCAAAAAAATTACACCATCTTCCCGTGGGGAACCCTGATGAGGATGCGAAGCATCGTGGCGGTTCCGTGTGGTTCCATTGTGTTGCCGTTATGTTGAGTGATCTGGTTTTTACTAGCGCCAGAGGGAATTCCGCGTCCTGGTCCACACCGGTGGCAAAGGCACGCAAGTGCTGTTGTGTTACGGTGAGTAGGCGGTGGTTCTCGAGGCGCCGAAACTCGTCCATCATGTTCTTGTCGATGTTGTCTCTGTGGTAGAATCGGTAGTCTCCGTCATATTTGGTGAGGTAAGGGTTGCTGACATTGGTGCACCGGCTGAGAGCAATGTACACGCCCTCCTCTTCGCAGCTTTGTCTTCTCGTTCTTCTTCTTCTTCGGCGGTTCCCCTACGGGAAGATGACGACGGTGGTTGAACGCGAACCTATCTCGTGATGGATTCTTTGGTTGGCCAATACCTAGGGGCATCCTGCCACAATCAGCATCAGAGGCGCTGCGGACGGGGCTGGTTGAGCTGCAAGGCGCGTGGCGCTTCCCGCCACAGCTTTCCCACGGGAAATTCAACATCCCCCTCTAAAGTTTTCAGTTCGTCGTTTCCGTTGACGTTCAGCTTCACGTGCCTTCGTTGTATCAGTAGCTTCTTGACGTAGTTTGAATGAGTCAAGGACATAAGGCGCGTTCGTAGCACTTGCTCCTGTCCCGGATTTGTAGCGTAGTGGGAAGAGCACCGCGTACCTCCCTTTGCGGCCAGAGAGTCGTGGGATAAACCGGGCGCCGCTAACTATTTCTTTTTTTTATATATAGTGTAGTATCGCGGAGCCGTGGGTGTAAGGAGGAGAGTTGCACATGCGCAGTGAGCGTGTGGACGGCGCCGCCATCAACGACGCAGGACAAGGCGAGCCTAAGAAATGCTCCGCATTTAAAAGGAGTAAAGGAGTAAAAGTTTATTGGCATAACTTCCATACAGCTGAGAGCCAGAGACAGCCAAAAGGCAGGAGCCCATACACCAGAGTGCTGGCCGCCTCCTCAGCTGTACGTTAACAATATGAAGGACATGTGAAAACGATTATGATAATATATATACAGATGAGCGGAGTTATAGTTATATATACAGTTGTACAGTAGTATATAACGGGTGAGGGGAGGTGAAGTGGTCACACATCTCTGTACAGGAGGTGATGTACTGACCCACTGACTGTATTGCTAGAGTGGTTCAAACGCCCATAGAGCCCATGTATTAAAAGTGAGGCAAAAAAAGGGGTCGAACCGTTTAGGGGCGCTGCGAGCGTTACCCCTCCATCGTGGCGCAACAGATATTGTACACGACTCCTACGCGAAATACCTCGGTTCAAATCCCCCTCAACGACAGTTTTTTTTTCTTTTTTAGTTGGCTAAACTAGCTAAACTTTTAAAGCTGTAACATAGCCAGTGTCTTTTATTTTACTATGGACAAAAGATAACCTAATGCAATGCTGACCCCATATGCAAATCAAAATCTGGCCTTTCGCATTCTGTGTTGTGTTGCGTAGCAAAACAGTTCCTTTTGAAAGGTATAACAAAGCTGAATTCATGAACGTCACTTACCATGCAACGAATTTCACGGTACAGATTTAAATAGAAGAGTTTAATGATGAAGCCGTTTCTGTGAAACAATATCTGTCACTGTTTTCTGTATGTGCCTGATTAAGCTGCGTCTCTATACGCACCAAAAAAAAAAAAATGTGTAAACTTTTGAAATTACACAAATTCGAACAGAGACAGCACGTACATTTAGTTTCTAAACGGGACCACTGGCATCGACATAAAAATTCGCGATTCGTGCAAGCTAGCTTAATGAAAAGTTACTTAATGTAACGGCGTCGAGTTATAACTTATACAGCGTACATGGTGACCAGAACCCTCAACAAGGGCATTCTCTTTTATCTAGAGTTACAATGACAATACTGCTTCTTGCAATCTTGTCAGTCAGTTGCAAAGGTGATATGTGAAATGAACAGACTGCCATGGGCACGGCTTGCGCAGCCGTGCAGACAAGGCCGAGTACATGACCGAGTACAGATGAGCTAATCTTTAATTTGTTATTCATTTAGCGAATTCTATAGTGCAATTAGCTCTTAGTATTAAATAATTTGGCCATACAAACACAAATTGTGCATTTCTGTTTTCTTTCTTATTCCCGAGAACATGTGTTGTCTGCGTTGGCGAGGAAGCACATACAAAGGCAGACGACGAGTTCATGGCTGAAGCACAATATCAAACGTTACAGCCTAACAAGACTTGTTCCGGTTAATTTAATAACATCATTTACTTGACAAATATTTCACACAGAGAGTTCTTTAAAGCAATAATGAACAATTACAGGAATTATTTTTTTATTTATTAGTTGCAGCTTTCTTCGCGTTAGATGTAGCAGCAGAAATATGCGATATTGCTAGGGTCTTTAGCATTTTATTCGTGCCGATAAAACTTTATTGGCACGCCCTCGCCTGTGACCGAACCTTCCGTTTATGCTGCATGCCTTCCTTACAAGCAACGCGTAGCCTATGCGGCTGCGCCGATGGTTACCTGAACTATAAAAGTCTGGTTATGTACGCGTTTGCAGTAGGCAGGGTAGCTACAGAAGTAATTTCAGCCAGTTCATGGCCAATATGTTAGTATGTGTTCTTGTTTTTGTTCGCGCTGTAGCTATTTTTAAAGTTTTAGTATCTGTTGGTTGTTTTAAATGGCCGCCCCCTTAACTAACACTGACCCAATATTAACAAGCCAATGAGTTAGTGCACAACAACAATATACGGTACAGTTTAGGCGCTTTTGTTTGCATTATGAGGTATTGCAAAAAAAAAAAAAAAAAAACAAGACAACCCAGCCGGGAATTGAACCCAGGTTCTTTGCGTAGGAGCCCAGTACTGTATCCGCTGCGCTACGATGGAGGGGTAACGTTCGCAGCGCCCCTAAACGGTTCGACCCCTTCTTTTGCCTCACCATAGCCTCCTCTATACTTCTGTGCCCGCGCGTTGGCGCGGAATACAGAGGTGGCGTCGGTCCCTCATAGTTCTGGAGCATGCCGCCAGAAGCCGCGCCTATCCCATAATAGCAGCAGACGACGCAGCCTATGCACGCTTGCGGGGATGAGGGTTTAAAACGTCTCCGTTTCATAAAGGGTTATCCGTCGACAGTAAAAAGTAATCTTACAGAAGATTTTGAACATAAAAACTTTAATCAGAAGGTGACACGAGCTTTCTATTTGATTTTGCGCTTACAGCTTCAGCACTTTCCGACACAGTGGTTTCGCATGCAACACTTTTGCAATGTCGACGTGTCTGTCAGTCACACTCGTCGCGAAGTTCACAAAAAGTGGCCGGAAAAACTTGACGAGCACAAGGTTCACGAGTTTTTCATGTTGGCCTTGGGTTGAGCACTCCAGTTGTTCACGTTTCTGAAGTACTTCCGCGGCGTTGTCAACGGCAGCTTTTAGTGGCTGGTTCATCTTCCTAGATTTCGCGAGGAAAACCTCAACGTACTTCTTTAGTGAATGGAGAACCATCACAAGCTCAGCAGACGGGTAGAGGAGTCCACCTCTGTCCTGGTGCCTAATTAAGGCATCCGATGGCGCTGAACTGTTGGGTTTCGTCACTAGGGCGAAGCATTCATCACAGCAAATGGTTTCGTCTTCGCGTCGAGCACCCTTCTTTATAGTCGGACGGGTCGAAGTGTCGGCTACAAACAGTGGAATAACAATTGATGTGCTATTCGGCGTCCAGTTGTCTCTCGAGATCACCTTAAGCCACTTTTCGCGAAGTTCTTGGTCACTGGGAATTTCGTGGAACGACACTCCAGTTTCTTTCCGGCCGCTCCATGATTTACAGAGCGGTACGCAGCAGTACGGCATTGTGCAGCGTTCGGGGCCTAGACAGCCGCCTTTCTTCTGGTAGTGCTACAGAGAACAAAAATACCACGTTTAAGTATTATGCCTTGAAGCAAGCGCCGTTTCTTAACGATATGTTTAACTAAGAACTTACCCGGGTCGACGAAAAGTTTGAAGAACATGCGCATGGCACTGGCCCGGCTGTCTCGACAAGCGCTGCAGTTAGCAAAGCACTTGGAGAGCAAGCATCGACAATATTTGTGTCGCAGACGACAATAAATGCGTATCGCTGCGTCCGTAATGGGCAGCAACTGCCAAGCTTTTTTTTTTTTTGGCTTGGGCTTGCCCGCTTATGTATTCAGTGCTGTGCAACAAAGATTATTATTATTATTATTATTATCACGCTAGAAAGAATATCACAACTAAGCAAAGCTTTCGAACGAATACGGTAAACAAATTTCGCGCGCGGCGGGAAAGCCGCGGCGTAGCGGATCGTCTGCTGTTGCAGCGAGCTCTGCGGGAGCTATTATGGGATGCGAGCGCCCCTAGCGGTGCGCCGCGGCGTACAACGAGAGAAGCGGGGACGGCGTTGAGGGACCGATTGCGCGGGCACAGAAGTTATAGAGGAGGCTATGGCCTCACATTTTGGGCCCGTTTGAACAGTATTGCTGTCTATGGCGCGTCGTGCGGCAAAATGGCGCTCGGCTTTACAGCTGAGCAGCCGATTGCAATGAATAACAGTGTGTACGCAGGGCCACGTCTTCGTGGCGTAAAATTTTTTGGTTGCGTGACTGAAACAGCGATTTGAAGGACGTGCTGCGAGTTTGCGCAGGTAAGGTACTTTCTGTGCCGCTGTGGTGCATACCGCGGCAAAGCCAAGCTAACCGTCTGCTGCGCGCTCTTGAAAAAATGGTCCAGTTTTGCTAGCTGTTGGGCTTAAAACACACCGCAGCATAGTCAGGCGTACCCTTTCGTGCCCATGGTCGGCGGCGGTTGTGTATGCGCGCATGCAGGGCCGTCGAGCGCGTAATGGCCAGTGCTTTGGGTGGAGCCTCGAAGCGCTGGTGAGGAAGGGAATGCTCAGTGCCTCTGTGTACGATCAGGTACGATAATTTAATCCCACCCCCAAATCCCTTCTGTCCTGCTGGAAGCGGCCGTCATGCACACGTGACGCTTCGGAGCGGTTTAAAACTCGGACCGGTTCCCAATGTTTTTCTTGCTGTGAGTTCTGCTTGCAAGACCCTCAAACTTCCGAAAAGTGCTCAGTTGATAGCGCTTGTCCCGTCTCCTTTCTTGTGTACCGTCTTTGGTTTTTTCGCTAAACATATTTAAGAATCATGAACCAACTAGCCCCCCAAGTTTTGTTAAATTCCGAAAAGTGTGTTCAGCACTGGTCAAAGCGACTCGACCGCCCACACGTGGTAGAAGATTAATTGGCTCAGCTTGCATGCAAGGCTGGAAAAACAGCAGAGCTGGCGGCCCCTCTCTTTACGTCGGAGACCCGGCTGTTGCACCTCGCATGAATTTCCGAACTTGCCGCTGGAAGTTCTCCGTGACTGGCAGGCCCGGATCGTTTCACCCGTAGGCTTTATCTCTCCCAAAGTGGACCGCGTTAGCCCGCGCTGGAACCCGCGGCAACCGTCCTCGCGAACTCGGCGCCTTTGCTTCCCACTTCAGGCGCAAGCGCACGTGAACTGGCAAGAACAACAGCCCGCGAAAGGCCAGCACGCCACGAACGCTGGGCAGAGTGTTCTTGAAGGTCGAGCTGGCCGACGCCGGGCGCTCCTCACGACGCGCTGTGTTGCGTGTGCTGCTGGAGGTTCCCAGTTGGAGGACTTCGTCGATGGGGGCGTCGCTGCCACGGGGCACCCAAAGTGTGATGTCGCCTGCGTAGATCTGAGCTCTGGTGTGTTTCCTACGCACGCTCACGTGCGCTCGGTATTTTTAGCAGCGGAGCTGTGCAGGCCGAACGCTATCCGTCCGTTGCACCAAAAAGCCTCAAAGTGTGCGGTAAAGTGGCCAGGAGGCAAGGATCCTACGAGCAGGTGTTGAGAGTGCACACTTCAAAAAGATGTGGTTAGGAGGTCCCGGGAGTCGAACCCGGGACCTTTATGCCATGAAACCGGCAACCTAATCACTGGGTTACCCCAAAGGCCTGAGGGGTACGGGGTTACATAAAGGGTTGACAGCGCATAAACACGACGACACAAGGAAGAGAAGACAGGACAAGCGCTGAACCTGCACTCAGTTGTAGTGTCCAAGATACGCACACATTCTCGCCACCGAGCTGAGGCGCGGTCAGCCTCCACTCCTCTGTGCAGGTGCTGGAACAGGCACTCTTTGAAGAAGCGGCTTCTCTCCTGCCACTCCGCTCTGGCGGTTGCACAGACAGTGAAACCACGCTTCCGTGATGTAGGAAGGCCTCCAAACATCGACAGTACAGCCGGTGGAAGTACCTTGTTACATATGCAGAAGCCGAGCTCACGAGACTGGCATCTGGCGAAGGCAGTGAGCGAGGTGAGTGTGTCTGGGTCGGTTGACGAACAGTTGAAAGAGCCCAAAGAAGTCGAAATTTAGTTCACGAGGATGGCTTGGTGGGCTAGTTGGTGTAGCATCATAAAGGGTTGTAGCCCACCAAGCCATCCTCGTGAGGTACGGGGTTAGTAGCGGCGGGGAACAATACCGTGGGCAGCCAATTGGAAAGAACAAAAGCTCTTCCCGTGGCCGGGACCTGGGTCCCTCGTGCTATGGAACCGGCGCCCATCGGGTTTACTTATCATTGCAACCTGGGCGCACAGCATTTGCTTTGGGTGGATGGCTGTGGACTTGGCCGTGGGTTCTAGCGCGTACTACTTTGGTAGCGGTGTGAAAGCCTGCGGGCGAAACGATCCGGGCCTGCCAGTCATGGAGAACTTCCAGCAGCAAGTTGGGGATGTTGTGAGGTGCAACCGCCGGGTCTCCAACAAAAGGAGACAGGCCGCCAGCTCTGCTGCTGTCTCTCCAGCCTTGCCCCACTAGTGCAAGCTGCGCAGATTCCTTACTTTCGGCAGCTCCTCGCGGGGCACAATCCCACGCGCAAGCCTGGCCAGCACCGAGGGCGCCTCGTGAGGTGCACGCTCACGTGCACTCGGTCTTTCTGTCTTGGTATTTTTTTATGGTAACGCTATATGGTGGAACTAGAAGCTTGAACACCTCTGCTGTTAAAAAGAAATCGTAGCAGCTGTAGCACACAAAGGTGACCTGGTGTTAAAAGTGCATCACATCTAGCTGGCATGCTGCAAGGGAAGCATGCCATAGTTTGTAAGTAAAAAAAAAAAAAAAGGGGTGATCACCTCTTGTGTTAAAGCTGTCAAGCTTTGCGCATGGTTTTACAAATAGCCACTAAATAAGCTACGCTTCCTGATCTAGTAACTCTTGTTTTACACATTGATGTCTGTTACGAGTTTGCAGATGGCCAGCGTTGCTCTGTGGTCTGAAGAGAAGTTGCTCGAGCGAATATACTTATGGTGTTGATTTGGTGACTTGGTTAGCCAAAAATCAAGTCAATGCAAGTGTAATTAGTTCTCCAGTAAAGTGTAACGGCGGGCCAGTGGCTCTTTGGAAGGAGGGGGGAATGAAACAGAGGCAGATGCTATCATGATTTTTTGCTCTCATGCTTATACGGGTGGGGAAGCCAGGTAAGGAGAAAGCAGGAAGACCCATCAGAGGCCTTTGGAGAGCAGCCAATCGGCGGCTCTTGTGGACAGTGTGTGCATGTGCTCCGACCCCAGGGATGCTGGCTAGGAAGGGGTGCTGCGTGGGCCCAGCCTTATGTTGCGGGCATTCACTCCTTGGCAGGGGCCCAGGTTGCTCTGCAGAGCTCTTGTTGCAGGTGACGAGGATTGGTAGTGGCAGTATCCCCCTTGTCACTGGCTGCTGACGTGTCATCTTGCCAAACAAACTAATATAGCCATGTTTTACACACTTCGTTTAATAATAGCGCTGCTCTTAGGGTAGGCACGAAAAACACTTATTAGGCACAAAATACTATTTTTTCTCTTACAGGCAGTAGCGGTCCTAGGTAATATTCCCCTCTTTGCTTTTTGTCTACCAGCATTCTAATCTTTTTGTTGTCTCGACAGCCCGGAAGTTAACTCCCCTTCCGCTACCCTTAAATCCTAGGGCTTCTAGAAGCCGAATACTTCCCTCAAGTAGGTTTGGATGGATATCCTCGCATTCTAACACTATGTGCCGCATAGTTTCTGTTTCTATAATCTCGTGCACGTCGCTGCCTGGTGTCAGGGAACCATGTGCCATGCTCCCTTCCTTGCTGCATCTGATGGCTGGCGCTGTTTCTGTGTGGGGCAAGCACCCCTTTCTTTGTAGGGGTCCTGGGCAAGATCTACGCCGCACATTAGCCATTCTCGAACACTGTGTGCATGGTGTTTCCTACCTCTGCGAGGTTGCATGAAAACTATATAGTATACAATGTGGCAAAAGTGGTGGAGGCTTAGCTGCGTCACTCCTGAGAAGGCTGAGTGCAGGAGTGGGCGAGTCTTAATACTACAGTGCAGCAAGAAACAAGGGCAAAAGCGGGGGCACACAGGACGAGCGCTGACTTCCAACTGAACGTTTACTGCTGCATGCGTTTACAGCGCGCATGCACACGCGTACGACACAATCAGTGAACCCAATAATTGTTCCAAAGCCAGAGGTACAAAAGCGCAAGATTCCTCGCACTGTGCATGTGTTGTGTTACGCCAACGTTAGGCTGGGTGAAGAATGCATCAACCTGGCTTCTGTAGGCTCCGGACAGCCGGAGTTTGCTGGGCGAACACAGTGCCAGGTGTCGCTGGAGCCACACTGAGCGCCTGCGGATGTGTGTGCCTTGGCAACGGCGTGGGGCGTGGCGTCATTGGCGTGCATACCTGCCAAATACTGCAGGCAGAAGGAGTGTTGTGGAAAAGGGGAGCCTTCCTTCGGGGCACACAAGTGCAGAGGTCGCTTCTTTCATTTCCCCACAGATTCTTCTCTTCTCTTTTCGAGTAGGGAGCCGTGGTTGGTTGTTGCAGTGTGAAAGCACAGTGAGTGAGCAGATCACACACTGCTTGGAAGTACGAGCAGGTGGTGAAGTACGAGCAGGCTGGCTCGATCGTCATCAACAGCCTGCTCAGGCCCACTGCAGGGCTACTGTCCTGCACTGCAGCTCCAGTCCACTGGTGGCCACCCGATCTGCGGGCAGTACGTTTGCTCACAACGGAGACCCCAAAATGCAGTTATCTCGGGGTAGTTCCTCTCTATCATTCCTCTGCTATTTCATGTTCTTTCCGCCATATTTAATACAAACAACCACATGTGGTGAAGGCTCTTCAGGCTTTGATGTTCCAAAATGATTTTTCAGCTACTGGATATCATATATATATTTTTTAATTGTTACTTTCAACATGTGATACAAAAACTCCGAAAAACATAATTTTAAAGTTTTAACTAAGCTTTTCTTGTAACAGAAATTATGAAATACTATTGCCTAACCCACTGAAACACTAAGAAAAACGCAGGTAACAGCGGTTTCAATTGAAGTTGTAAATATGCGAAACACGAAACAAAAATTTTTGAATACCAACTTTTTTTTTCTTTGTAAAAGGTTTTGCTGCAGATGGTTGGATGGTAATAAAAGCAAAACCTTTTTTTAACAGAATTCGCACGCCTGAGCTGTTAGTGTAGGGCCAAAAATATCGCCAAGTATGAGCATTCTGAAACAATCCTCATATGCCTACAGGTGTCCTGCTCATCCCCCCTTCCCTGACTTTGTCATTTACGTGAACGTTCTTTGATAGCATTGGATTTCTACCCCTCGAGACTTCGTATTGGATGCTGTGTTCCATTTATTGGTGTCACTGCTTCCACTGTATACAAGAAAGTGTCAAGTTCATTCTGTTGCCACATTCTGGTGAGGCTGCCGTGTTACACCTATGTGGCTCAGTCAGCAGCTCTGCAGTCAACATGTTTCAACAAATGTTCTCACCTGGATCGGCTGCTGCATGGAAACATTGCACAGCGTGTGATATTGCATTTGCAAACAAAACATCGTGTTTACGGGACTTGAAAACGATAAAGCATTGTTTCTTTCAAACCCAAACACGCAGATTTTGAGAAAGCTGTGCGAAAAGTGAGAAGACACGTGAGCTATCCTGCACACGTGTTTTCCTTTTAGGCGCCACTCCGACTTGTTTCGATCTTGTGTCCCATACAGGAGTTCAGCAGAGTAAAACTGTCTTCATTTGCCTGCACTGTGTGGCAGAACTGGTGTAGAAAAATAGTGTGATTTATTTTCAACCTAAAGACGGCTACTAAAATGATTCATTGAGTGCTGCAATAAAGGAGTGCACCTAAGTCACGACCAGTTGGAAGTGTGCGTTGGTACTGTGTGCCCGACCTTTTGTTCCTTGCTGCACTGAAGTATTAAGCCAGAGTGGACTTCTCGTATGGCTAACCTTGGAAGGCTGCCGTTGTTGCTGAACTCGGTGGCACAGCGAGTGGGGAAGGCGCACAGCCAGATGCGTGGCCAATGAGAGAGCAGCCGCCCTGCCACTCGCTGACGCCTGGCGCACAGTGGGCTCCCGAGCGGCAGCTTCCCTGCCGACAGGGCATCTGGCACGCGCTGATCCAGGGCTCGCCTTCCCCCTTACCTTTCAGTGGAACCCGACAGACGGCGCTTTTGAGGAGCATCCTGCCTAACACTGCGGAACAGCAGGTGCAGCTAATCGGTGGCCCTCGGGCGGTGGTCTGCATGGCTGGAGGCACCGACCACTGGTGACCCCTTGCTCAGAGTACGTCTCTTCGCTGCTGTGTTCCACTTGTTTCTGCGCTCTGTGCCTGTCCGTAGCATCGCTGCATAGTTAGTGCCACCATTCAAGGAGGCCATGCTTGTACAGGACAGGGTTTGCCTGTGAAGGGCCGAGAGGGTGCTCGTCAACTCCTTGGTCCAGCTGGTTGCCTCCCTGCTGGTCTGCCAGGCTGGCAGCCCTGGCACCTGGCTGGGGCGGTGGGAGGCTCAGGTTCAGTGGGCTTGACAAACCGTGCTGCGCCGGCTTTTCGAGCACCGTCCCGCTGTGGTGGGGCCCCGCAGAGGGTCCCCCGCACCAGATCCTTGTTTTGCGAAGCGCACTCTCCTCGGATTTTTTTTTTCTCATTGAGTCGCGTGGCAAAGCAGCTCCTTTGACATCAGAGTCAGCTTTTGTTGCAGCTAAGTTCATTAAAAGAGTGCCAACACCAATTTTTGGTGTTAATATTATTACAGAGTGCACTTCCTTTGCACAACAGAATACTTTGGCTGAAATATGAGAGGCCTGCGTGGAACATTCTTCAATTTGATCTGATTTATCACGCCGACGGAACAGCACGCAGAGTGGTGCACAGCAGATGCACATCACTGGGTGAGAGCGAAAAGAAGTGACCTAGCCGTCTGCCTCCAACGCTCGTCCGAAACTCGTGACGTCACTTCACACGCACGGCCCGGCGAGCTGCGATCAGGCGCTTGCACGTTAACGAAGTGATACACGTAACCAGAGCTGCGGGCATAACTGCTGCCCAGAAAGACACTCTTACCAAAAATAAGGATCCACGCGCAGGAAAAGGGCCGATAATAAGGCCCAGAATCGCAACAGAAGCCTCCATCAGGTCTTTTATTGAAAGCGGTCATCAAATTTCTTCCGCAATGCTAGGCCCAATGCCTTCAGGCAGCTCATCCCCTCAGCTTCGGTGGCGGGGTAGTCGAAACAACGCCTCCTTCAGCCTTTCCGGTGTTTTGACGTCCGCACAAAGCGGTGAGGCCATTCCGTGGTTGCCACGTGGCCCTCCAGGCTGGAAGCACAGGAAGCCAAAACGGACAATCTTATGGCCGTTCACTGTAACTAATTATCGCGCTCTCAAGCATTTAGCTGTTTTGGGTTCGCCAGGCCATTAATCATTGATAAAATCAACAAAAAAGGAACATAAATTTTTGGTGTCAGTGCTCCTTTAAGTTGCAGGCGGAGGCTACAAAGCGGCAAGACTAGCACCTGGAGGAATCCTAGTTTAAGTAAAAACTATGGCTCACGTTTACCTCTCTTAAACGTAGTGATCAAGAGAGAAAGCAAAGACTGTGCGCTCAGTGTTTCGTCAGTTTGCCTTTGTTTGAGGTTCAGCAGCCTGCGGTCTAGCTGTGTCCGCTGGGTGATTGGATTGATCCTTTGGCTTGCTCTGTCGGGCACCCACAGACAGCTTGGCCAGTGCGCCATCAGTGGCGAGGCTAGCGAACCAAGCACTGGTAAAGCAGCCGGCAAAGAGGCGTGTTCGTGTGCACGCATCGTGTGTTTCTCTCGTCTGATTCATGTGAACTCAGTCTGCCCCGTGTCTTAGTTGAGCCCCTGCCCAGTTACGTGGTACGCTTGCACTGAACTGCGCACAGAGATGGCCCGAGCAGCCGTTCCAGCCTCGCCTGCTGCTACTGCGGCAATAAAGGCGCAGCCGGCGCACTGGTGGCTGAAGATCGTTGTGATGCGATGAATGATCTTGAAAGATGCAGCGTGGTGGAGCTTGTTGCTCTCAAGCTGAGTAGAAACCTCGTGTCGCAGAACGGCGGGTGCAAATCAAAGCAACTCAGCCCCAAAATCTGAACGTGTCTCGCTGAGTAATCTCTGCATTTGATCTGAGAAAGGAAACGGGGGTCTGACCTGCTAGAGGGCCTGCGCAGACAGGCCAGTGAGAAAGACCACAGTCAGAGGAGACACTGTGGTGAATGCATCACACCACCCTTGTGCCCTTTCTGGTGCCGGGCCCAGCTACGTGATTGCTTGCCCAGGCAGCTGCGTGGCACTCGCACTTGCTGAGTTATGTTGGCCCCCCCCCCGGAGGCAGTCTCGGCACTCGTCACTTGAACGATGCCTGAACTGTGACAGCCAGCCCGTCCCTGGCCAGAGTGAGGGGGGATTTGAAGCTCAGGGAAACCACACTCACTCTCCGCTGTATGCTTTTGGGGTTGCGTCTTGGATGTGGCCTATATTTATGCAGAACGCATTGGCCTGGTACTGCGCGTATGCGAGTGAAGTACGGGAGGTAACAGTAGCCTTGCATGTTTTCTTACCAGAGTCGGCGACCTTGACACACACAACTGGCAAAGTGGTGGGGGGAAGGGGACCTAGCTGAGTGCGAGGGAGTCTGGAAGGCTTAGCCTTGGAACTTAGGCCCTGGGGGAGGCCTAAGGGAGGTGGGGGGCAGATGCAGAATGTGTTTGCCCAGTAGCTGCCACGGAAGACATGGTCGGAAGTCGGGGGTAGCCTTAAATATATATACCGTATTTATTCGCATAATGATCGCACTCGCGTAATGATCGCACCCCTGAAGTTCGTCGTCAAAATACGACTTTATTTCCCGCGCAATGATCGCACCCTGAACTTGCCGCAACCATATGTCGTATGTGTGCCAAGTTTGATGACGATGGTCGTGCTTACCTTAGTTTTCTCCTCTTTCAAAGCGGGCATGGCTACGTTATTTCTGCGGACTTGATGGTATTAGCAATATCGGCAAGCATGAGTTCATTATTGGTGCAGAAGAAACTCTTACTAAATGCACATAATGTACTCACGAGACATAAAAAATGCGCTCGGCTTGCTGCATCAGCAGCCGTGTCTTGATGTCCCACACTGTGACAGCAGCAGCCACTTACTGGTCTTCCTGTTCTCACCTCGCACCAAACTCGTTCCGGTGCGTTGCGTAATGAAAACGCTGCATTGTGGTCATTCGGTGGTTGGTGGGGTTATGTTTTTATCTGTAGTGTTGATTATGTTCATGAGACTTATCGTAAACATTCTGACCTGCAACTTGCGTTTTCTGCGCTCAAACTTTTTTCGCGAAAAATTTACCTCACGTAGTGATTGCACCCCTAAATTTGCATCATATTTTTGGGAAAAAAAGTGCGATCATTACGTGAGTAAATACGGTACATGTACTCACATTAGGGTGGAGGCATAACCCCCCTGAAATAAATTTCTGGCTACGCCACTGGTAGCTTCGATGCGTTCTAAGCCCCAAAATCTGAGCTGCTCGAATTTGGAAGTGGGGACTGAAAGGCTCGATTTGCGGGGCTATAAGGGCGGTGCCGCTGCAGGATGGCGTCCCCTGGCCCGCTGGTGGTGCGGGTGAAGAGCGCCCAGGGCCAGTTCCGGCTGGACACCCTGAGCGGGGCCAGCACGGTGGAGGAGCTTCAGGGCTGCCTGTTCAGCCTGACGGGCGTGGCCCCCGGGGCCATGCGGCTGCTGCTGGCCACCGACTGCCCGCCCCGGCCCCTGGACTGCTCCGACCCCCAGCGGAGGCTCGACGCGCTGCCCCTGCGCTCGGGGGACACCCTCATCGTCCAGGAGGAGCAGAAGAGGGCCGCTGTGCGTAGCAGTCCGCTTGGCTCGCTTGCAAAGCGCCCATTCCCTGTGAGGGCGGGGCCGGGGAGGTGGGCAAGCTCTCCCCTTGGGGCCCTCCTTCCACCCACGCTCTTTACGCACCTCATCTGCAAATTTGAATGTGAAAACGAGAGTAAGATAAGGAAGCGAAAATAAGACACTGTTTAGGCGCAGACGATTTTCTACCGGCAGAGTAAGAATACTTCTGGCTGCGCCACTGGCCCCGTGGCTCTGAAACCAGTACACAGTTGCCCCACCTAACTTGCTGGCTGGCAGAAAGTTGAAGCCTCAGCCGCAAGCCATAAAGGGAAATTGCGGAAACATGAGTTAACGTTGCCTATCTGAGTGTTGTGTTTCCTTATGTGGAAAGCAAACTCTATTTTATTGGGCTGTGCTCGTTCCGTCCTTGTTTCCCGAGGGGCCGCGCCGGTGCACTTGCCCTTCCTCTGCCTCAGCATGGCAGGAGGCCCCGTGCCGCCCGCATTCTCAGCCGGAGTTTCGCAACCGGTGCATGTTCAAGGTCACCGGCAAGTAGTGCTGCAGACAGGCGCTGTCGTCTACTACCCGCCTCAAGCACTACCTTACAATGTACGAACACCAACTAGCCCAGCCGTCGATGCTGCTGAACTATATTGAAAAACCTCAGCAAAGAAAGAGGCTGGTCGTCAGTGATGTTCCGTAGTGACGAGAAAAATTCCCATTTCTAGGTTCAGAAATTCTCTATTTCTAGCATTTTTTTTCCCCGCCGATTTTTGAAGAGTTTCCTTCAAATTTCCCTTTGTTCTCTTTTAAGTGTTGATAGATGTTTACGTAGATTTCTGTTCCCCTTTAAAGGTTAGCCAGCGCCACCTATGTGAACTTAGTGTAGCCTCAGCAGCATTTCACTATGCATTTCTTGTTTTGTGCCAGCCAGAGTGCCCACTGCACGCAAAAGCTGCAAGCTACAGCTGCCGGTATTGAAAACAACGGCATTGGTGGGTAATTGAGGCAATTTAAGCAGCTCAGCACCGGGACTGCTGCCGCCTTTCTCTTGTAGGCAGCATGTGGACCAGGGCATTTTTGCACATTGCGCACGAATGCATGCAGACAGGCACAGCCCTTGAGCCATCGCCGCTTTCTCTCGTATTATTCTTTGCTCTGTGCTTTCCCGTCCTCCTAGTCCTGCCTCTCAATATCCGTTCTATTGCCCTCAAGGCCCACCTGTTGTCGGTTCTTTTTCTTAATTCCAACTATGGTACCATCTACTCGAGTTTGTTCCCTGATCCACAATGCTCGATTCCAGTCCATTAGTGTTAGCCCTACGATGAATACGCTTGTTTGGCCCACCCAACTTTTACCATGTGGAAGTCCCATCCTCGACGAGCCCCAATTTCTGCCCTCAAGTGGCGTCCAGGCCCCTTGCACCCACACGGGGGGGCTCACAACTGTGCTTGCAAGTGGTGGCTGCAGAAAGGAGCGCAACTCTGCTTATTCCAGAGTGTCAACTGGGGAGCCAGGTGCAGTGGGTGCTGTGAAGACCTCCTGTGCTCGCACCAGTTTGCTTCAGAATTGTGGACGATTTCAGCCTGCGACCTTGTCACCCCGCCGTAGGAATCCACGCGTGCAGATAAGCCTGGTATTTCGCAAAATGGTCCGGTGTGGATGAGTGAATCACCTGCGGCCACCTGCAGACTGTTTGGGCTGAAGGGGGCTTTCAGCCGAACCGAAACTAATGTTTCAGTGGCTGCCTGGGACAAAGTTGTTCTGGCAGCACTGACGTTGGAGTGTGCTGTCAAGGAAGCATGTGCTGCGCTGATTGGAGCTGGTTTCGGCATGCATGTCTGAGACATCATTTTCATAAATTGTGTCGCCGAGAAGTATAGTACAGCTGAGCCCTCACAAAAGGACATTTCTGTGTAAGTAGTTTGGCAAAACCTTGTTGAAGGAAGTGTTAACAGTGTAGAACGAGTAGTGGCTAGTCATGGTTGCTGCCAACAACGCATGATTTGGTGCTTATAATTGGGGAAACATTTGAGGCTTTCAGGGCCTCGATGACTGCCCTCGGTTGGGATGAATGCGGGTGGCCTGTGGTCCCCTTGGGGCAGGGCTGCTGTGGGGTGTGGGCGTAGCGCTTGCGCAGTCACCCCGCGCCACGGAGCGGAAGCATCGCTTTGTAGGGTGGCCAGATAACATTGCAGGCCTAAGTTAAGTTGGCGGCACCTCTTGCGAGAGAAGGAATTGCGTGGCCAATGGGCCTCGGAGTGAATTGCGGCCACTATCATCGCTCCCATCGGGGGCCGCTGTTATCTTCTTGGCCGCCAAGCTTCGTAGACTATGTCCGTTGTACAGTATAGCCCACTTTCAGCTCTACAAAGAACAAGTGTTCGTTTCCCATTACCATTTGTATAGGTGGTATTCGTTGAAAAGTTTGGCTGTCAATTTCTTCGCTTGGCAACACTGTAGACGGCCACAGACATGGCTGATGTGCCACGGACACGGTGCGGCTTGGGCCACTGCGCCCACACGCCGAAGAAAAAAAAACACTGGCATGCGTCATCTGCTCCGTTTCAACCCAATTCTCATAGGTGGTGTCAACAGAGATGTTATTAATCGCGTTCACATTGGACTCGAGGCAGTACTTTGCATTCGGCGGGGTAGAGTTGTTAACGTGCAACACAGTCATGTGCTTGGCACGGACAAGTACCGGCATCCCGCGGAGCCCGACGTAACGAGTGACGGCGCACTCACACGGTTGCCTGCATGCGCGCCTCAGCAGTGGATACAAGCAATGCTTGTATTGTATGCTCAGATAGGACAGCAAGCGGGAGCGATTCCCCTCTCTCGATCACCGCTCTTTCCCCGTGCAGCAGAAGAAGCGGGAGGAGCCCACCGAGGCGGAGTGGCAGCAGTGGAGCAGCCCCAGCCAGAAGGAGGAAGCGGGCGTGCCCCTGCCGGGCGTGCTGGTGCGGCGGCCCGTGCCTGCGGACAACTCGTGCCTCTTCACCAGCGTCTACCTGGCCCTGTCGGGAGGGGACTACGACGCGGGCGCCGGGGCTGCTCTGCGCCAGGCGAGTGGCTTAGCCAGCGCAGGCTGCTCTGCCCAGCTAGCAGGCTAGAGCATGAGAACCGAGGGTGCAGCCAACGGGGCACCGCTGAGGATTCGGTTGGCTGGCGCCCAAGTCATGGAGGTGCAGACGGGACGCAGCGCTCGTGTTGGGCTTTCCTCCTCTGCGTCCCACCTGTTCGCGTGGTTGCACCGCTATGAATGTGTGCCGAGTGGCCCAGTTCTCAACTCGGTTGACTATGCTTCAAGGGGACTCCAAAGTGTAAAAGCAAATGGGCCTGTGTCGCGAGTACAAATACAACAGAGTGTCGCGAATACAAATACAACGTTTGCAGCAGCAGCAGCAGCACTTGCTTATCAACACAGAAAGTGCCAAGAACGGGAAAGCAGCTATCACCACCCCCTACATTTTCCCGCTCAACAATTTCTGGTGTGACAAATTGCAAATGCACTGTGTGGAGCTTGCCTGAGCATTTTTCCGAAAGTAACAGGGACATGGCAAATGTTTGCGGGAAAATTTGATCATCACGAATTTTTTAAGGCACAGAAACATCAGCTAGCAAACATTATAAAATATGAGGCCCCAGTGCAGACGGTAGGCGTTGTTTCAGTTTTGATTTCGGTGAAAAATGTTTTGCCTTGCGTACAAGCGTAGTAAAAACATCACGTGCTCCTAGGTGGTAGCAGGGTGTTGAACCGGAATTTTTTCGGGTTCGGTTTCAGGTGTTACGGGTTCGTTCCCAAGCCCGACTCAGTTTTGGTTCGAACCGGCTGAAATGAGTTGGGATAAAAAAAAACAGGAGTGTTTCTTTGTTTTACTCTTTTAGTGCTGTGTTTTTGTTTCTCTGACACGCTGGTATTAAACAAATTCATAATGTAGGTTTCTTTTGTAAATGTTATGACCTGGCCAACTTAACTGTACAATCCACTGCAAAATTTTTTCCATTGGAGGCCAGCGATTGCAACACTTCCTGAAGTGAAATAAAAGGTTTGCAGGGACACTAAAGGAACACTAAAGGGTAAAAAGAAGTTGGCCTTATCGACAGATTACGGTGCCGACAACCTAAATGCATTATTCTTGCGACTAGCAGCTGTTTAAATAAGGCAGAAAACACCAGAAACATGAGAACAGGTGACGACCCCCCGTATGCTTTTGGGTACTATGGTTTGTGACGTCACGAAAGGTGTGCATGGCAAGAGCTCATTGCATAAACAGATCCTGAGGGGTTGAGCACGGGAAACAAATGTAAATCAAAGCTTTCCAGGAGCTCATTATATCTAAAAAAACACAGACTACAGCTTTTATACACTGCGAGGCAGGCTGCTTCCCTCACTGTTCAGTCAGCCATCATGCTTCCAGCAATTAGCAAAGTAATGAGCGCCCGAGCCTCTGCAAGCAACATGCCTGGCAGGAAGCAGCTGAGGTCCCTTCACTGGAAGCGGCACAAGGAACAAGGTGCACTGCAGGTGGTCAAACCTGACCTTCCCGTCTGCTGTTCTCCACGCGGATGTTGCTGTCGGCAAAGCGTGCCCGCGCCCAGTTCGAACATGATCGCCCGTGAAATGAACTCGCTGCGAGCGGTCAGCTGACCGATGCGCCCTTGTGCTCTTCCGTTCCCCTTGCGCCGCCGTTGGTGATCCGTGGAGAGCTCTGCCCTTGTTGTGTTTGAGCCAGGGAGAGAGCGCGGGCCATGACGACTGCTCGACACGGCTGCCGTGAAGAGTGCTTATCACGCCGCGCAAGAGAAGGTGACGTCCAGACGAGGGGAAATGAAGGCGCCCTCCTAAATGGCGCCAGCTGGGAGCCCGGGATGCGGCGCTTGATACTGGAAACGACGCTTGTTGCTCCCCAAGAGGCTTCGCTCGCAGGCGGCTGGAACCCTGAGCAGGCGGGCACACTGGCCACCCGACCATCTGAAGGCGTTGCTCGACACGGCTGCCGTGAAGAGTGCTTATTTCACGCTAGGTTCACGCCGCGCAAGAGAAGGTGACGTCCAGACGAGGTGAAATGAAGGCGCCCTCCTAAATGGCGCCAGCTGGGAGCCCGGGATGCGGCGCTTGATACTGGAAACGACGCTTGTTGCTCCCCAAGAGGCTTCGCTCGCAGGCGGCTGGAACCCTGAGCAGGCGGGCACACCGGCCACCCGACCATCTGAAGGCGTTGCTCATTTCATCGGGGGAAAATGTTGCTCTAGTCGGCCATGGCTACCGTTGCCAGCGTTAACGCTCTACACCAAACCAGTGGTGCCACGAAAAAATGAAAGGGATGTGGGTGAGAGAAATTCTAGCTTTTTTTGCCTATTTCTCAGCAGATATGCATTGTTGCGTGTCGAACAAAAGCTGAGAGAGCCACGAAACTTTCCATCTTTCAGTTAAAACAAAATTTCATTCAGCCTTTAGCGTCCCTCTTTCGGGACCGCTCCATAGACCATCGATCACATATGATCGATGGTTCCGCGAGCCTGCAGAATACAAATTTTTGCTTGATGGAACACCTAGCGACATCTAGGAGATAGTTTGAAAACTGGAGTTTTCTCTTTTGTGAAGTTTCTTTTTTTTATCGCCAGGCGGCAACGCATCAGATATTTTATTCTGACGGGCAGTGGTTTCGAATGTAAACAAACATGGCGTCATACTCGCGCGAGCGCGATAAGAAATCCGCCTCGTCTCGTCTCGCATATCTTCGCCTTCTACTGTGGATTTTAACGATGAGAGTGACAGTGAAGAGTCGGAATGTGGCTTTAGAGATTGGATTTCAGCTCGAGTGAGGATTCGGGTGTCGATCAGCCTGGAACATCAAATCGCGCTCAAAGATGGGTGTTGGTTTCGGTTCCAATTGGCTCTGGAGTAGGTATGTGCGCTCGAAATATGTTCTGGCTGGTTTATATTTGTTCGCTAGGGTGTTAACTACCTATGGTGGTGATCTTCTGCCACCAGCGCAGAAACGGATCAAGTTTTCGCCAAGACAAGCTCACGGCGTGTACCTGGGCGACGACGTAACCATGGCCCTAGTGCCATGGCTACGTGCCCTAGTGCCATGGCCCTAGGGCCATGGCTACGTCGTCAAAGCACAGACAAAACAAAAAACCAGCTACACCTAGCCGCATCAAACTTTCGCGATGAAGAAGCAAAGCATTGTGTTAGATTTTGTATATCCTGAAATACTTTTATTCTATTTTTAATATTTTTATATTTACACTTTTTTCTATCTTTTTCTGTAGTTTTTTTACATAGTTCTTACTTTCAGATTTTTTCATGGTTCTATCGTCAGTGTTGAAGTAAAACTTGCTATTGTATGTCAAAGAACATATAATTAGCTGCATTTTGGTATATGCTAAGGCAGGGTGGTGACTTTGCTTTATGTAAAAAAAATTTGCACCGAGACCTCCCTTTTTCATCACTTTTTGCGGCGGTCCCGAAAGAGTTAAAGGAGCCATGAAGACAAAACACAAGTTTGTGCTATTCGAAAGATTTTGTGTTTCATAGTGCCCCCAGCACTTGTCCAAATGCAAATGATGCTTTATTCACTGAGAAATTAATGAAGTTAATTTTGATTTTCCCGTTAAATTGTGCGTTTTCATTGTCTGTAATGACATCACAGGGCCTTGTTTACTGTTAGTGAACCTAGATGGCGCCACCACACCGCAGCAAGCCGTTTTCGCCTTTGGCTTGTTTGTGAACGTATTTGTACCTGGCTTGTTTTGTTCATGGAGACAATCGTTTCGTGAAGCATGGTGCTTGCTCAACAAATACGGTCATGTAAGACATCACCGCTTGCGTCAATCGGCCAGTGTCGTCCGAAACAACCCCAAAGCCCCGCAGTCCTGTGCAGCTAAACCAAGCATAGTGCACGCAGTACCAACAGCAGCATACGCATCGGTACTTCTATGTTTACGTCTGCTTTCGTAACTCCCACTGTTTGTCCCACCATTCCTAGGACTTTCAAAAGAATATGCCCGGAATTTAAGGGGACATGCTTCTTGAAACAACTTTTTTTTAATAATGAAGTTAGGAGGCAGAAATTTTCACAGCTTGTAAAGATTGAGCTCCTCTGGTCATATACGCAATCAGATATCGAATAGCTGCTCCGGATAAAGTGTTACGCAACATGACTTTCAGAAAAAGGGCTTTTTTGTTGTGCACACTTTCCTTATAGTAAAAATTTTTCCTGGAACTTTTAAAATAGCCTAGGTGGTTCCTTATTAACTGCAGAGTGCACAAATCTACCTGAAAAAGCCTCATATTCATTTTCCTCACCACGAAAAAAAAATGACTGGTAGTGTGCCTTTTCTTGTTCTGTATATTTTTGTTTTATGATCGTCAGAAATACCTAAGGACACAAATTGCATAATGAACAAGGTTTCTGCACTCTACGTGTTATAATGAACATCTGTGCAAAATTTCATCATGATACAACTACTTTAAGTGGGAAAATAAGTGTGCACAAACTCAGAAAACGGACAAAAACAACAAACTGAGAAAAATGCAATTTCAAGTTTATTTCTTTGGCAGATTCAAAAATTCTTGCTCAAACAACATGAAACTTGGTGGGGATATAGCCTGAAATGTCCACACTGAGGTACTAAAACTAGAACGCTCCTGCTGCATAAGTTGCACCCTCACGGTTCTTGCGGGTGGAGTCCTCGGTACAGGCCCGTTTCACCAGGCTGTGGCGATGGGACTTAGCCTCAGCAGTCAGCCTGGCAGACATCTGCCTGATCCTCCGCTGGTCACTTGCACTGCTTATTATAACCAGTTCTTCTGAAGGGAAGATTCCCAGTTCTTGGAGAACTTGCCCAAAGCTAGTGGCCCTGTTGAACCACAACACCGTGAGAGCAGTGGCCGTCTCCACTACAGTGAACTGCAGGTTGTACGATACCGTCATGTGCCAGGTGCGCAGTGTTGCTTCTGTCTCCATGGCATGGGATGAGTAGTCGACATTTTTTCCACACACAGGGGCATGAAAGGCTTGCCACACTTCCTCCTCTTGCTATTCAAGCTTTTGGTGGTCGCTGCAATCTTGCCAGTAGTTTGACAGCACCTCAAAATCCAGGCAGAGACCAGTGTCGAGAGAAATGGCAGTACCAACACAGTTGTGGCTTTTGTGTCCTTGTTTCTGCCAAGTACCGTCAAACATCGCACTGACGTCAGTGTGACCAGTTTGCAACGCAGTTACTTGCCTTGCTTTAGCATGGTTGTCACAGACGACTTTTGTGGCTGCGGCATCTTTCTTGGCAATGTTGTGGAGCGTCTTTTGGTGCAGTGGTTTTGGTAGACCAATAATGGCACAAAACCTGCACGGCTGATAGTGTCCAATGCCAATCGCACGTGCAGCGAGTACTGCTTTCACATTGATGGCAAAACTATCACGGGGACTTCCCCTGGAGAGTTCCGGGTTGCGGCCTCCGCGGCCGATGGCGGCAGCGCGCTGCGACGAGTATACAGAAGAAACCACTCCTGGAGGGCACTCCACATTTTTGCAATTGAGTTCCAGTACTGATGCGAGGCCCTTGCACTTGTTTGTGACCTCAACTACGACGAGTTCGTACTTCCTGCACATCGCGCATACGGCGCCGCTCACAAGGTCACTCAGACCGTCGACTTCGGAGATAACTGTGCTTGCACCACTTTCGTTGCCGACTGTCTCCCCGCCTTGGAAGGCTGAAACTTCTTCTCCGATGCGCTTACAAAGCTGATAGCGTCACTGATAAAACCAGTCTCGCCTGGTTGAGCCGCGCTCGCAACGCTTGAAGGCGCGTCGCCGTTAGGCCTCGCCGTGCCGGTCGTGCCGGCGTTGGCCGTAATCGTTGCAATGCCGCGCTGCTTCCACTTTCCCTTGTACGGGCGTGAAGTCTGGGACTTGCGGCGATGAAAGTCATGCTTCTTCTCACCGTTCGTGATTAACAATACACGATAAGGAAATAGAAAAGATAGCACGAAGTAGCGAACGGAACGGCGGAGGCGATGGCGGCTCACAGGCGGCGCCATCTTTTTCGTGAGGGTTTCCTTGTGTGTCATCCAAGTTTGGACTAGTGGAGCTTTGAATGTGACCCTCATGCAGTTCGGTCTCTTAATGGCAGCGGCTTTGACTTTGACTCTTTGCCATTTGATTTCGCACAAAGAAAGCTTTGTGTTCAGCCATCGTCATCGTTAAGGGAGGGCTGGATGATTTTTCTGCTTAACTGTGCACGGCCATGCATCCACCTCCAAGTCCCAACTGCTTCCAGCGTGTCGGAAATGCGTCGGTGCTGGAGGACTCGGGCAGATGCACCTCTGTGTGAAACAACTGGTCGCGTGCTTTGCGTACGCATTGGAAAACACAGGCCGACGTTAACACTCTGCCACATTTTTTAACGCCTTGGCTGTGTATTGCTGCCAGCCTTTATTCCACACAGGTGGTAAAAGGGGGAGGGGAGGAGGCAGGGCTTGTAGCTTGGGCTGTTGGGTGGTTGAATCACTTCGGCTCTCGATAAAATGACCACTGCAAACGCGGAATTTCCATTGCAGCTCTCAGCCCCCCATGCTGTCACTGATGAAAGCAGAAGTCACAAAGCTCACGTTTACAGAAAGTAAGTGTAAACTGCCGCGGCGTTTCTAGGCCACACGGTAATCGAACTCATACTTAAGTGATTTTCTCTTCAAAGCACACGTATCGAGGTATCCCACCATTCGGCTGCTGTGGTAACCGTAGTCATTGAAACCAGTGAAAATAATTTAACTCCTTCGGGACCACGGGAAAATTGACCGATTTTTAGGGGTCGAAGAAAATATATTTTTTTCTGCTAAAAAAATTTTAGGCATTAATTAAAGGAACACAAAATGGTGAATATTTAGTAGCCTTTCCAATAACACCAGTTTTTTTAAATGTTTTCATACATCATAGTTGTCGAAGAAAATGATAGAAGAGGAGGTGTGCATAACAAACCACCGGTAGTAGAAAAAGATTAGAATATTCTTTTTATTCTTTTTGTTGGGAAAAATATCTAAAATATGCCCTAGAAAAAATGTCGACTTACGCGGAACAGTTTGTCAGATATAAAAATAAATGTTAGCACACGTGGTGCTTGTGCCATGTGATGAAGCGCAACCTTCATTTCAAAATGTGGAATTTCGGGTCGTTTCCTGCAAGAAACCTGGCAGTTTGACATTATCAGAGGCACCAATTTGCCCCTACGTAACGTAAAAACATCTTGTCCATGACTGACTTTGCATTCACGGCCAGCACAGTATTTGGGACAACCACGCGATGAGGAAAAATATGCATGAAGTTGAAAACGGAACTCCGTGGTTGATGCTTGTTGGCATTCACTGTAAGTTATCTCTCAAAGCATAAGGTTGTCCTTTATTATCATCTTCTGATTTGCTATTGTAGCCTTGCTTTCAGGAATGAGGTGTGATGCCCTGCAAACTTTGGCCGAGTAGCTGATGCGCGATAAAAAAGATCGGCAGTGGGAAGGTCCGTTGGCCAGCTCTGACCCGCACCACCACCAACATCTGGTGGAGGCTGCCAATACTCGGGGCTTCTTGGACTCGCCCGGTGGTCGCCCCACCTCCTGCATTGCAGCACCACCTAGCATTGAAACAGTACAAAACTTATTGGAGGCTCCGTCCGAACAGACAGTTCAAGTGGGAAGCAGCACTATACCCCCGTGGATATCCTCGTAAGGAAACGAAACTGGCAGGCTAACAGCTGGCGGTGTGTAAAGCCAGTTCGGAGCGCTCTCCTCGTCGGAACAGATATCTGGCGACTGGGTGTGATCTTTTGACTTGCATCGGAAGTCGCAGAAATCGGGTTAGGGTTGGGTGAAATGAGAAGCGGTATGCTTTTTTCGAGGATCCATCGCGGACGCTCAAGGTGCCAAGGCAGGTAGGGTTGAAGTTGGGTAACTGCGTAGTAGCGCCAAATATAAATTTCGCGATGCAGAAACGAAACCGAAACTGTTGTAAACTGTTCGCGAACGGTCCTGGGGTAAGTAGAACTACCACAGTACTTAGAACAACGTGCGAAAAGGCAATAAAACAGCCTAAAATCATAAAGTAGCTTTGCAAACAGGCACTACTTGATGAGTTGTGCTATTTTCAGGCATTATTACTGTCAGAGGGCAAATCTGACGATTCAAAATAATTTTCTGATTCACCATTCGTGCCCTGATAACAAAAACGAAACACTGATGCAGAGTAATTACGAGGGGCACGCATTCTTCTTTGGTAGCAGTGACGCGCGATGACCACGCCCCTTTTCCACACCCAGGTGATGCAAACGCGTGTCAAAAATCACGTTTTTGTTGCAAAAATGAAAACAAAACTGATTTTGAGAAAATTTTCTGAGCTAACTCCAAATAGCTTTACTTGTTCCAGCAATGCCTGGAACGCCGTGAAAAGGGGCTCCCAAGGTATAGTTCAAATTGAACGGTTTTAAATAGGCACAGTAACGAAAGAGATAAACTGGTGGAAATGAATGCTCATGCTAATAGTTTTATTCGTACTCAAATCGGGTGGAGACAGGCGTACAGCGCTGCAAAAAGTGCTCATGTCAATGAGGCCTATACCGAATTTTAGAAGCGCTCAACGAGTTTACGTAGCCGTTAGTGCATCTAATAACTTAACAGATCTTCCTGACTTCGTTTCACTGCACATATCCGCTTACAACACCACCTAAACATTAAAAGAACCGAAGGAAACACGACAAAAACAACAGCCCATTCCAGTAACGAGGGAAGCGGCGTGTGGTGGCGCCACCCGTCCAGCCGCCCAGTCCTGATGGGAGGGACCACAGTGGAACCTCGTCGGTACGTTTCTGTGTAATACGTTTTTCTTTTGATTCCCAGCTGATATCCCTTGGGAATAATGCATTCCCTCGCGTTTATTACGATTAATTTTTGCTGAAAATGGGACAGTACTGTTATATTCAGTTTCGGTTTACTTTTATGTTCTTTCACCCCCAGGGGGCGCGTCTGTTCTTCATGTATATATTCGATGTGTGAAGTACAATAACCAGTTGTTCAACCAGTTCAGATGAACTCCACAGGTTGTTGAGCCTTGACATCATCGAATGTGTCGATGCTTCTGAATGGGTTTCGCCCATTGTTGTCGTTGACAAGAGAGATGGCAGCATCAGGATTTGTGTTGACCTTCGGGAGCCTAACAAGGCCATTGTACCAGACAGCTTCCCGTTGCCTCATACAGAGGAACTTCTTCATGCCTTGGTAGGCGCGACACACTTCTCAAAACTTGACTTGGCTGTAGCCTACCCTGACAGCAGGGACCTGACAGCCTTCATCACACATGAAGGGCTTTTTCGGTTCAAAAGAGTTTGTTTTGGGTTAGCTTCTGCCCCATCGGCCGTCTCGAGAGCGCCGGCCACCGGCTTGGCTCAAAGACTATCAGACGCATTAGTTGTCTGTGTGTATAGAACAGTGTGTGTGTAGAGTGTAAATATGTACAGTGCATGCTAGGGGTTTCTAACACTTACTAACAACTAATCACTAAATATAAGGGAGGGAGTATGTTATATTCAGTTTCGGTTTACTTTTATGTTCTTTCACCCCCAGGGGGCGCGTCTGTTCTTTATGTATATATTCGATGTGTGAAGTACAATAAACGGCTTTCGTACGGTGGTGCTGCCGGTGCTTACGTCCTTCGCAAACACCACGAGTACTACTTGGGAAGTGGATCTTGGCCGACATATCTATAAATATTACGTGTACTCTTCGGTATGCTAGCTCGAACCCCATCCCATCAAGCTACAACCTGCATGATGTTGCAGGGCCGCTGCCAGGTGTGTCTGCTCTGTTCTGGGAGAAGCTGCGCATGCTCTCGACCTTCCCGACTTCTCTCCGCGCTACCCCCCGTGTGTTCCTGTGTTCTCCCCGTGCTGCTGCTGCTGCTGCATTATGCTCTCTGCTTTGCTCTCCTCTGGCTGGCTTGTTGCTGGGGGGGCGGTGCTGCCAGGCCTGTGGAAATGGGGAGGAGAGGCGAGGAATTCAGGCTAGAAGAAAACAAAAACTGTACGCAAATTTGAAGAGCACCTGAAGGGGAAGAGCGGAGGCTTTGAGCGCGACCAATGGGTTGCCATTTCAGTGCTCAGCGATATTGTCGGTCGGTGAAAGAAAACCTTGAAAGAAGCGGCAAGTTTTCAGCCCTGCTGGGAAAGAAATGCGAAGCACGAAGTGGAAGGCATTCTGCTTACATGGCGCAAAGGAGGCAGAGCGTCAGGAGCGAACGTCGACGGGTCAGTCCTATGCGAAAGCGTTGCCAACATCACGCTCTCGTTGGGTATTGAAGACTTCCACGCGTCCGGCGGCTGACGCCACTTTTAACGTAAACTTCGCTCAAGTAAGCTGTATAATTAGGAAAAGAAAAGGAATGGCCATGCGACCCACTAGCTCATTTCCCGCAACAGAACCTATGACGTCATACCAGCCAGCTCTGCGATTGGCGGAGGCCAGAAGAAAGAAGCAAATGCGAGTTAGGCAGAGCTTATAAGCTTGCTGAATGAGCTATTTGCGCTTAAATTCAGGGCACATTCTTTTTATACCAGTGAGAATGGTGGGACAAACAGGGGAAGTTACAAAAGCATACGTAAACATAGAAGTACCAATGTATACTGCTGTTGGTACTGCGCACAGTATGCTTGGTTTAGCTGCACAGGACTGCGGCGCTTTGGAATAGTCTCGGACGACACTGGCTGATTGACGCAAGCAACGGTGTTTTACGTGACCCTATTTGTCAAGCGAGCACTCTGTTTGATGAAACCATTATTTTCTCCTTGAACAAAAACAAGCCAGGTTTAAATACGGTCACAAACAAACCAAAGGCAGAAAACAGCATCCCGCGGCATGGTGGCGCCATCTGGGTTGACTAACAGTAAGCAAGCCTCCGCTCCACACCGTTTAGCCGAAAGACCTGTTCTTATGTCATTGCAAACGTCGTTCAAACACACGTTTTGCCGTGAGAATAAAAATTGTAGCTTAAACTGATTAATTTCGCAGTGAATAAAGCATTGACGGCTTCCGGACAAGCGCTGGGGGCACTATAGAACAGGAAATCTTTCGAATAAAGCAAACTTGTATTTTGTCTGCATGGGCCCTTTAAGGCACGACACGGATGGTGGCGCGCACCAGTGTCCCGCAAAGCAAGAAATAATGGCAGCTTCGGTTTTTACATTTCAGAAATTCACTTGTAGATGTTGAAAAGGAGAAAGTGCAGCACAACTCGACAAGCCAGTTCAGTGTTGCGTAATGAAAGCGGGTTGCGCTGGGGGAGTGTGCATATTTTCCTCCTTTCCTGAACCTCTTCGGGTTGTGCGATTTTCGCATAATACGTTTTATTTTCTGGTTCCCGGGAAAAACGTGTCAACGCGACTTCGCTGTAGTTGTTGTAGGGGCAGTACCTAGGATAGGATGATTTGGTAATGGATGGTTAGGTGGTGTTGCTTTGACCGTGTGTGCACTTTATTGTAGTGACTTTTTGTTTGATTGGAGATTGTCTTTTTATTAAGTTATTTATTTGGATCAGCTTTGTGCTGTTTATTGCTTGAGTGGTTTGCTTTAGGGTTCTCCAAGTGTGGGTATTAAATGTGCGTTTGGGTAAAACAACCAACCGCTTTACCGCATCCATTTTTCTAAGCTGGTCGAGACACCGTCACATGACACAGAGTGTGCTGCATCATGTGTGTCCCCATTCCTTTTGACAAATGTTTGCCACAAGAGACTAGACAGCTGCGCATATTGCGCCTTTTTGATACAATTCCATTTTCCTGCGCCAAGCTGCTCCAAAAGCACGCAAATGGCGAAAATTGCGCCAAACTGCTCCAGAAGAGTCTGAAAGGCACGGAGTTTGCTGCTCATGTCAGTTCTGGCGGGGACGGAAGCCTCCCGCATCCCGGTCACCGCTTTTATTGTCGGTCAATTGCAAACACAGAAATGGCAAAAATAGAAAGACTGAAATGAAGCAAACGATAGCTTCTAAAACACTATTGGCTTTCCGTCCGGGTATGCTGAAACGGCCTTCCTGATTGGGCATCGCTGTGGCTACAAACATGGCCGCCGCCTGATGCGGCTGCTACTGCCTACTTCACGCGCTCAGTGTGCATCGCCGATATTTTCCCTGGTTTATTTTACGCTATCTGCTGGGTTCCAGTCTATTAATTCTATCAGTTGTGGCTCTGAACAGTGACGTTAACGCGGGGATATGGTTTGAGATTGGTGCGAGATTACGAGAAGTTGCGCGGCTCGAAAAAAAGTTCATTGAAATGTGGGGCCTACAACTTCAGCGTGGTTTGTCCTTGAGTGCGAAACGCGGTGCGTGCGTCTATAATCGGATTCGTGAAGTGAACTTTTTCGCTCGTTGTGGTGCTATAAAATGCTGAGGTGTTGCTGTGCTTCGAAGCGCGATCGCGAGCCTCGGGGATGGAACGGTCGACACGAAAGTTGCAGGCTTTGCTGCGGCGCCGCGACCTGTTCAGGCAGCGCCCAATAGCTGCAGGACTGCATGTTTGCCATAGCACACGACTAATAACACTTGATGTATGCGAAGTGAAATTTAATGCCAAAATCTAGGTGGCTAAACAGTAACGCTACTCAAATGACCATGGGGTGAACGTGCGCCCCGGGGACTGAAACGGGTAGGCTGGTTGGGCTATGCGACCGTTAGCTTGAAGTTGCTCAGCTGTTGCCGTGACTACACTCGTTCGTAAACCGCAGCCTAAGATTACAAAAATAATAATTTTAGCATTGAAATGGTAAAAAAACACGCCACAATTGCAGAGCCCTTAAATTTGATAATGTTAGCGGCAGTTTGTTGTCAGTGTTGCGTACAGCCGCAACACACTATCACTAGTTAAGAAGAAGGTAGTGCAGTAAGAACTTTGTGATACTCTTAAAAAATTCTTTCACATAAGGTTGTTTCAGTGTTCTGTGTATTCAAAACTGATTGGAATGTATACTTGACCCTTCAAATTGCTGAAATTATGATTTTAATCTCACAAGACGATGTAATAAATGTCCCTAACTGCTCCAAATCAAGATTCTTCTGCTCCAAAATCGAAATTTTGCTGCTCCGAAAACTGCTCCCAAATCTCTTTGGGCTGTCTCACCCCTGGGCAGATAACTTGGTAAAAATCAACTTGTTTATTACGACTTATGATGGTTTTATCAGAATGGGCAGAGCGTGAACGGACGATGCTGCTGCATTATCTCTCGGCAGCGTCTCCCGTTTTTATCAACAATGCTTCGAGCAAAAGAAGTTCTCACATTTACCAGACTGCTCTGCTCGAAATCTTGGGTTTACAGCTGTTCCCAGAACCGGTTCGGAACAGTTCCTTCGGTTCGTTTCGGTTTGGGTACAGTTCCAAAATGGCTAGAAAAAGTATTGGTTCAGTTTGGCTCAGGGCAAAAAATTCGGGTTCGGTTCTGGTTTTTGCTTCCAGTTCCAGTGTCTGACACACTGGGTGGTAGCACCTTTTTATGATTTCTGTGAAAGTGTTATCATGCCCTGCGATTACAGAGCGGATGCTTGATGGCAAATTTGCTGTACACCGCCTCACCAAGATGGCGTTGAAACGTCCCTTTCTGACTGGCTACAACGCAAGTGAAAGCCGACAAGAGCAAGCTCTCGGGAACACAGCAATAGCTAAATAATGTCGGACTCCGCTCTCTGAACACTTTGTGACGTGTTCTGAAATGTTACGAAAAATGAGAGGGAAGTGGCCGCTACAATTTATTTCTCTGCAAACCAGGTGCCGTTGGCCATCGAGCGAATGCTGAGAGAGCTACAAAACACGCAACCTTTGAGTTTAAAAGATTTGCAGCCCTTAGCACTTTCCGGACCGCGGAAAAATCAGTTGTTTTTGGCTGTTCCATGAAATATTTTTTTCTTGCCACAGAAAATGACTGATGCTGAAGTGTGAGACGCGAAATGATAGAGAAAGAATAGGGCTTTCTAACATCAAACAACAGATTTTTGCACATTTTATAACAAAATTATCAAAACAAGAAAAAGTAACAAAAAGAAAAAAATGATAAAAACATCAATGCCACTGTGCACAGGGTGCACATAAAAAAATTTTGAAATATACATTTTGAACATAAGGCCCGTACAAAGTAATACTGCAAACGTGTTCTGTAAGTGCAAACGTTATTTACATACATACAATTATATAAACACCTGCCGGTTGTTTTTGGGTAGCCCAGGAAATATTTTTTTTCTTACCACAGAAAATGATGAATGCTGAACCGTAAGTTCTGAAATGACACAGGAAGAATGGGTTTTTCCAACAGCAATAATTTCAAACAACAGGTGCATTAGAAATTTTATTAAGGAATTGTGAAAACAAAACAAATAAGTAGCAAAAAAAAATAAACGATGATAACCTGAATGCAACTTTGCACACGTTAAACATAAAAATAATTTGAAATATACACTTTGAACATCACACACTTATAGAATACTGGAAATATGAGTGGTGTGGGCACAAAAGTTATCTACATACAGAAATATAAACGAACAGCCGGGCGATACTCCGGAGCGCCGTCTTTGAGGAGGAAACTGGACCGTCTGTGCAGTTGGCGCCAAACGGTCTTGCGCGAATGTAGTCGAGCTGCTGCAGATGAGAGCTGTGGCCTTCAGAGCAGGGCCGCATCTGTTTACACCAACGCGAGCCTGTGATAGAGCGACCAGAGAAGAAAGCGAAGCAGGCGACCATTTTCTGCAGTTGATGTAGTATTTTATTTGCTATCTCCAAAAGCAAGCATCCATAAATTTTTTCATGAAGGAACACTGCAAATATCACTCATGTTGATTTTTGGCCTTATATTTGGGTAATGTCTTGTTGTTCGACAATGTTGTTGTTCGACACTGGACTTGGGACGTTTTGATTTGGCTGTGGGTATAAAAGACTATTGGGGAAGAGATTTTAGAGTGGCGCCCCTGGCGGCGCCAACGAGAAACTGAATAGAGGGGAAACAAAGCAGGCGGCACAGGCTTTTTCACGTGGCCAAAGACGTACCGTATATATCTGGAGAACGATATTTACCCATTTATTCAATTCTAGGGAGCACTTTTTAGTATATGTTGATCTGGAAGAATTACTCCAACTGTACACATTTCCGCAAGGGGACGCCATCTTTATAGCCACTTTATAGCTTGGTGCTGTGCTGTGCACCAGGCTATAAAGTGGCCTTTAGGACGCTGATAGTTCCTAATAATTATATTGCGCAGTCGTGTGCAGTTTCCCCTGGCTAAAACCACAGCACATTGCTGGCGCAGAAATGTTTTCCCTGTCTGGCTCTTGCAACGCACTCCGTATGACCTCGTAGAGGCTGCTGGCAAGCGTGGTTGGACCAGGCAGGAGGTCAAAAAAGCGCGCTCTGAGTCTCCCTGGGCTGCAGGCGTGGAGCAGAGCAGCACGCCCGTCTCTTCCCAATGCAACGGTGGTCCCCCCCCCCCCCCTCCGCCGCCGTGCAGGTGATAGCGGACTGTGTGGCGGCGGACCGGGAGACGTACACGGAGGCGTTTCTGGGGCGTCCCAACCGGGAGTACTGCACGTGGATCCTGAACGAGGACCACTGGGGGGGCGCCATCGAGCTGTCGGTGCTGAGCCGGCACTACCGGGTGGAGATGGTGGCGGTGGATGCGCAGAGCGGCCGGCTGCACCGCTTCGGGGGCGGGGAGGAGGCCGGCTGCGACCAGCGGCTGCTGCTGCTCTACGACGGCATCCACTACGACCCGCTGGTGCTGGAGCCCCTGGAGCCCGGGCAGCCCGTGCGCACGCTCTTCCCGGCCCACGAGGACGCCCTGCTGGCCCTGGCCCTCGAGCTGGCCCAGGAGGCCCGCGCCTCCCGCCAGTTCACCGACGTGCGCAACTTCACCCTGCGCTGCCTCGCCTGCGACCTCGGACTCGTCGGCCAGGAAGCCGCCCGGCAGCACGCCGCCCAGACGGGCCACCTGGGCTACGGCGAGGTGGCCCCCTCCGCCGCCTCGGGGGGAGGGGGAGGGGGCACGTAGCGCCCCCTGGTGTCCAAGCGCAGTTTGCCCCTTTCTCCTCTGTTCGTGGCACAGCCTCAGATGGACGTGTCTTCTCTCCGGGGCCAAGTTTCTCGCTCCTGCAGGTCGGCGGTGCCACCGAGGCTGCTGGCAAGGTTCAGGGGGCACCTTGCTTGCCACTTTTAAGGGGCACGTTTTGCGGTTGCGTAATAAAAGCATTGGTGAATGTGTGCGAATGATTTGCAGGATGCCAAGTCTTTCCTCGAGTCACGTGAATTACAGCTGTCGGTGGTGGGCACACCCTGCTGGGCCAGGACTCGCTGATCGGGCAGCTCCGCCGACCTGCCTGTGCTCACTGGAGTAACTTCCGTGGAAGCAGTGGGAAGTCTTGTGTGCCTGCAAGTGGTGTAGTGCCCCGGTCGGGTTCGTAACGGGGCCAGGTCAGACGAGGCCTGCCAGCTATTAGAACTGTTCGGTGCCCTAGCAGGCTTTAGGTCTTTTTGTGTATTTTGCGAGCGCAGGTGATACGATGCATTTCAACCACTGTGCTGCTAGCATGGATCACAGTACTGGCCGAGTTTCAATGGGAAAAAAGTCTGGGTGCTCTGATACCTAAGACATGATTGTCTATTACTGATAAGCAACACACTCAGATAGCAACTTTAGTGCAATTCATTTCTCTGATCATTTCAGTCCCTCCTTGGCCTCAGGAGCCACCAGCTTTCAGTGTGGAGCACTTCAGGGGCCCTTTGTCGTCGCAGCTTGTCCGTGGTCACGGAATCCAGCGAACAAAGTCGCGCACACAACGAGAGGCTGTGAAAAGATCACCGCCTCCTCTGGTTGGGGTCGAATCTGGGCCCCTCACGTTACGACGCTGATGTCAATCCCGTTGCACCACACAGGCACACATTGGTCATATGCAAAGTGGGGAGGGGGGCGTTGTTGCCAGAGAGGCTGCTTTTGCTGGGCGGTATACAAGTACACAATAATATACATTAAGGTAAAAAATCGTGAATTAATGCTTTAATTGCCCCAGATTAATTAAAACTCAATCCGGTGTCTCCTTGGGGGCCTTTTAGGGGCTGTGGCACTTGACTCTTGACACTTAGAATAACAGTACTAGGCTGATACTGAAACTAGTCAAGAGAGGGGGCCACAGCACTGCTCCACACTTGACAGTGCTCCCGTTGAGTGGAACTGATGTAATTTTTTCCCCCCACTGCTGCTTTTGCTGCATTCCCCTACACTGTAGTCACGGATGTGGCCGTTGCGTTGCCCTTGATAATGAAATCACTGGTGGCATGTTGTTACGACGTGTGCTGCTCAGGATCTGCATTCAGCCCCTTGGCCACAGTAGGTGCACTTCTCCGAGCCAGTCCACTCGCCACACCCTTGAGGTGGCTGCTAGCGGTCCATGCAAATCGACGGGGCCTTGTTGCAAGCATGAAGCACAGTATTGTCTATTGCTGGAGGCGGATTTTTTAACAACGAAGCTGTTTAGCAAATCGCAATGTTTCGCGCCTGCAGTTAACAATACCAAGGAATTACCGAGCGTGCGCACGTGAGCGCTGGCCTCACGGCGACCATCCGATGGCTAGCGCTCATGTATGCGTACCTCGCGGCAACCGCCCAGCGTCCCCGGTGCATGTTGTTGAAGTCAAGCATACCCACTGAGGGAGATTGGGCAAAAAAAAAAAAAAAAATCTGCAGCGTTCGCTTTAATCATGGCAGCACTTGCTCGGAAAAAAGACTCTAGCGTTCGCCGTAATTGTGACAACACTAGGTCGTAACGAGAAAGACATGTCATAGCATGCGCCCCTCCAAGGCGTTGTCCAGTGTTGCAAAAAAAATGGAAGACGGTCACAGTTATAGCAACAATGATGGAGTAAAAGTCGTTCTGGCAGCAAAGAAGCAGCAAGTCAAATCGTGGACTTAAACTTTTGTGATGGTCGCGATGGTTTCGTAGAGCTTTGCTACCTTCAAGCCTTGCGCGTTAGTGTGAGCGTCCTTCATTTTTTGTAAGCCTCATGCAAGTGCGTTCAGCCGTTTTCATCTCTGGCTGCCACATTGTGCATCAGTAGAAGCAGGGTTTGTGGCGAGTAGGGTGCCAGTTTACATTGCGCTTTATGGCGAATTGCTTGCATCAGAAACCAAGGTGATCTACTGACATGTGGTGGGCTTATTTTGGCATCTTTCTTGCCTTGCACTCTGCGTCATGATCTAGCTGCTACTTCTTTTTTTTATTTTCATGCTGGATGACTGAAATAAAAGTCAATGGAATCGATTTTGTAGTAACTTAGCTCTAGAATATTGTATGGTGCAATTTAGATGTAGTCCTTCATTCTTCTGTGCTTCAAGTGCAGGTTCGAGTCCAAGTTGTCTGTATTTGCATCCTTGCACTGGCCATGTCTTCCCCCCCCCCCCCCCCCCCCCCCCCCCCCCCCTAAAGAAAGCTTGGTGAGGTGTGTTGAGGCTGATCCAGCCAAGCCATGTGTAGTGGTGTGGCCAGAGTCATTTTTCCAGAGCCTTTTCTCCAGGCTGTAGACGAGGAGCAGTTCCAGTGCAGCATTAATCGTGCACGAGCACTTCTTTGCCCTGTGCCCCCCAGTGTGTGGAAAAGTTGTCTTGCATTGAGTGAGCTCGTGCAGTCTCTCGGAATAAGTGAAAGGGCATCGGTGCTTGCCACTCCGTGGCACCTCAACGTACCTGGCAATGCAGATGCGTAGCTGAAAGCACAGAGCTGGGCTGGCACACCGTGCTACCTTTCCCTCTGCAGGCAAGCTGCAGAGTGAATGCACCTCCTGTGCTGCCTGCTACTCGACTGGCACTGTTGCCGTCTGGACAGCGAGTTGCCCTTTTGGCTTCATTGGTGGTGGTTTGCATTTAACGGAATGCCTCGCGTGTGCATATTGCTGTACAAATGCTTACCAACTAATTGCAGAAATAGCACTGTTGTTACTCGTACGGCCAAAGGAAGTGCCTGTGCATCTGACAGACGCCGCAGCACATGAAAGGGACTTGCGTCATCCCAGAGAACTTTTGGCACAGCTGAGGGCAATGAAATCCATGCCATGCTTCCACTACGCAAACCAGTGTTGAGGGAATGTGGGCATGAGCTGAAGTTCAGCCATCCTGCCCAGCTGGTGGCATCGCCAGTGCGAGGTCCAACTGCAAACGAGGGAGGGGCCAGCAGGGAAAGTGTCGGCAGTGAGCCTTTCAGAGAGGTGCACTTGTGGATTCCAAAACATGCGCATGCAGCGGAACTCTGGTATGCCATAAATGTGAACTCGTTAGCCTCTTGCGGAAATTACCTCGGTATAGTGAACAGCAAAAGGAGACACCCGGTGAACAACTGGGCAGCGTATTTGTGCTCGAGAGGGCACTGCTCTCGTTGCCAAAGGTGCAGTCTCGTGGCAGTTTGTGCTGCAACCAAGAACACAGCACCCGTATGGAGTCGTGGTCCGCCACTCGGTCATACACTCATGTAGGTTCCATCCGGATTAAACTGACAGAGCTGCCCAAGTGAGCTGTAACAAACTGGGACTGTGGTCCACAGTGGAAGCATGGGAAGGAACATGGCCTTGAGAACCTACTGACATTGGGCCTCAACAACTCTACAAGAAAGTGGTGCCTACCAGCTGTTCCAGCAATTTTGAAAATGAGTGCGGTTACTTAAGACAATGTTCGTTTTCCATTCCCAGGAAAGAAATTTTGGCCAGGTTCGCTCTGGCCCTTGACTTCAAGAGACCTTTGGCAATGTGAGGCCCGATGCAGTCCTCGGTTGGCTGTAGTCCGATCTATAGTTCATACCACAAGCTAGGTGCAGCACTGTGGAGGCTACATTGTTGTCACCAGTGCGCCCACTGAGGGTGCCTAAAGGCCCGTTCACACTTGCGACGAAGCAACGAAACCGAAAGCGATCACCACACTTGCTGTTCACACTTGCACGCGACACCGAGCGGCAGCGATGACGATTTTTTGCTTTTCTTGTTACTGTCTCGCGTTCGGAGTGAGACTTCGCGGGAGTTTCGCCGCTTGTGGAGACACAGCATCCGGGTGCTTTGGCAGGATATGATGTCAGGAAGTCTCGCTTCCTGCTTCCGCTTCAAAAGCGACGGCGCGACGGAGGCGAAAAAAATTGGTCGAGACCAATCGCTCTCGTCGCGTGACAAAAGCGATGCCAGGCGACGAAAGCGACAGAGATTTTCGTCCCTTTCGTCGCTTTTGCTCGCTTTCGTCGCAAGTGTGAACGGGCCTTAACTCTAACTCGCCATGAAGGGGGTCCTGAAAGGACAGTCCCTTCTCTCCTCTCGGAAAGTGGAACCGCAGGGCCCCGGCGCCTTTTGTCGCTTCCTTCGCGGTGAGTTAGGCGCCCTCCATGCCTGAGGGGGCGGGCTGTTGACAACAATGTAGCCTCCACAGTGCTGCATATAGCTTCAGGCATTTCTGTCGAATAAAACAGCCACAATCGGAATGAATGATCCGAGGTCCAACATCAACATTCCTAGCAAGGGCACAGGGATCTCCCTGATGACCTTCAATGTTTCAAAGGAGTAGCTGACACAAAAATTTTGAAGGCGAGATAACTTTGGATATAGATTGGTGTGAACACACTTATATTGGTATATTTGTGTGGACACACGTACAGGGTGTTGCGACGATAATTGGAACACTTTAAAAAATTTTCCTGAGCGAACCGCCGCTCTGTTCGCGCTCAAACTTGCCACGAAGGTTGCATTTTGCGGTCTATTTTGTTTGATACCAGGAACGACGATGGTACCTACCTGTGCATTCTGAAAAATAAAAACGATTTTCGCCTATGGGAAAATGGCGGCTGATTTGGACGTGCGAGCCAGCGCAAGTTGATGTTGGAACGACGGAACCATCTGGGGTATGCAGAGCGAAACGCGCATTTGGGATTCACGGTAGGAAGGAGCTAAATGGCGGAGCGGATGTTCAGAAAATGCACCTAGGAATGAGCTAGCCGACGATCAGAAAACCCGTTTTTCGGGCTCGCACGTCCCACTCACGCGGGCGCTTCGTTTGTGTAAGCAAAACAGGCAGCACGGCGCAGGCCGGAAAATTTTCGGGGAGGTGGTGGGGGCTGAAGCCCGGTCAGCCCTCCCTGGTTACGCCGCGTGCCTTCAGGTGACTCATCCACGTAAACTCTGGCAGAGACCTTGCGAGGAACTTTTCCCAGGCCCATGTTGGCCGATCAACAAGGCTTGTACCGAGTGGACTAGTCTGGCTAGAGGGGCGAAACGCGCCGCGGAAGGAAGCACTTTGCTTCCAGTCTTTTTTTTTCTTTCGGGGGCCCCGAAAGTCGCAAGAATATCGCCGTCATTCATAATTTTCCCTTGCCACGAGCCTAGTTTGCCAATTTGGTGAAAAGGAGGCACATATATGCGCGGCGCTGTGGGTCGAATATGGTTCCTTAAAAACTACGGAGTGAGGAGGGGGGGTGGGGTTCAGTGAAAATTTCGGGGGGGGGGGGGGGGGGGGGTTTGAACCCCCCACCCCCTTGGCTATGCCACTGCCGCCAGGCGCGCAAGCCGAAACCTCCACCTCTCCGGTATGACGACTTCAAATTGGCTATTCGACCTCTCAATGGTCTCGTGCTGAGCAAGGTGAGCCCGATGATGGTTCTTTCTACGTGCATACTGCGAGAAGCCAAGCTACGCTCCCAAGATGCAGGCATGAAAATTCGCATCAATGAGGACCAGAACATCCTCGCAGCAAGCACACCATACCAGTCCGCAGCCTCGGCGCTGAGCAAGATAAAGAAGTTGACTATTGGTGATACCACCTAGCTATGAAATTGCGTCGTATCGTATCTCCCCCGACAACTACTGTAAGGGCGTGATACAAAGTATTCACAAGGAAGCCACCCCTGAAGAAATCATGGAGGCCATCTCAGCACCGGGATACGAACCCCTCACGTGCCGCCGTCTCGGGCACTCAAGCACCATTCTCATCACCTATGGTCAAGAAAGTGCCTTTCACAATATACGTTGGTGGAGTGGAGACGAGATGTTAGAGAGTTTTAGAATAACGTACGCAACCGTACGTAAACAGTTAGCGAACGCTATTTCTTTGCGTCGTTCTCACTGCGCATGCGCCGTACGTTAAGCCGCTATTGCGTTTAACGGACGGAAGCCGAGCGGACGCTATTTCAGCGAAATAGCGTGCGCACATGAGGCCGCTTGCGTTTCCAACATGGCGGCAAGTAGCAAGTAGCCTTTCTGTCGACAGTAATTTGTTCCCGATGAACCAAGTCCTTTGCGCCTGTGTTTTTAAAGACGTCGAGTGCTTACCACATCGACCCTCGCGCAGCTCCGTATCGTCGTGACATCGCTGACTGCCCGAATGAAGCTGTATCCAGGCCAGCGACCGAAGCGGTGCGTGCGTGCGTGCGCGTGCGTGCGCGCGCGCGTGTGTGTGTGTGTGTGTGTGTGTGTGTGTGTGTGTGTGTGTGCGTGCGTGCGCGCGCGTGTTGTGGGCGCGTTCGCGATGAAATGCGACGTTGTGTTTCGGCGCGTGGACAGTGCTTCCCATGCTTTTTCCCCATATCTTTTTCGAGCGACGTACGACTCAACCTCGCATCGGGTATACGTGCAGTGTGCGTGGCTAAAAGCCCTCTCGGCTTGAGCGCCAGAGAGTTAAGTGACTTGCTGTTCCACTCCGCAAACCGCGCGCGAGGTGAGCGCCGAATTTACGACGGGCAGGAGGAGGCAACTAATCGCCGGTCGATCGCAGTTAAGACTTGCAACTCATGTCGTGACGTTGTGTTCGTTCGAAAGGCCTCTCTGGATTGTTTTGAAGTTGAATAAAATGTATGCGTCAAACCCGGGCATTCGGCCAGAGCGTTCTGTGCGATTGCACAAAAGAAGTTCCGCAGGACTTCAACGGTGTCTTCATGGAACGTACTCAGGTAAGAGAATATTCATGCCGTGCTGTGGCCGTGTTGCATTCAATACTAACGGGAAAGCGCTTGTTTACAATTGTTTGGATAGTCGTAAAATCTCCAAGCCCTGCGGCACTCCGCTCGCAGATCAGCCGGCGAGTCATTTCGCAAAACATTAGACAGATGACGCCGTTTATATGCATTTGCATGCCGTTACGCAAAACTGATGAGACGCTCTACTAAAACTCCGCTCGCAGTGTTTACGTAGCGGAACGCAAAAATTTAGCGTGTAGCGTACGCAAAGACAACAAACGCTGTACTAAAACTCTCTGTTATCTCTACAAATGCACCGTCACACACTGCACCGTATGTCACAAAATAGGCCACCGCATGGACGTATGCCCTCATCCGCCTGCTGTGCCAACTTGCAAGGACTGTGGAACCCGACTCACCTCGGAGCCCCACGATTGCAAACCAAAATGCGCCCTCTGCGGCGGCGACCACCCGACGGCTAGCAAGACCTGCCCCAAGTGCTTCTTGCCAGCAGTCAACCAGAGGATACAAGGAAAGCCTCACACCGAGCGGAGGTCGATAACGCCCTCTCGCCAGAAGGGTGACCTCTCATCCCCATCCAGATCCAGATCTCGGAGCTGTAGCCGCCTGTCCCAGGGCAAGGGGTGTCGCACTTCGACATCTCGGTCACGCTCGAAGTCCCGAGGAATGCGGCGGAGCACCCCAAGGCGACGAGACCCGTCATCGGCGCAGGTGAGCTGGGCACAGATGCTCTCTCCTAAAGCTCGTTCCCTATCACCTCGTGATGCTGAGCTTAAACAAATCCAAGCTGCGAACACGCGACTGTCACGCGTCTCACGCGGCAGAGAAATGAGGCTCGGGTTGAGGCATTCGATTTCCAAACAATATATTTACAAAAGCAAACCTCACACCAACGCGATCATAACAAACGAACAAGCATATCACACTACACAGAAAATAGCAAGCGCAACCTCACACTACGAAAAATCTAGTAAAAAAAGTCATTACAATACATTACCTGTCTATGTCAAATTCAAAATAATCCTACCGCTGGTACCACGACGTACCTGGTGCGATGCCGATGACGTCGCCCATTGTGTCGGTTGGCTTACGCCTCCAATGTCAAAACATTGTCCTCCAATGTAAAACATTGACGGACTCTGGCCAGAGTCCTGCAATGCTTTGACGGACTCTGCTTACGCGTTGCCTCACGTAGCCTCACATAGCGATGGCGCGTGGTAGTCTTCAGTGGTCCGGATGACCGTGGTGCAAAGCCACACCTTCGCTGAGCAGCGCGGCTCAGCAGGAGGCCAGCAGTGCGAAGCTGCTGGTACTAGCTGATTCCGAGCTGCCCGCTACCAAACGGTGCGATGCCGCTGGTGCGTTGTGGGGCACGGCCCGACAGGTCGCCGGCGGTGCGAGGCCGCCGGTCAGCAGGAGGCCAGCAGAGCGAAGCCGCTGGTAATAGGTGGTTCCGAGCTGGCCGCTGCCAAACGGTGCGATGCCGCTGGTGCGTTATGGGGCACGGCCCGAAATTGCCACCGTTCCTCCCAAGACCTTGTTCCACCTTCTCTACTCCAACTTCGTCCTCCTCCTCTTCACCTCGCATTCTATCGTGTGAGGCTTCCATTTGCTGGTCCAGCTAACCTTCTCCTCCTCTTCGGTCACCCTGTGTGTCTTCTTCATTGGTCCCTTCCATATCCTTCTCGCCATCCCGTACTCTGATTCTTCTTTCTCTTCGTCTTTTCTTCCATCATCTTCTTCGCGGGCCAATCCCCCTTCGGGTTGTGGGAATCGTGGAGAACCGCAACCTGCGATCCCGAGCCAGCGCGCGCTTCGGGAGAGACGCTTGTGCGCTGAAACCGGTCCGGCGCTCCGCTGGTTCGTCGGCGTCCCCCGGGAGATGGCGCCACCGATGTGTGCGGGGATAGGCGCGCGGGCGGCGCGAGCAGGCCTCTCAAGCTTGGACGTTCCCTGTCTTCCCTATAGGCGGCGTAAAAATCGACGCCCCACGTGACCAACCTAAAGCGCTGTTTTCGACCATCAAGCCCACCAGACGGCGCAGGCAAAATGTTACTTTTGGTATAGAATACAAAACATTCATTCCGTGACTCAAAGAGCCCACACAGTTCGCTTACAATGTGTTATTTAAAAATACTATTAACAAGTTCCGCATCAAACATCCGTTGAGCAAAAATGTACGCAACTTTTTACGAACAGCCGACTGGTGCACCACCTCGTTTCTGAATTCGCAACCACAAAGCCGCCAATTCAAATTGAAACCGCTGCAACGGCCGACCGTTTCAATGTGCGCGGAGCACCGGTTTCGTGACTGTTATTGCTGTTATGTGCTTTTGCGTCCATCAGTTGTTGAGAGGACTGGCAAAACACGGGAATTGAGTGCTTGTGGAATGACAAATGTGGGAAATTCCGCATCGGAAGGCAGCTGTCGAGGCCAGAATATTCGATTCTTCCAACAGAAGGTGAGTGTTATGCACTCCGCTAGAAAGACGGTGCAAAGGAAACCGTTGTCGCCGCCAATACTTCATTTGTGCCCTTCGTTCGAAATCTTAGCGCAAGTGAACGAGTTGTTATGGCAAAAAAAAAAAAAAAATGTTGTCACGAAAGCGACGTACAATTGCAGCGATCGAAATGAAATGATGTCCTGGCCTCTGTAAACTTGCGGATGTCAATAAACGATTTGTTCTCACTTGCTGCTCACTGTGGTCTGTGCCAGTCGAGGCCATCTGGTCACCTGGCGTAACATCACTTCACTAGCGCGGCGCAAGTAAACACGCGACCAGCGTGCCAGCCAGGAGCCAGCAGGAGCAGCCACGGCCGGACTCGACGCCCCTTTCGCGCGCGGGAGGAGGAGAGTCGAGTCCGGCCGTGGAGCAGCGAGCCGGCGGCCGCCGTGCGAGGGCAGCCATGTTATTAAGGAGCTCAAGCGGCCTGTGCAAAAAGCATCCGCCATGTTTACAAAGCCGTGTTTACAGCGCCATCAAGCGGGCGTACTGGGTAGTTCACGACGCCGCCACTACGCTTTTTCTGGCACTACAGGCAAAGCTAGACCTTTGCTTCTCTAAAATCCTCCCTGTTCTGTGGCGCGAGCGTGCGCGCACGGGAGTCGGGAGAGTCTCGTCGGAGACCCGGTTGGGGCGAGATCGGCGGAACGCGGCGGTGATGGATACATGCATCTCAGGTGGGAGCTTTGTTTGTCGCGCGCCGTGAGTGCCTGCCTCCCCCCGTTCGCGGTCACGACCCGGACGGCGTGATTCGTGAACGCCGTCTAGCCTTGTGCTCGCATGCTTTGGGATTCCCCAAATAAACGGCTGTGCTTCGGCACTACTGTCTACTGTGTTCTCGTATCGGCGAACCTCGCTGGGCTGCCGTAGGCATGGGAGCCCGCGTGGTTGACACGCCGGGAGCTAGCGTGGGGGCCTACCCCAGAGAGCTGGCAAGGCCCCCGAGGAACCCCTCGTATATCCCACATGGCGCCCGAACGTGGGTCTCGTATTCAGACGAATTCGAGGTTGCTAGCTCCCCGAGAAATGCGGTGCTGCAGTCGTAGCCCGCTACCCTTTGTCCGGAAGACTTCGGACGAAACGCCTCGCGCCAGTCGGTTGCAGGCAGACAGTTATGATGCCCGATACAGCCGTGACGGCAAATGTGTAAACCTTCCTACACGCACCAGGCGGTGAGTCAGAAGGATACCTCCAAGCACCGCAGTCGCGGCCCGCTTGCGAGACGGGAGGTGCGTAGGCCGCGTAGGCCTTGTTCCAACATGGTGGCGGGTCGCCTTCCTCGTAGCGCCGTCCCCGCGCAGTCGCGCCGGCGGCGCCGGTTGAAGTTTCCCGCAGGCGCGGCGGACACTACCGAGCGAGGGTGCGGTGTTTGGGAGCTCAAGCCGCACGATGAGCCCGCCGCTACTGCGCTTTGAGTCCGAGGCGGAGTGTTAGCCGATTTGACGCCTGACAAAGAGCCAGGGGGATCGCTGAAGAATCAGTCTCCTTTCGCTGCGGGGGGAAGCGGGAGCAATGGGACCGTTGTCTCCGCGCTTCCGGAGTGCGTGCGTCTCGATGCCGTGAGTCTCCGCTCGAGATTGCGTTTAGGCAGTAAGAGCTTCGCGCGGCTCGGCAGCGGGCTCGTTGGTCGCAAGACGGACTCTCAGGCGACCTATACCGGTGATGTGCGCCCGTAAGCCGCTGGTATTGCGGTTGGCGCTGGCTCTACGGCAGCTTGTATTGCTGCGAGTGAGTTGCAGGAGCCCACCTGCTTGATGCTGACGCTGCTTTGCCGACCAACGCACCAGGCCGAAATAGCTCGGACGGGCGTTTCGATGCCGACAACCCGTAATAGTCAGGCGAGCTGCCTCCAGGCGGGGGTGGCTGCTGGAGCACAGTTGCCGGACTCGTGATTCCGCGAGCAAGTGAACGTGCAAGGGGGAGTCCCCTCGGGCATCTTTGTTACCCTATTTGGCGAGATCGTCGATAAGGTTTCCGGCCAGTCACAGGAGATTGCGGAGTCCCGCTGCTCCCCACGTCAAGTTTGGAAATCGTTTAAACTGGACGGTGAGAGCGAGACCTGCAAACGGATACAACCGGGAGCCACGCCAGTCACCACTGCCACGGACAGCGAGGATGGCCTGCTGAACCACCCGCGGGACCGAGCGCGGCCCGCGGAGCTACCGCCAGTTGCTGCTCCGGCCTGCCGGGCGGCAGCCAACCGTTCGGGAGGACCTGCGGCCGAAGCGGCCACGGAACCCAGGAGGCGGCGGGATCTGGCGCCTACGCGAGCGGCGCGAGCCTTCGGGCAGCCGCAGTGGGCGCGGCCGTTCCTGTTGCCGCCTCGAGCTGGGAGTGGGGGTCGCATCATGGCGCGACCCCGGCGTTCGTCGGCTGCGGCTGCAGGCTACCCCCGGGCCTGCCAACCTGCTGTGCTGCCCAACCGCGAGAGACTTGGAACCATTGCAATGTGTTCGCGGGTTTGTGAGGCGAGCATCGCGACGGCGGCATCGTGTGGCGAACTTTGGTGTGGAGTGGCGTTCGGTGGCTGTTTTGCTGACTTGAGACGTCGTGACGAGTGTGGTGCAACGTGGCGTCACTCGAGCTCAAGTGGCGTCCAGTTTTAGGGGGGAGGAGTGTGGGAATCGTGGAGAACCGCGACCTGCGATCCCGAGCCAGCGCGCGCTTCGGGAGAGACGCTTGTGCGCTGAAACCGGTCCGGCGCTCCGCTGGTTCGTCGGCGTCCCCCGGGAGATGGCGCCACCGATGTGTGCGGGGATAGGCGCGCGGGCGGCGCGAGCGTGCGCGCACGGGAGTCGGGAGAGTCTCGTCGGAGACCCGGTCGGGACGAGATCGGCAGAACGCGGCGGTGATGGATACATGCATCTCAGGTGGGAGCTTTGTTTGTCGCGCGCCGTGAGTGCCTGCCTCCCGTTCGCGGTCACGACCCGGACGGTGTGATTCGTGAACGCCGTCGAGCCTTGTGCTCGCATGCTTTGGGATTCCCCAAACAAACGGCTGCGCTTCGGCACTACTGTCTACTGTGTTCTCGTATCGGCGAACCTCGCTGGGCTGCCGTAGGCATGGGAGCCCGCGTGGTTGACACGCCGGGAGCTAGCGTGGGGGCCTACTCCAGAGTGCTGGCAAGGTCCCCGAGGAACCCCTCATATATCCCACAGGGTATGGGCTCTTCTTACCACATGGCAGCGACTAATGGAAGAGAATGCACAGCTTAAATCGGAAATAACCAGCCTGAGAGAAGAACTACATGCCCTTCGCAATGAAATCAGGCAGCAGGCGCAACCGCAATTAACTCCAGAGAAACGCAGAAAGACAGACCGCTCACCAAAAAACCCGGCTGAACCCACGCCATCACCGCTCACCCGCACCGCAACTCGCAGAAATCTCGCAACAACTCGCAACTATTCTGAACTGCATGCAACAAACTAACATCCGCTTTGAAAAGCTTGAAGCTCAGATTCAAACTCACCCCACTCGCCTAGCACGGCGCGACATGAAGCCCTATAGCAGACCTACTCCCCCCCCCCCCCAAGAGGATCATCAGACCGAAGATGGCAGCGCACAAGAATAAACAAACCCTCAACCACAAAACCACCGTATGGCAATGGAATAGACCTTATGCGAAATTGCTTGGTCATCTAGCAACACTGATGCAAACAAGACCGTCCGCCATATTGGTACGGGCGCCGATCGGGAAGTCTCGTATTGTTTACTGTGGAAGAGTACGTGACGACAACGAGTTATGGCTCAAACTGGATGGCGTTTTCCGGCTCCCGACCGCGGATTGTGGACGAAGGACTTGTCTGCGCTACCGACTGTGTCTGAGGACTCATACCGCTCTGGGTGCCGCGCCAAAGACCCATCCGAGCGGCAGCGGAGCAGGGCATGCCGCCTAGCCACCGATGCGCATTGCTCGCCTTCATCGGTGCGGACAAACACGTGCGACTCGCAGTAAGTAAATCCTTCTTTGTTTTAAGTGCGAATGCACTTTATAAGCGACCCCAAACCATCCACCGCCGGCGGCGGCGGCGTCCGCAGTGCTCCTCTATATTTAGAAAAGAAACAGCATCCGGCGCCAGGTTTCGATCCGAGGACTTTGCGGCCGCAGCGCGACGCTCTACCGACCAAGCCACGGACGCGACGGTGATATCAGTGTTAGTGACGCGCCTTATATCTTTAACGCATTCAAACTACGTCGTCAGCGGCGTGCGTTGGCGACTCAGCGGCGTTATAGCGGCTTGATAACTGCGTGGTGTACACGTGATACTACAAACCCGATGGAAGAGATGGAAGAGAAGGCGGCGAGGCGGTGGGCTGCGGGGGCCGAGCGCAAGCGCCGCAAGCGGGCCGACAACCGTGCATTCGCACTTTCACATTCTCCCCCTCGGGGAAATGCGGGGGAATTTTTTTCCTTGACGCGAGTTAACCGGTATGAGCATTTGTATAGCACTTTGTTCACCGTTGTTTACCATGCAAATGCGTAGCGGGGACCCTGTTGCAGTAGCCCTGAAAGAGGAAGGAGACAATCGCCAGACCGTGCCGCTAGTGGGTGTATTAGTTATTTTCAAATGCTGTACATCGAATTTACTGGATGATTTTTGGCGAAGAAGTTTACGGAAAGGTTGCGGCCGTTTTCCGTCACCGTCGTCCGCCCGCGCGTTGGCCGCAAAGCAATCGCGCTTTGAGGCGAAGTCAGCTACAAAAGTGCACATACACCTTGATTTTTCTTTTTTTGTGTGTTTTCATTACTTATTGTGCATGTTCTGCCGCAAAAATCTGTTTGTGTGTCTTTCTTCTCCTTTTTTGGCGGTGGGGTGGTTGTATTCGTTTCTAAAGCGCATGTTTTTGGTGTGCCCGAACAGATAATGCAGTAAAACCTCGTTAGCTCGAACTCACTGAACTAAAAGATTTTTTTTAATTCGATGGGTCATCGGTATAGCCCGAATGTTTACCTGTTTATCTCGAAAGGTTTTGGAAGTGAGTTCCAGATAATCATAATATTGCTTGCTTAAGTTGTGAGGAACACGGTTATGCTGGTACTGGTATCATTACTCACGGTGAGGTTTATAAATGTTAAATTTCCTTCTCTTGAAAATACATTAACAAAGCATGCAGCGATACTTGCACGCTCGAACTTAAAAACCAATTTTGACATCATTGCTGTTTGAGGTGTAGATTATTACCCTTGCAACAGTGTTAAGCAAGACACAAAATCTGGTCATTTTGACACCCGCCGCGGTGGCTCAGTGGCTAAGGCGTTGCGCTGCTGAGCACGAGGTCGCAGGCTCGATTCCCGGCCGCGGCGGCCGCTTTTCTGATGGAGGCGAAAAGCAAAAAACGCCCGTGTGTACGAGATTTCGGCGCACGTTAAAGATCCCCAGGTGGCCAAAATTAATCCGGAACCCTCCACTACGGCGCGCCTCAGCGCCTGCGTTGCGTCGGCGCGTTAAACCCTACGATCAATCTGGTCATTTTGAGTCTGTTCCTTGCGGCCACTGCTTTCTGCTCTGTCCCTTTACCATAAACTGTAGCGGACTAGTCCTGTTCTTCCCTGAGTGCTATTTATTGTTACTCTCTCTGTTCTTGGAGGTTGCGCCTCATCCATGTGCTCAGCATCTACGTTCGCTCCCAGAAGAAAAGTGGCTGTCCCTATGTTGTGTGCCTCACCTTTGAGACGGACAGTGGGGTGATTGTGGAGGCAGCGTGCGAGTGCCCGGCGGGTTGCAGTGGAGCATGGAGTCACATCTTGGCTGCTGTGCACCTACTCGCCCTCTTGCAAGCCGAAGGTTTTTAAGAGGCGCCACCGGAGCTTGCGTGCACTGAGCTGCCACAACAGTGGGGACGTCCGAGACAGCAGGGCATCAAGCCAGCGAGTGTCCAAGACATTTACTGGAGACGCCCGCGAAAAAATTGCCCCTCTCTTCTCTTGCCAATGCGTCTGTTCGATGCACGTAGAGTACACGAGCAATGCGAGCAGCAACAAAGTGCCGTGCAGGCGCTTGGGAGAAAACTTGGTAGCCTTGGGAATGGGCTTTCTGCCCCACTTTTGCTGGCCTCACCCCACACAGTGACAGAAACAAGGACTGACATGGCACCTGAAGGGTCACCTATGAGCTACCAGCAAGCATTCATGCCACATTACGCCGTGGTCATCTCGCGAGCACGCAGAGGCTGGGCAACGTCGTGTTTACTAGACCGCAGCATGCAGGGGTGCGCGAATGCTTCCCTTTGTTCCATTTATATCCTCAGTTTGCTATACTGCAGGCGCTATAAATCGGCGAGGTAGTTTAATTTACTGGGATTTTCGCTGTGGATACAAAAAAAGCACTCAAGCTGATGCGCGGTGGCCTAATGCAACTCTGGCCGTTTTCTTTTTTAAATGCAGAGCATTTCTTTAACTCACAATGTCACCCGTCCGTTGGCGATCGGCGTCCGCAGCCAGCCAGCACGTGCGCCCCTCCCCCGCTCCTCCTCGCTCTCAACAACAGGTGCGGGCGCGCATGCGCGTGCTCCGGCGCGGAAAGAGGCGTTGCAGCAGCAGGTGCTACCTCCTCTCCCTCTACTGCGCGCGCTACGAATATAAAGCGGGTATCGCGACGTCGCGGGGATACCCGACGTCGCGACGAATATAAAGCGGGTATCGCGGGTATCGCGACGGGTATCGAAGAGTCGCGCTCTTCGGCGGCGACGGGAACGCGGTCGTCCGACACCGGTGGAGTTACGCCGACAGGCGCGGCGAATACGCCGGCTTCACCGCCGTCTGCGACGACTACCGACACGGCCACCACGGCAACGACAACGACAACGGCAACGACAACAACGGTGAGATCACCGTGATCACCTTCTACCTCTCGCCGAGCCTCCCCCGAGACGACGTTGCCGAGTTCCTGGCCCTGGCGATGAGCGACGTCGTCGACCGACACCCCCTAGTGCTCGTCGGCGACTTCAACGTGGACGTCCGCAAAGGCGACTGGCTGGTCCGGCACGTGTGCGACCGCTACGGTCTCGAGTGCGTGTCGGCCCACAACGCAGTCAACGGCAAGCAGCCAACCACCATCCACGGGTCCTGCATAGACCGTGTTTTTCGATCGATTCCAAGGCATTCCACCCCCGAGTGCCCACGGAGAGGGACCCGACTAAATCCAGAGGCATTCCCCACCGTCCACGCGCGGAAGCAATACGCCTCCCCGACTGCCCTCCCGACAGGGATAATAAGAAAGAAAAGAAAAGAAAGAAAAGAATAACAATAAAGATCCAACCGATTGCCCCGCAGAGAGGGTGGGGTGCAAACGATGGCAATAAATAACACGTCACGTACTTACGTCTCTCTCTCTCTCTCTCTCTCTCTCTCTCTCTCTCTCTCTCTCTCTCTCTCTCTCTCTCTCCCTCTCTCTCTCGTCTCGCAACCCAACTACCCAACCCCTACGACAACAACAACTACAACTACCGCCGCCAACTACCATAACCTACGCCACGTGACCACCCCCAATGCTCTGCATTTACTCTTATCCCTCGCGCGGGGGCATGCGACATGGTTTTTTTCTTTTTTTTTTTTTTTTGAACAAAACTTGAAAATTGTCTCAGCTACCTACATCAATGGCCACTATCATTACGTCGGAGGCATGCATGCAGCATGTGACAAACTAGAGGAGTGAGTGTGTATTTTAGTCGCAAAATATTCGACAGTAAATACATCGTGGCTGAAATGACAATGGGCAACAAGTTAACTTGACGTAACAACAAACCTTTCAGCCAGGCAAATCGGGAACCAAGTGCAAAAGCTCGAATTTTCCTCCGTTACATCATCATAAAACAGTGTACGCCACTTCTGCAACGACACGCAGCTAAATGCGACGGACCGTGCGCGCCCGCCACAGAGGAAATTGTCAACCGCGCCGTGACGGCGTAGTGCGGCAAGAAAAGTTTGTTTACAGCCGTAGGTAAGGTAAAGGCTCGTGTAGGGGCTAAGCGGTACCATTTAACAATGAAATGAAGCGGGCGCAGAGCCACAGGGACGAGGGAAGAAACAGCCTAATTTTGGCAACGTGTGGTACTGTTTTCCCGGTCGACGCGCCGCTGTCAGTCGCATGAACAGGTGGCGCACGCTCAGGCTTCATTTAGAATACAATGGCTGGACTACAGAACTCCAACGCAGCTGTATTTTTCATCCAGACAGCGACTACGGAATCCCGCGCTTAGCGAACCAACGACAAATATTAGCTCCCAGCGCACCGCGCCCAGCGTGTCACAAAGGTTGTATTCGCGCCGGCATAGTTCGCGTCAGAAAGTTCGTTCAAAAGCGTGGAACTTCACGTACCTTTTCTGCATTTTAACCGGTATTTCCGCGTTGCGTGCACTGCGGCACGAAGCAATGCTCCGGCATTGTAGTCCATCACGAAGAGCGGTCAATGCCCGCTTTCTATGTTTTGCTAATTGGTTTCGCTTTTAAACGGCCGTACCAAAATGGCGGACCTAGTTACCGGAGTCGATGTGAGATGGCGGGCCCATTTTGCATAGGGTCTATTGCCGCGGATTCAAAAACGCGGATTCAAAATCATCCACCACTCACTCTTCAAGAGTGGATCTCCCGTCTCCGCCAGGACGTACAAAACCACACAAAAATAATCGAGACGTCGACCACCGCCCCATGCGTGGACGCGCGGCTCCTGCACATGTGGGAAACTCGCCGTAGTCTAATTAAACGCTGGCGCAAACAAAAGCTCAACCGGAAGTTAAAAAAAAACGCATTGCTCAGCTTACAGAGGAGGAGGAGGAAACAACTTTATTGGGAAAACACCTGCTGCGGGGACGCGGCCTAGGACGTCGTGATAGCTGGGCCCCTGTCAAGGCTTACTTGCGCGTCCTCTGTTGGAGGAGCACTTTCAGGCCGTTGTCGGTTCAGGGCAGCCATCACCAGCTGGACGGCCTGGAGTTGTGAGTTGTAATTGACATCTCTCGCTGCTGCTGTAAGCTGCGGCGGGAGCGTGGGGCCTTTCGCTTCTTCTGGATGAGTTCGGCAGTCCCATAAGACATGGGCCTCCGTGGCTCTGTCTCTATTACACAGTTTGCACAGATCACTGGGATCTGGACATATATGTTTAGCTATCACTGGGGTCAGTAGAGAGTTCGTCTGCAATTGTCTATATACCACTGACTCTTTCCTTGTTAATTTGGGATGGGGTGGGGGAAAGGTCCTGCAGCTATGTCGGTACCACTCCAGGATCTCCCTGTATGTGGTGAGTGGTGTCGTTTCTTCAGGCACCTGCAACCCTGGTGGGAGGATCGGACTCTCGGACGCTTCGCGGCTGGTAAGCGCGTGTGCAGTCCGGTACGCCTCCTCGTTGCGGTTGCTGTGCCCTTCTCGTGAGTTCAATGGGCCCACGTGTGCCGGGAACCATCTTATAGTCACTGGTCTCGACCGGGGGGGGGGGGGGGTAGGGTATCGCACACCCTCACAACACTGGGGGTCACACTGTTTGTAGCATAACTGGTGATCGCTGAGCGAGAGTCACTTAACACCGTGGAGCATTTCGGATTAGTGAACGCCAAGGCGATGTCCATTTCTTCAGCGTGTTTCGTGTCTTTGGCTTTGATGCATCCCGCCGTGTATAGGTCGCCAGTGGTGGCGGCTATCACCACTGCGGTGTAGGTGTCTGGTCGGCCTGGGTGTTGAGCGACGTCGACGTAGAAGGCTCCTGTGTCCGTGGTGTGAGTGGCGGTTAGGGCCTTGGCTCTCGCGAGTCGTCGTTCTCGGTTGTGGTCTGGATGCATATGTCTGGGGATGGGACATATACGTAGGTTGTGTAGGAGATTTCTTGGCAGTGGTAGTGATTGTTCGCTGTTACGTTGTGATTCTTGCTTGCGAAAGCCCAGGCGGTCCAGGATGTGTCGCCCAGTGCGAGTCTGCAGTAGCCTCGTATGTTGCGCTGTGCTCTGAGCCTCGGCAATTTCTTCGAGAGTGTTGTGTACGCCTAATTCGAGAAGTTTCTCCGTACTGGTGTGAATGTATAGGCCTGTCGCCATCTTGTACGCCTTGCGGATGAGTGCGTTGAGCTTTTGGCGTTCCGCTGTCTTCCAATTGTGATAGGCGGCCACGTATGCGATGTGGCTAATGGCAAAAGATTGCACCAGGCGGAGGAGGCTGGCCTCTTTCATGCCCGCATAGCGCGTGGATATTTTCCGGATTAATCTAATTGCTGTGGTGACTTTGGTTTCGAGCTTATTTACGGTGAAGCCGTTGCATCCCCGCGCGTCGAGGTGTAAGCCCAACACTCGCAAGGTCTTTACGTGAGGGATGACGGTCCCGTCTCTTGTTCTTAGAATTATGCCGTCGGCCGCCGTGATGTTCGTGCGTCGCCCGTAAGGTGACAGAACCAAGAGTTCCGATTTGGTTGGGGAGCATCTTAGTCCAGTGTCACGAAGTCGATCTTCGATGACGTCGATTGCTTGTTGTAGGGTAGCCTCTATGTGGCTGTCGCTGCCTCCCGTAACCCACAGGGTGATATCGTCGGCATAGATGGTGTGTTTAACATCGGGAAGGCTTGCGAGGTGATTGGCCACATCGATCATGACCAAGTTGAATAACATGGGGGAGATCACTGATCCCTGCGGCGTGCCGACGCTTCCCAGCTGCTTCTTGGGGAGCTGGATATCCCCGGCGTGGATAGTCGTAGTCCGGTTGGACAGGAAATCTTTAACATACACGAAAGTGCGTTGTCTCATGTTTAGGCGGGAGATTTGTTTCATAATGGCTGAGTGCCGGATCTTGTCAAAAGCGCTCTTGAGGTCCAAGCCGAGCACTGCCCTGTTGTCGAGGGAGCATGCTGGCTCGTCAACGACCTCGTGTTTAAAGGGGTCCTGAAATGCCTTCCGCCGATGCATGGATGTACATGTAACCAAATAAAGCAATGTATTAGCAATCTCCTCCTGCAAGAATTTTGTTAAAGCGATGAGTATTAGCTGAGAAATCGTAAATCAAAAACCGCGAATTATCGTCGCGCCGTATTTCCTCCTCCTTTCAACTGTTTCTTCGCTGTTGGCCTCCCCTCCCATCATGCTCCGCTCCTCAGCGGTGACGTACTTCCGCTATTGCGCTCCCACAGACTGCCGTCTGCTACGGGCCAGCTCTTTCGGCTTTTTCATCTCTGTAGACACCATGGACACAGGCTGGAAAAGCGAACGAATGACCTGGCCGCATATGTGCGGCCTGGCCTCGCCCTTTCGCGGTTTACGTAGCTGCAGTTGGTATCGGCGGCGAACTCGCAGCCGCGTGGGGAGAATCGTGCGCTCGTTCCCTTTGGTGCACCGCGTACTGTTTATCCAAAAAGCGCGGTCTCAGATGTGGCCCCGCTGGTGCCGGGTGTTATTTTGCGGTGGTTGTAATTCCTACTACCGGCGGCATGTGAAAAAAGACATTTTCAACCGACACAGAACCCGTGCACAAAACGCGCCGGATCGGATCGCTTTATCAGCGGCGATGAACGTGAAGGCGAAGAGCAAACCAACGCTGCACTCGATCAGCGAGAACCCGTGTTCTGACAAGCTGCACCCATGTGTTGCATTCAACACTGACGGGAAAGCGTTTGTTTGCACTTGTTTGGATAGTCGTAAAATGTCCAAACACTCCGGCACTCCGCTAGCAGATCAGCCGGCGAGACGTACATTTCGGAAAACATTTAACAGATGGCGCCGTATGCATTAGTGTGTCGCTACGCAAAACTGATGAGACGCTCTACTAAAACTCCCATCGCGGTGTCACGTAGCGGGACGCAAAAATTTAGCGTTTAGCGTATGCAAAGGCCACAAACGCTGTACTAAAACTCTATTAGCAGCAAAATAGCGTGCGTATGTGAAACCGCTTGCGTTTACAAAGCTGCACGCCGAGCGCGTACGTTTCAAACCTAGTGACATCGTTTAAGTACACGGGCAAGCACAGTGTAACGTCGTCAGATATCAACCGTATGCTCAGGCGACAAGCAAGAGCTTGTTTTATGTGGGGCGGAGATTGCGCATAAAGGCCCGTTCGCACTTGCGACGAAAGCGAGTGAGAGCGGCAGGAATTCCGTCGCTTTGTCGCGCGACGATCGTTTTTGTCGAATGGTCGGGACAAATTTTGGTTGCGCGACAGAATTCCCGTCGCTTTCGCTCGCTTTCGTCGCAAGCGGGAATGGAAAGTTCTGCCGCTGCCGTCTGCTACGCAGCTCGGAGGTAACCGCGCGATCTGCTCGGGCCGGATGAACGCGCACACTCCCGCACGGCAGCGCCCCAAGCGGCAGATGGCCGCGTACATCGCTCCCGGGGCTCCCGGCGCCCGCCTGGAGCCCGCCCTCGGCACACTAGCCAGTATATTTCAGGCACTATAATGGAGGAAAGATTTTTTGCTTCCGATGAACCTAGTTCTTTGCCCCTGTGTTTTTAAATACGTGAAGTGGTTAGCACGTCGTCCTCACGCAGCTCTGTATCGTCGTAGCATCGCTGATTGTCCGAACGAAGCTTGCAGCTAAGCCAATGCAGCGACCGAAGCTGTGTGTGTGTGTGTGTGCATCGCCTCCTGTGTGTTGTGGACGCGTTCGTTTCGCGATGAAATGCGACATTGTACTTCTGCGGGTGGATAGTGCTTCCCATGGTCTGGATTATCTTTCTCGAACGACGTACCACTCAACCTCGCATGGGGTATGTGCAGTGTGCCTGGCTAAAAGCCTTCTCGCTTGCGCGCCAGAGTTGTGACTTGCTGCTCGTCCCCGCAAACCGGGTGTGAGGTGAGTGCCGAATTTACGACGGGCAGGAGGAGGCAACTCATCGTCTGTCAATCGCGGTTCAGACGTGCAACGCATGTTGTGACGTTGCGTTCGTTCGAAACGCATCTCTGGATTGTTTTGAAGTTGAATAAAATGTACGCGTCAAACCCGGGCATTCGGCTCAGGGCGTTCTCTGCGATTGCACCAAAGAAGTGCCACGGGACTTTCTTTATGGTACGTACTCACGTAAGATAAAATCCACGTCGTGTTATGGCCGTGTTGCATTCAATACAAACGGTTAAGCGTTTGTTTACACTTGTTTCGTTTGTCGTAAAATGTCAAAGCACTCCGGCACTCCGCTGGCAGATCAGCCGGCGAGCCGACGCTGAGCAGACGACTCATCGCTTTGCCGGAAGTGCGTGAAAAAGCCGCCCAATAGCAGGATGTCTAGCTCATGACGAACATCTGGGAATCGATGATGTAGACATGTGAAGATGGCGGCGTCCAAAAACACGAAGGAAAGGGTGAGAAAAAAGCGACAAACTTTGCAACAAAAGTGTGAGCTTTCCGCTGCGCGTAAAAGAGTAATACTTGGCACAGGTGACGTTGGCGACCCAATCTAGCGATTGCGCTAGTTCATTTAGTGTGCTCAAAATGCCTTTCAGGGCCCCTTTAAGTAGCAACATCGTATCCTGGGTCCCTAGGTTCGATCGGAAGCCGAGGATCGAGTTCGGATATAGATTTCCATCCTCAAGATACGCCTGCCATCGGTTGAGCAGTATATGTGCGGGGGCTTCCCGGGTTTAGGTATAAGGATCGTTTCCGCCTCCTTCCAGTGTTTAGGTAGTCGGCCACTACGCCAGCACTCGTTGTAGTAACGTGTAAGTGCGGTGATGGCTGCGTCGTTCATGTTGCGGATGGCTTTGTTCGTCGTCTTGTCCGGTCCGGCCGCCGACCTACAGTTGATGGTTTGTATCACTGCCCTGACCTCCCATTCCTCAAGGTCTCTATCTAGGAGAGCATTGCTTCCCCCCGTGTAGTCTGGGAGAGGTTCGTTGGGAGTGACAGGCAGGTACTTGTCATTCAGTCGTCTGCATAGTTCGGACTCGCCAAGCTCTTGTTTGGCCCAATGAAGGGTACGGGCGAGCCCATGGCGCTGCGAGCCTTTAGTCTTGTTCTCGTTTAGCAAGTGGCGTAGGAGGTTCCAGGTGCGGCTCTTGTGCATCTGTCCGTCAGCTTCTTGGCATACCGCATTCCATTGTTGGCGGCAGAGGACCGCACAGTGTTTCTCGATTTCTCGGTTGAGTATCGCAATCCTCTTGCGGAGCTTTCGGTTGTGCCGTTGCCCTCTCCATCTGTTTTGCAGAGATTTCTTTGCCTCAAGTAGGTGTGCCAGTCGGCTGTCATTTGAGAGATTGAGTCGTCGTATTCGATGTCAGTAGTGTCTGCCTGGGCCGCTCCGTTAAAGGGGCACTGACACAAAATTTTGAAGGCGAGATAACTTCGGAGATAGATTGGTGGGAACACATATACATCATCTGCAAAATATCAGCGGCGAACACAGCCTCGAACATATTGAAAATCAATTTTAAAGTGTGCGAAACGCAACCGAGCAGCCAGCCGAGGACCACGCGCAATCGACATCCCGAGGATATTATGTAAATAAAGAACACCCAAACACGTCACGAGTTTGTGTTTGCCGCTTCCGCACTGCCGGCGTTTTTCGCCAGATCACCCGGCTCGCCGCTCCAATCGGAGGGCCGGAGGGCGGAGCTTCTGCTCTCGAGAACGAACGACCCGATCGTTGGCGGCGGAGGCGCCGTGATTTCGTCAGCTCATCGGGCAGCTGGCCGCGACCAAAGTTCTACAGCGATTCCAGGCACTCTGTTTCTATTACGGTTTATTACCATTGGATGCGAAAACGCGCCGGAGGCACGAAAAGCCCACTGAGCTAGCCGCACGGTCGCTGTGCAGGCGGCGGCCACGGCCGCGAAGTGGCCCAGGCCGGCGCAGGTAGCTCGAGTGATAGCTTGTTACCGCTGCACGAAATTGTCCCCAAGTCCCGACCATGGTGGCTTGCATGAGAAAGGAGTTAATGATGCGATGGCGGGTTGCATTAAAAATTGTCATCTGCACCGCTTACGAGAGAGGCACTCGAATATCCGCCGCAGTGCTGAGCCGAACACATCTGTAGGCGGACCTGTAGGCAGACCGGCCGGCTGCTCCCAGCGCGCGTCTTGCCACCCACCGTCTCGAGCGTCGCGCGTCGTTCTTTAGCCGCGGTAGCATTTGCACTCGCAGCGGCTGTGTCACATCCACGGTCGCTTTTTAATTAAGCGCCTCACGAGATCAGTACGTGGGGGCTTCCGCAGAAACTGCCGTCGATGCGGATTCGACAGTGCTACGGAGGCTCTGCTCTGTGATATCCCTCCGACGGTCACGTCGTCAGCTTTGTTCACACAAAATCCACAAAATCCATCGTTTCGCGGCACCCGCTGAAACGGAAACTGCGACTGGCCGCATTGAAAATTCCTCTTATTAAACAACCGTTGCACGCTGAAGCAAATGAGGTTTCTACAGGTTATAAGTAGGTCACTAGCTACTTATCGCAGCAAAAAAAACAAGATGCAAAATTTTTGTGTCAGTGCCCCTTTAAGGGCCTGCGTCCACTTCTCTATGTCGTCCACTTGTGTTGGGATGTTATCCAATTCTCTGCGAAATTTGACCCAGTCAGTTATGCCTATGATGCAGTGGTCGCTGCCTAGCGTTTCCCCGGTATTGCTCTAACGGATTCCAGCTCTATTGGAGAATGTGAGGTCGGGGTTAGTGTCGCGTTGCGTGGACGTTCCGAGGCGGGTGTGTGCCGTTGGGTCGTTGAGTAAGTGGTAGTCGGCGTCTGTAGCACCTTCCAGCAGGCTGCGTCCCTTGGCGCTTGTCTTGGGGTAGCCCCAGTTCGTGTGAGAGGCATTGAAGTCGCCGCAGAGTAATGCTGTGTTGCCATGAGCCAGTTGACTTGTCTTGTGAATCAGGGCTCGGAACCTTTGCTGGAAGTGTTTGGGGTTGCTGTATGTGTTGACTACGAAGGTACTCTCCTTCTTTTTCTTGCCAGTGATGAGTTCCACTGCGCAGTATTCGATGGCGCTGTTCTTTAGGAGCGTGTGTTCGACGTAGGTGATCCCTTTCTTCACCAGAGTGCAGACTCCCTGACCGGCCCCTTTGCCTACGACGAGGGCGCTAGGTGGGCTGGCGTGGGAGCGATACCCCGGAAAAGTCGAAGGGATCTCACTATGCGTTTCTTGGAGTGGGATAACATCTGGTGATCGTGGGAGCTGTTTGATGTATTGTTGTAGGGCTGCTCGTCTGCGCTGGAAACCGCTTGCGTTCCATTGCCAGACAACTAGTTCTCGGTTAGGGGCTAATGCTGCTCTGGCCATGTTGGGCGTTCGTTGGGTTGCGGGTGGTGCGTTCCGGAGCCGAGTTTAGCGATGGCTGCTTGCATCTGTACGAGTGTTTCTTGTATCGCCTGAATGCTGTGTTGCATGGCTTGACACGTCTGTTCGAGCGTCGTGAGGCGTGTGATGATATTTGCAGTGGTAGGATCGAGTGCTGCTAGACGCTTGTTGGTTGATTCCGCATGTTGGTTGAATCGTTCTTCATGCCTGTTAAAACGTTCTTCGAGGCGGCGAAAGGCTGCTTTTAGCTTCCCCTACTTGGGTGTGTCAGTGGCTCTTCTCTTGAGTTGGGGTTCGGGTTCATCTGTTTCCGAATCCTCGTCGACCATTTCTTCAGAAGGTGCATCTTGGGTGGTTGTCGGTGGTTGTTGCTGGAGGGCGATCAGTTGGTCCAGCTTCCTGTTCATTTATTTATTTATTTTATTTTTTTATTTCAGCAATGCGGGCGTCTTGTTCCGCGACCTGGCGTTTTAGTCGGTCATTCTCTGCTCGAAGGGCGATCATTTCTGGATTCGTGAGGGTTTCACCGGTGGAGGTGTTGGCTTGGGTGCTTGCGGTTTGGGAGCTGGCGGCTTGACTACGTCGGCCCACGCCACTCGCTCTTTTGAGCGCGCCGCTTGACCTTTCCGACTAGCGCTGCGACTGGCGCTGCGGCGGCGGCTGGCCGAGCGGCGGCGACTGCTGCTGCGATGACGTGAGCGGCTCCGTCGGCCCGAAGCTGGCGCTTGCACCTGCGCTCGCGCCTGCTCTTGTGGCTGCAGCTGCGGGAAGTCCGCTAGGCCTAATGGCGGCTGCTGCTGTTCCGCGCGCTTTCGTTCCCAGCGGCGACGCGTTACAATGTATGGAATCTTGTAGCGGTTCTTGCATCCCGCTACCCCGGTGGGGTGTGGGCCGCACAGTTTACATCGTGGTGAACATTCTTTTTCATGGTCTGGGTCAGGGTTCGGTGCATTGCATGCGTAGCATACTTTGACGTCCGGGAAAGGGCACACATCTGTGCGGTGTCCAATTTTGCCGCACTGCCGGCACACTTCATAATGTTGGCGGTACAGACTGCATTTGACTAGGATAGAGCCGTATTTGATGTAGTTTGGAACTTTGGTTCCTTCAAATACTACTATGATAGTGGTCGACTTTCCGATGCGGTGCGCTTCCAATGCCAGTGGGTTGGCTTCATTGATGATGTTTGCTTGTAGTTCTTCGTGAGAGTCCGTAACAGCAATACCTGTAATAATCCCCTTGGTTGTTCCGTTCGGGGCTGAATGGTACGCGCTGACTTCGTGCTCCCGTCCCCCGATGCAGAGGCAACGTGTTCCGACGTATGGTTCGGCCCTTGCTTCATTGAGCGTGCTAATTACAATGATATTTTGGGCCACGTTGGTGCAGATCGTGTCCTCTTTTGACTCTAGTGGTGATATTGTTGCCGCCGCAAAAACGGCCGACATGATAGTTGATGCCTCGGTGCGGGCAATGTTGAGGCCCCCTCGTGGGCGCATAACGATTGTGTAGCCTCCTTTCGGAAGCGCGTGGGGCATGCGAGCTGCTTTGGTAATTCGGGCCGTCACTCTTTTCGCATATGTGGCGCGATGTGTAGTGGGCGCTCTGAGGGTGGTTGTTGGCTTACCGTTGGGTGCGGGGGTATTTCGTTGCCGGAGTCGTTTACCGGCAACTTTCCAGCCATCGTGTGCGTCCGTCGGCGGGGGCTCGGCTCCTTGAACGGCGATGATGGTGCGGCCTGTGCTTTGATCGATTTGGTGATAATGATCTTGGGATCCCTCGGTGCTGGTGGGGATAGTTCCGATGTCCATGTTCGCTGGGTCCGCAGAGGCAGCCATCCTTTCAGAGGGCGGCCGAGCGGCCGTCGCCGGCGAGCCGGGAGTTCGGAAGCGTTTCTCTGTGGCGGTGGGCGGCTGCGGAGCGAGCACGTGCACGTGGCGTTCGGCCACGGCGGGCTCCGGTGCACGCGCAAGTGGCTATATGCTCGCTCGTGAGTTCTATACTTTCATGACAGGCCTCACTTCAGAATTTCAAGTCGTCGTAAAATTCTTTGTGGTCCACTCACCCACTTGAGTGTAGGCTTTTAGATGCCGCTTGTAGAGAGGAATCGCGCGGTGCCAAGTAATCCACCGGGTGGCGGATTTGACCGAAGATTGGCGAGTGTAAAACGGGAGCCCATGCACCGCACGTCAACACGACTCGGCCACCCGGTGGCGAAAAACTCAGCTTACAGAGGAAGCGGCGCGCTATGCCGCCTCATTGTGCAAAGAAAACTGGCTCGCCCTCTGCGACGGTATGCGTACTCCCTTAGCACTTCCAAAACGTGGAAGCTGCTGCGCTTTCTTATAGACCCCGGCAAGAGCAAGGCGGAATCCCAACGCACCATGGCCAGAATCCTTCATCAACACTCGGGAAGCACAAGAAACCTGCTCGCCACTCTTACGGCCCGCTATCTTCCCACTCACCCTACGGAGCCCCTTCCCCCCTACTCTGGAAGGCCCAACCCCCTCCTGGACGACGACATCCATCTGCATGAGGTTACGGCCGCTCTGGACAAGCTTCGCCGCAATGCGGCGCCCGGAATAGACCAAATAACCAACAAGGCCCTCGCTAATCTGGACACCCCTTCCCTGCTTGAGCTAACGGATTATTTCAATCACATCTGGCAGACGGGTTTACTCCCAGGTGAATGGAAAACAGCGGAAGTCAGGCTCATACCTAAGCCGGGCAAACCACCGAGCACTGATAACCTTCGACCTATTTCCCTCACATCATGTGTAGGCAAATTGTTGGAGCACATCGTTTTAAACAGGCTACAAACGTATCTAGAAGATCACGATAACCTACCTACGACCATGTTTGGCTTTCGCCCTCGTCTGTCTACGCAAGACATCTTACTCCAGCTCAAGGAAGAGGTTATGCTGCCTGCCACCCGCAACTCACCCACAACCATCCTTGCGCTGGACTTCAAGGGGGCGTTCGACAATGTTAAACACGCCGTCATCCTCTCGCAACTAAATACTCTCGACTGCGGGCTTAGAATTTATCAGTACATAAGAGATTTCCTCACATGTCGTAGGGCAATACTCAAAGTGGGAGACCTAGCCACAGATTCCATCCTGCTGGGCAGCCGCGGCGCACCACAAGGGGCAGTGCTCTCCCCTTTGTTGTTCAATATTGCGCTCATCGGTCTTCCTCCCTTATTGGATTCTATTCCGGGCATACATCACGGCTTGTATGTACATGACATTACCATCTGGTCGAAGACAGGATCTCTAAGCGAGATAGAGGAGCGCCTACAAACGGCAGCCAACACGGTAAATCATTACGCCAAGTCTTGCGGCCTCCAATGTGCTCCACAAAAATCGGAGCTCCTCCTTGTTTGTACAAGAAAGAAACTCCTCCAGAGGTCACCCACTGTCACCATCCACATGAATGGCCACACCATCGTTCCCTCCTCGCATATCAAGATCCTTGGTATGACCTTTCAGGCCATTAATAAATAGGCTGAAACATACCTCGGACCAAGTTACACATATGATATAGCGTGTAACCACAAAAACACGGGGAATGCGTGAGGTGAGGACCCGCCGCGGTGGCTCAGTGGCTAAGGCGTTGCGCTGCTGAGCACGAGGTCGCGGGTTCGATTCCCGGCCGCGGTGGCCGCTTTTCTGATGGAGGCGAAAAGCAAAAACGCCCGTGTGTACGAGATTTCGGCGCACGATAAAGATCCCCAGGTGGTCAAAATTAATCCGGAGCCCTCCACTACGGCGCGCCTCATCGCCTGCGTTGCGTCGGCGCGTTAAACCCCCACAATCAATCAATCAATGCGTGAGGAGGACACCCTTCGCCTCGTCCAAGCATTCATAATTCAAGAATTACATACGCCATACCCTGTGCTCTTCTCTCCGAGTCAGAAATGGAACGGCTGGATGTCATCGTTCGGAAGGCCTACAAACAAGCCCTCGGACTTCCCTCAGCACGGCCACCGACAAGCTATTGAAGCTGGGCCTGCTTAATACAGCTGATGAGCTTATAGAAGCCCACCTTTCGAGCCAAAGACAGGCTGGGAGTGACAAGCACAGAGAGGACTCTTCTCTCTTGCCTGGGGCTCACATCCCCTCTGCAGCGTCAGACATCTCAAATGAAGAATCTCGACCACAATATCAGGAAACAGCTGTACGTTTCACGGCTCCCTAGAAACATGCACCCCGTGCATCACACTGGGCGCAGGGAAGCGAGAGCCAAGGACATACTACTGGAGGGAACCAACCGCGGTATACACGGACGCGTCTTCCTATCCCGGCATGAGAGCAATGACAGCCGTGGTTGTCCAGCACAATAAGCACGTCAGCAGCCTAACCCTACCCGGATACGACCCCTTTCAAGCGGAAGAAGTGGCCATCGCTCTCGCCATAACGCAAACTACAGCCAGCGTAATCATCACAGACTCGCTGCAAGTGTGCCGTAACTTCTCGTGCGGGCGAATTCACTGGACAACCCACCAAATATTCATCTGCCAGCGTTCACCAGACAGACAGACCTATCATGATCATATGGCCACCCGCCCACTCTGCCGTCCCGGGCAACGAAACCGCCCATCTGTTGGCCCGAGAGTTATCCCGCCGGTCCCCGTGAAGCGAGCAGGGGAGGCCAACCCCGCTGATCACGTATCACGAGATAGCACAGCACTAAAAGTTGGGACGTATCACCTGCCGAGCACCGCATAAACAACTAATGAAAGAGGAGGAACGGCAGCTCCGTGCACTCCAGACGAATACTTTCTCCCAGCGCACTCAATGCCATTGCACCCCACCGTATATTCCCCGCTCTGCTGCTTCTGCGAAGCCCCCGGGACGCTCTTTCATGTGGTAGGGGGCTGCGCGCACGCCCAGATAAATTTCGCCTCCTCATCTTCCTGGTGAACGAGCCCGCAGGGGCACCTTGTCTATTTAAGGTGACGGTAGTGGCGACACCTCGGACCCCGAGCCCATGTGGGTTGGACCCACCCACGCCCCGGCTGTGCGTGGCTTAGCCGTGTCCAGGGACAAGAGCATCCTGGTGGCTGAGCCAAAGCCAGGGTTGTTTTGGACCTTTACGGCCCCCTGGTGGCGGCAACACGCCACTTTGGCCCCTGCTTCCTGCAGACGGTACCCCAGGATTGACCCGCCCTGGGGAAAGCAGCCAGTCGCCTTTTCCTATCTCCCTCACTCTCTCTCTTTTTCTGTCCTGTCATCTTTCTATGCCTGTCCTGTCACCTACTCTTTTCCTGTTTTCTCCCTCTTACCCTCAGGCGGCAAGGGTTAACTTTGTGCAAAATGGTCTACCTAGACCACTATACATGAAGTTATAGTGGCCACGTATGGCTAGCGTGACTACCTGCACGCTCCCCTGGTTGGGCTCCGTGGTGGGCGGCCGGCCTGGCCACCGAAACAGCAGCTAAATTTATGGCTAAAAACAAGACACCCCCTGATCGGTCCCTGAAAAGGGCCCGGACCGAAGTCATTTCTCAGTACCTGCCGCAAAAAAACAATGACAACTTCTCACGATTTTTTGTCGTTCAAGGAGTAGAGGAGCCAATGCAGACAATGTCTCCCTTTGCAATTGCCAAGGCCCTCAATCAACTAGTGGGGACAAACTACAATGCCAGGAAACTCCAGAATGGAGATGTACTGGTAGAAGTGCACACCAAAGAACAGAGCGCAAAAATCATGGAACTCACAAAAATCAACGACACGAACGTGACAGTGACTACGCACCGCTCACTAAATTTCTCCAAAGGCGTGGTCTCCGAGTCCGAGCTGTTTCACTGCTCCGACGCGGAGATAGAAAGCGAACTTGCAGAACAAGGGGTGGTTGCAGCACGCAGAATACTGATCAGGAAAAATGGAGAAGAAATTAAGACCAAACATGTTGTCTTTGCCTTCAACTGTACTACGCCACCAGACTCAGTAAATGCAGCGTATCTGCGTTGCAAGGTGCGGCCCTACATTCCAAACCCAAGGCGCTGCTTTCAGTGCCAACGGTTTGGGCACGGGTCTGGATCCTGTCGCGGCAAACCCACATGCGCTATAGGTGTGGAGGAAAAGCGCACGAGAACGAAAGATGCGAAAAAGAACCCCACTGCGTTAACTGTTCTGGCAACCATGGTGCATACTCCAGATCCTGTCCGGTCTGGAAGAATGAGAATGAAGTAATGACCATCAAGACAACACAGAATCTATCTTACCCTGAGGCTAAGAGAAGGCTAAGTTTCCAGCAAAAAGGAACTTTTGCGGAGGTGGTGCGGCGGGGGCCGGCGCCAGCTCTGGTGTCTGTAGGCACGCAGGTTGAACTGAGGGACCTGGTGTCAGCGGTACGGCCCCCTCCTGTCCCAGAGGCTGGGCTGCCCCAACGCCCGGCACTGCCTCGGTCCACACAGGTGCACCGAGTGGACCACTCAGTGGACTGCTCAGGCCCGCAGCCCTCTACACAAGTCGGGCAGAAGCCGGTGTACTGACTACCGATGGGGTGGAGGAGGCTTCGGGGCTAACACGCAGCTCAGCGGGTTCTGCCCCGGCTGCACGGTCGGCTCCCCCTTCTCGGGGGACGGTCGACACGCCCCAGAAGAAGGCGCCGCCGGGAAGTGGCACTGCTGCAGGTGCGGCTCCTGCACGGCAACGGCCTGGGGAACCCCCCGACCCTCGAAGGGTACCGAAGGGCCGCGGGAAGCCTGGGCGTCCTGCAGGCGACAGTAGGAAAGATGGAGAGGAGGAGATGGACGTGACCTCACCCACACCTCCTTGAATACAAAAGAGCAAACCCAAAAAGACTGGTATGGTGCGAATAATACAGTGGAACTGTCGTGGGCTATTGTGTAACATAGATGACATTCACGAATTGTTGGAGAAGTCCCAACCATCTATTATCTGTCTTCAGGAAACTCATTTATCCTCTGTGCACAATAATCCTTCCAGAAAATACAATCTTCACCGCAAAGACAGGACAAATTCACTTGTATCTGCTGGAGGAGTGGCAATCGTCACTCCCCAGTCGATTCCAACAAATGAACTGAAGCTTCAAACCACTTTGGAGGCAGTAGCCATAAGAACACACATTGGAATAGCCCTCACGATTTGCTCCCTGTATATTCCACCAACCGTCCCACTCACCCAGAACAATCTGTTCAGACTCATAGATGAGTTGCCTGAGCCTTTCCTATTGCTGGGGGATCTCAATGCGCACAATGTACTGTGGGGAAGTGCAAGAAGTGACTCACGAGGCCGACTCATCGAGGCTGTAGTGTCTGCAACTCCTCTGCATTTATTCAATGATGGGAGTCCCACTTACATATGCTCATCAACCCGCACCGAATCATGCATTGGCATCTCTCTTGCAACGCCATCCCTAAGTGCCTTTTTCACTTGGTCAACACTTCAAAATCCTCTCGGCAGTGACCACTACCCAGTTTTCCTGGACTCCACACCGGCAGTACCCATGCTACCAGAGCGCACCAAAAGGTGGAAGTTGGAGGTGGCCAACTGGTCTCTGTTTGAAAAAGCATGTGAAATAGAATCGCACGAAATACAGGACTTGAGTGCAGATGACGCGTGCAGCCTAATAACTTCACGGTTCTTGGAAGCTGCAAAAGCGTCTATTACCGAATCCTCCGGGACACTCCCCAGGAGGTCAAAGCCGTGGTGGAACTCTGATTGCAGGGACGCCCGTAGGAAGCAAAACTGCGCATGGTCCCGTTTCAGACGCTACCCCACTGCCGAATGTCTAATAAACTTCAAACGACTCAGAGCAGAGGCGCGCAAGATAAGACGGCAGTCGAAAAAGGCTTCATGGCAGGACTTTGTAAGTTCCATAAGTAGTAACGTAAGCTCAAAAACGGTCTGGGATAGGGTCAGGAAAGTGAGTGGAACTTACAGTGCATTTACCGTGCCACTTTTTGATGGTAACAAAACCTTGCCGAGCAGGCAAACATTCTAGCCGAATATTTTTCCAAAGTGTCCAGTTCAGCCCACTACTCTGAATCATTCCTCAGGTATAAGGAACGGGCTGAAAGAGGAATAATTAAGATAAACTTAAGTAATGAAGAAGCATATAATGCACCTTTTTCCATGGCTGAACTACACCTGGCGATTGCTCAGGGAAAAAGTAGGGCTGCAGGACCAGACCGAATTCATTATGAAATGTTAAGACATCTGACCCCAGGAACCTTAAAAACCGTACTGCACTTCTTCAATAAAATATGGTTTGAAGCCTACTTTCCAGTAGCGTGGCAGGAAACCCTTATGCTCCCACTACTGAAGCCAGGTAAAGACCGTAGTGAGCCAGCAAGCTACAGGCCGATTGCCTTGACAAGCTGCCTTGGGAAATGTTTTGAACGGATGATTAACAAGCGGCTCACACACTTTCTGGAAGAAAATCACATTATTGATGCCCTTCAGTTTGGTTTCCGGGCAAGGCACTCAACAACTGACCACCTTCTCCGTTTAGAAACTAAAATTAGGGAGTCCTTTGTTCAACGACAACACTGCGTCTCTGTATTTTTTGACTTGTCGAAGGCTTATGACACCACATGGAAATATGGTATAATGAATGCTAGATCTACAGGGATATGGTGTAAAAGGCAGAATGCTTGGGATGTTGAAAAGGTACCTTTCCAATCGCTCCTTTCGAGTAAAATTCGGAACAGTATTATCGGATGTGTACACTCAGGAAAACGGTGTACCTCAGGGAGGTGTTCTCAGTGTTACGTTGTTCCTAATCAAACTAAACTCAATTGCACGTGTAATACCGAAATCTTTGATGTATTCGCTTCATGCGGACGATATTCAGATCAGCTTTTCCTCGTGCAACTTAGCATCCTGCGAAAGGCAACTGCAACTTGGCATAAACCGTCTGGTGCAGTGGGCCGAGGAAAATGGATATAACTTTTGTGCAGAAAAAACAGTCTGTGTGCCTTTCAGTCTGCACCGAGGAATTGTGTTAGATCCTGAGCTGCATATTAAATCAGCCCAAATCCCTGTTCGAACCGAGCACAAATTTCTTGGTTTAATATTTGACCAAAAGTTAACATTTAAAAGCCATGTTAATTATCTAAAACAAATATGTCTGAAATCAATTAATGTTTTAAAACATTTATCTTACAGAACCTGGGGCTCAGATCGTACCTGTCTTTTGCGGCTGTACAACAGTCTAATTCGTTCCCAGTTTGATTATGGCTGCTTTATCTATGGATCTGGTCGTGAATCTGTACTCAAAGTGCTCGACGCCATTCACCATTCGGGCTTGAGAATAAGCACCGGAGCTTTCCGGACGTCTCCGGTACAAAGCCTGTATGCAGAAACCAATCAATGGTCACTTAAAAAACGGAGAGTACTCCTCGGAAACATGTACATAATGAGAATTCTTTCCTGCACCACTCACCCTTGTCGACAGCTGTTTCTGAAACCTCGCTTTGAAACTCTCTTTACCAACAGGCCTCGGACTATTCCAACCATGTTTTTCAGGTACCGCATTCTTAATGAAGCCCTTGACTTTTATGTAGATGATACCATGCTGGTCACGCACAGAACCGGTTATGCTCCATGGGAATACCGCAAGCCACAATGTGACTTTTCCTTGCTGAAGTACAATAAGAACAACGCTCCAAAGGAACTACTGCAGCAAGAGTTCTTAGATATCAAGTTCAGGTATGCCGGATGTGCTACTTACTTCACAGATGGTTCTAAAGGAGAAAGGCATGTGGGAGCAGCTGTAATTGGACCTTATTACGAAGAATGCCAACGGCTCAGACCTGACGCTAGTATCTTCACTGCCGAACTGCATGCCATACAGCTCGTTTTAAACAAAATATGCATTGAAAGGACACCACAGTCAGTCATCTTCTCTGACTCTCTCAGCGCGCTAGCAGCCCTGTGTTCAGGAAACAAAACCAAAAATCCGCTTGTCCAACAAGTGCTTAACCAACTGATGGACTGTAGCAGAAATCACTTAGACGTGAGCTTCTGTTGGGTACCGAGTCATGTAGGAATTCACGGCAATGAAAAGGCAGATTCCCTCGCAGCCCAGACAAAAGAGCTCGAGGTGACTGAAACTCGCTTACCCTACCAGGATTACAGACGGAGACTAAAATTATCAATAACGAAGAAGTGGCAGTCTGAATGGACAGAACTCAATGAAAACAAGCTCCATCTTGTGAAGCTGCACCTGAGAGAGTGGCAGAGCTGCAGACATAAAGAAAGATTTGTAGAGGTGGTGTTATGTCGCCTAAGAATTGGGCACACGCGCTTGACCCACAACTTCCTATTGCTGGGAGAAGACCCTCCAGAATGTGAGCAATGTGGGAAGCGCCTTACAGTAATGCACATACTTATCGAGTTTCCTAGTTACGAAAACAAGCGTCGTGAATTTTTTTCCCACTTTTACAAATTTCAAATTCCATTGCACCCTGCTTTACTGCTTGGCGATGAACCCCTGGTTCCCTTGGGAAAGGTTTTTAAATTTTTGAGTGCCATCACGCTTTTAGAGAAAATTTGATTTTACCATGTTACGTCATTTTTACTTGAGCGGTTTTTAAATTTTTGAGTGCACTCAAGCTTTTACAGAAACTTTGAATTTACCACTTTACATGATTTTTACACGAGTCTCTTACCGTAGTGTGTTCAAAATATTTACCTTGTGTCTGGCGCACTATAGCCAAATTTGACTGCTGCGCCAATAAAATTCAAATTCAATTCAATTCCTGGTGAACGATGAACACGAAATAATGACGTTCTTTTGATGCTCGAGCCGAGAGGACGATCTCGACTCGCTCCGATGACCGAAGTCCGATGCTTGAAGCAGGTGAGGGATGAGGACTGCCTTTCTTACTGGATATTAGGTTTATTTACACTATTTACATTACTCCAAGTATTTACACCAGGACAGAATAATGGTTACATTGTCACTCTGCCCGCAGCAGCCTGTTCGGCCAAGATCTATACTGAACTCGATCCCTCTGGACCGACCTCCGACAAAACCCAACACTCCGGTTTTGATCCCAAAAACCACGCCTCCAAAGGGGGGCGTCAAAAAAGTGCAAAAACCCATTTCAAAATAATTATGAACCATTGATTAGCCACAAGAACCAACCAATCCTACACATGTCCCCACCTGCGGTCACGTGATCCAACACTCTCTCTCATGCACTCATAGTACGTTTCCCACGCACGTTTTTGCAACCGCCAAGCAAATACAAGACATCCGCCACCTAAAGTCACTGACCGCGTGGAGTGGACACACCATTACGTTGAGCGGGTGGCATCTGCTCAAAAGCCAAAGCCGAACGCTTAGAGCGGTCTTCGCGCGGCTAACATCTTACAGTGTCCTCGCCTTCCCGCCCTGCCTTTGTCGCCGCGCGCACCGGCACAATGAGGGAGTCGTGGCTAATCCCTTTCGCAGACTAAGGGACGCCGCTGCCTGCCGCGTGACTGGCGGGAAGAGCTGCTCGAAACCTAGGCGAGCATTCTCGAGGCAAATGACCCATAAACGAACAGCACCTACGCCGGCTTTACAAATCCTCAACGACCACGCCGCGCGCCTTTTCACACTAAGAAACAACATCCTTTCGCTTCGCGTCGGGTCGTCCACCTTGACGAACGACTGAGCCACTTCCCAATGTCGGAAAGCCATAATCGCTTCATGCAGGCTGTCCGAGAGGGAACCCCGCGCCGGAGCTGTTTTCACCTCTGTGCACCCATCCGCAAGGTCGAGCTGACCGCATACCAATGCAACAAAAGTACTCGGGCTAAGCACCCCCGCTTTTTGCCACACAAAAGGAAAGAACACAAAGCATGCACTCGGCGGCCCCCAACTTCGCGTCCCTGCGGCTGCACGAAAGGAACCCAGCATGACAGCTACAAGTGGAGGCAACGCTGATTGATACATGAGCCAACGGCAGCTTTCATTAGTTAAATGAGGAGCCCGAACTTAACACCCCATTCGCGAAATACCTCCATTTCTTCTCACGATCTTTGGGAGAGAGCTCTGACCAGCTGCGACCTCAATGACCAGCGCCTGCTGGTGTTGATGGCTGTTGAGGCGGGGAAGGCTCAAGGGGTCTTGGACTGAGGACTCCTCCCCATTGCTTTTCGCAATAGACACGTTTACTCTCTCTCTCTCTCTCGTCGTGTCAAGAAAAGCCACTCCCCCAATGACGTGCTAGCAGCGAAGCAGCTCAAGCAGAAAGTTAAGAATCAAGTTTGTATGCCCACTAATGCCTCGGTCCTGATTCCTCTGCCATCGATGGTGACTACACGGCTTCACCATCCTTCATCCCCGAAGTATTCAACCGGCATTTTTCGTGGGCAGCCAGCCCGGCTCAGCCCTCTACTGCACCACCCTCTCCTGCAGAATTGATATCACTTGACTAACCTTTGGCACAAGGACCCTTTTCAAAGCCCTGGTCTGTTTACCCCTTGATCTTCAAATCTGCTGCTCCATATATCTATGGCCTACTTCACGTGCGAAGTTCCACAAAAATCCTGCTGGACTCCGGCATCGTCCCAGATGCATGGAGGAGCTCCTGTCCATGCACAAAAGTCATGCTGCCTGTTCAGACCACTTATCTTATATCGTCTGGTGCACGTGGCGCACTCTAAATGCACCTCGAGGAGCATGTCCCCAGCCGAGCATGACTTTCGCCGCAACTGTATACTTGCGAGAGTGCGCCTGGTGCCCAGGTGCCCGCGTCGATCAGCGTGAGCGCTCATTCAGCTGTGCCTGTCTCTTGACTGCACAGCCCCGCCCTGCAGAGTTGCATCGAAATGAAGGGCATCTCGGTGCCCTAGTCGCCCCTGGTCTCATTCATCAACAACCGAAGCCACGTGTCGTCGACCCGGGTGCAACCACCTCCAGCGCGACAGTCCTCGTGGGTGGGTGGGTATCAAGGAAGCGCTTAACCCTTTAAATGCGTAGCATTCTTTGCCCACACAGCCAGGACCGTGCAACGCCCTGCATTTTCACAAATGTAATCGTTATAATGAAGATAATTGGTCCTACAGAATTTTGAGCCCCCCCCCCCCCCAAATAAGAAAAATAAAATAGAAGACATAAAATTTAACAAAACTGATCTGACAAAATTAAAAATATGCCTCTTATACATTTTCCCCAAAACTGAGGAATAAAGAAAAAAGTCCTCAAAAGATCGTCTGCAATATGTATCAAAATAGGTAAATGAACCAACTTTACAGCATGGCTTTCGTCATCGGAAAAGCCCATAATTAAAGAAGTAAAAGCACGTCATTGCTCCAATGGTATAGTATATTTACATCCTTGACGGAAAGAAACGAGAGAAAACTTAAAGGGGCCGTGAAGACAAAATACAAGCTTGTTTTATTCGAAAGATTTCGTGTTTTATAGTTCCCCCAGCGCTTTTCCGGATGCAGACGATGTTTTATTCACTGAGAAATTAATCGATTTAAGTTAAAATTTCGACTTTCCCGATAAATCGTGTGTTTTCGTGGTCTGCAATGACATCACGGGAAGCGACCGCTCTACAGCCGATTCCGAAGCCTTGTTTACCGGTAGTGAACCTACATGACGCCACCATACCGCGGGACGCCGTTTCCTGCCTTCGGTTTGTTTTTGACCGTATTGAAACCTGGTTTGTTTTTGTTCAAAGAGAAAATAATCTTTTCGTGAAACACAGTGCTCGCTCGACAATATGGTCACGTAAGACACCGTTGCTTGCGTCAATCGGCCAGTGACCCGCCGCGGTGGCTCAGTGGCTATCGTTGCGCTGCTGAGCACGAGGTCGCGGGTTCGATTCCCGGCCGCGGCGGCCGCTTTTCTGATGGAGGCGAAAAGCAAAAACGCCCGTGTGTACGAGATTTCGGCGCACGTTCAAGATCCCCAGGTGGTCAAAATTAATCCGGAGCCCTCCACTGCGGCGCGCCTCATTGCCTGCGTTGCGTCGGCGCGTTAAACCCTACAATCAATGAAATAAATCGGCCAGTGTTGTCTGAGACAACCCCAAAGCCCCGCAGACCTGTGCAGCTAAACCAAGCATAGTGCGCGCAGTACCAACAGCAGTACGCATCCGTATGTTTACGTGTGCTTTCGTGACTTCCACTGTTTGTCTCATCATTCTTACGGCTTTAAAGAGAATGTGCCCTAAATTTAATCGCAAATAGCTCGTTCGGCAAGCTTATAAATTCTGCCTAATTTGCGTTTGCTTTTGCCGGCCTCCGCCAACCGCAGAGCTGGCTGGTATGACGTCATAGGTTCTGTTGGGGGAAATGAGCTATACTCGGTTACAACTCAAGAACGCGTCGCCACCTCATGTAGTGTATCACTCCGCCAAAGCGCCGGACCCGTGACGTCAGTGCGCGCGCGTTTTGAAAGGGGTTTGCTATGAATACGTGATATCGGCTGCCTTGTCTCACGCAGTTTGTTTGTCGTCACTGGAGTCGTTTATAAGCATATTAAGTCCAACAAATCACGGGAACGGCTCACGCCATGTTCAAAATATTCCCAGTAACGCCCTACTTGCGCCGGCTACGGTGATAAGGCACAGCGGCAACTTCCGGTGCCGTTCTTAAGTTGTCACCGAGTATAGTCGGTCGCATGGCCATTCCCTTTTTTTCCTATGTATATAGCTTATTTGAGCGAAGTATACGCTAAAGGTGGGGTCAGTATGATTCTAACGAGACAATCTTTTGAATGAACCAAACTTGTGTTTTGTCTTCATTAAAAAGAATAAGATAATCCAACTTCTTTCGCTACTCATACCCATATTTGGCTGTACAGAACTCGCACTCTAGAAAGCGGCACAAGAATTCTTTTAAAAAAATCCGCAGAAGTTCAGATAATTGTCTAGTAGGTCTAATGTGCAGCATTAATATATGCCCACTCAAGGTGATTCAATGAGGATTGTAGGCCTACGAGGAGGCATAGAATAATGCTGCACATTAGGCATAGTAGACAATTATCTTAGTTTCTGCAGATTTTTTTTTTCAGTGCGCAATCTTAGCTGTGTCCCATTTCTTTGTGCTGATGAGTACCACCGACCTTGACATGCGTCATCGCTGTACTCGCCCACACCAATTACCTGTAATAGCTGTCATGACAAATTAACTGGACAGTGTCGCCCTCAGGAGGCACCTGTGCTCATTCTTGGAGGCCGCGAACTTTGAGGAGTGGCATCGACAACTATGCTGCTTTGTGTCGAAGTGGACCCCGTCTATCCTTGACTAGAGAAAACTTCTAGTAAACTCTACCTTGACGGCCCACGTCCACCGCACCGTTGCCATGTCATGGAACACTACAATGCCATCTGGTTGCTGCCCATAAAGCTCGCTTTGCCAGCTATTGGGATGTAGCCTTGGGGGGGAAGGGAGGTGGGGAGGGGAGTTGTTGGAACATTCCACCCCCGAATTTTTTTTCCAGAGAGCACGTAAACAACTGCTATACTCGGTTACAACTTACGAACGGCACCACCTCATGTAGTGTATCACTCCGCCGAAGCGCCGGAACCGTGACGTCAGTGCGCGCGTGTTTTGAAAGAGGATCGCGGTAAATTCGTGACATCATCTGCTTTTCTCACCGAGTTTGTTTGTCGTCACCGCAGTAATTTATAGGCAGATTAAGTCCTAAAAGTCATGGAAACGACTCGTGTCCGGTGTGGTTAATGTGTGCGTGCGCTGGCGGTGATTGCTATCGGTTGTTTATCTTGCGTCTCTCATTTCAGAACTGATCGATTGTCCACACCTCACCCCACCTATTCGTGAACGGCGCGAGATTTCGTAATTATGACATACGAATGAACAAATAAGTTTTAATATAGGACGTAAAAGAGCGAGTGCGTCATTAATTTATATGACTCACTATGTTACAAAGATCGATGCAGTTATGCGTACGTGAAGTACTCGATGTGCTGAAGCATTAATTTCGCGAGGTACGCAACATTACGCGTGTTTGACGACGACGCGGAGAACAATTTTAGATTTTTAGATTATGCTGATGGTTAATAACAATGGCATCAAACACTCTTGTGTTTAGTAATGTGTGCACAAAAGCCACGCCAATCGGAGGTGCACATAGGTAGCGCGTTGTTTGTAAAAAGAAAAAAAAAATAACAGAATTGCTCCTTTCAGATCACGCGTGAAAAATAGCTTCGCTTCTGCTTCATTATTACGCGTGAGTTTATTACTTTCTATTCCTAGTTATTGCTACTTAAATGTGCATTGCCTAAGCATTGCCGTCATTTCTACGACTGTCCTTAATATCGCACTGTTACGCATTTTTTTAACGCAGTCTTGACAAGAAAGCCTGCAGTTTACAGGAAGCGACCATGAAGTGTCTGCGCGTAAAAACCGTGCTTCACGGTGCTGCACATTTTTGGGAAAAAGCGCTTTTGCGATTCTGATCGAGTCTCGAAATGGATGGTAAATTCTCCATTCCTGAAAAATGCTCTTTCGCAGCTGCCATGGTAATTGCGATTTTGACAACGCCAATGTAGGTTATAACAGGCTATTTCACTTCTTTCAGATTGTTATACGCCCTAACACACGGCATTTGGAGTGTCATTTTACGAAACTGGGGAAAATGCTTGTACAGGGAAAATTTTTTGGCGTCATAGTTACAGCTCACCTTTTTATGCCCATTTGCTTGAATTTACATCTGCTGGGGCAAGCTCAAAGAAATCGCAGGCCAAATAGCAAAAAAGTTTGCTTTTCTCTTAATTATATGTGGGAGTGAATTATTCACACTTATAATTTGGCTAGAGAACCGCCACTTATAAACAGCATTTGTGTTTATTCCCTTTTGCGCTGAAATGTTTATGAATGAAAAGTTGTAGTGTCTTCTATCCAAATTCAAGTGCCAAAACAAGGGCATGATGCAGACGGTCTCACTGGCAGGCGTACTCATGCATACGAGCTTGAGGTACCAATTTACAAATATGAAAAAGGTTATTAGAAACCAGAAACATTAGCAGGCGCTTCCTCCCCCCCCCCCCCCAAACTAAATTGGGCTAAAACGTGTTGTGTGGTTTTGACATGGAGCTTCACTGAACGACAGAATGCAGAGTGAGACAGGTGATTCCCTGCAGGCCTTCCATCTGGATTTACCACTAGGGCACTACCACAGGTGTATGAAGACATTCACAGTGCCCGTACACAGTTTTGTTCAATGTTTCCTCCACATTATCACAATAACGCACTGCTAAGAACCTGGATATCTCACATTTCTCTCTGAAGTATGCTTTACAGTCCAGATGTTGAAACAGCTGCTTACACTTCCATTCAGCTGCTTATTTATATACGTGAGGCACTTTCGACAAACTTGAAACTCGATCTTCTTTATCACATTAAAACAAAGTTGCATTCAATGACCTCCCCATGCCCGTAATATGAGTCACATTTTATCGTGTCTTACAATGAGCCTGAGATTATACATGCTTTCGTTATAAGCAGTGTACTCTACATGCACAAAAATAGCAAAGGCTGCTTTTTTGATACCATTCAACACGACACCAAGCCAGGGATGTGTTGAAAAATTGCAACTGCACCGTAAATTGTAATTTTTTAATTACATATTACATACATTGAATTACACTGCAAGCTTTGACTTGAAATCACATACAAGCACACCTGTAGTCAGAGGAAAAAGTACACATTTCCAGTGAAAACACAACATCCCATACGTGGCGCTGCCATGAGAAGTCCATTCAAGCACATAAGTAGCATATGATGCCACTTAGAACACTGCAGTGATTTCCCTTAAACCATACTTCCAAATGCTGCCGGTGCAAAGGGGCTCAGTGAGATTGTTATACAAGTCGTTTTTTGCCTCAGCACCTCGGCAACTCTTCATTGCAAGCAGTTTCAAATGAAATAAAATCACCAAACAACGAGAAATATGGTTGCAGGTCACATAATGCTGCAAGACAATTTCAAGCTTATGCGCAGAAGGTTCCTACTCATCAGACACAACGCCACAAATTAGACGTAAAGAGAACAAAACGACATGATCACATTTTGTACAGCAGCCACTTATCGTAGCAGCCATTTAAAAAAAAATTTTCTGTACTGCCGCGAGGCACAGTCCTTTCGTTGAAGTTTGTCGCTGAAAGTTTCAGGCAGTCCGATAACTTAATCTGACAGCCTTGCCCTGGTGGTATTCAGCTTATCTTGCGCATTGTTGCAATATGTTGGCATTCGTTCCAAGGGCAGAAGAGTGTATTGTGGAAAGGCAGGGCACACATGGTAGCAACGTCAAAAAATTTGTTGGTTGGACAGTAAATTAGCCTGCTAAATGTAGTCGTGCAGGCAGAACAGCCATTCTTATAGAAAAAGAGACTTCCTTAAAATTGTTGACTGCAAGCTTGGGCAGATGGTGGTTTCTCCCTGGTCGATGCAAAAATGAGCGGGAAGTTTTTCTGTTTTCTTTGCGTGCATTCCCCCGACAAGGCGCAAGCTCGTACTGACCTGTTTGCTTCCCCGCAAACAGTACCACATAATGTAACGGGAAATGTATTTCTTCTTTGTGAGGGGATATTAACTCATGCGTAAAGTGTCAGTGACAAGGGAGAGCAGAGCCAGACACTCCCAGCTTGTACACTAATGTTCGTTTTGTGGGACAGTGATAGGATCCATGTGGACCCGGGACGTCAGTGGGGTGCCGCCCCGCAACACATGGCGGGGTGGCACGTCTCAAGCTCACCTGGACCGCTTCTGCGTTACCAGGGACTTCTTGCAGTGGGTGGTTAGATGAGGTGTCACACGTCTTTTCTGACCATGGACTAGTGTCTTTCTCCATATTAATCAGTTTGGCTCGTGTGGAAAGAAAGACCAGCAATCGCCGGATAACGAATCCTGACCCTGTTCACAAACCTCAACTCGTTGAAAAGGTAAACAAGACCATTGGAAACCTTGAAACCAACACTGCAGATGTGGCCGCATGAAAATATTTTAAGGAAAGATTTGAGCGTGAGGCCACAGATAGGTAGGCGAAGGCAGCCGAGCATAAAGTTACAGAGCGTCGCCTCAATAATACAAGATTTCCTTTTCAATAATGCAAGATTGTGTCACCATCCCCCTTAGTTTTATGTTTCATGTTCCTCAGCCCTACATTGTTGACCAGCCATGTAAACAACCTTGGTATTGTTCCAGAAAAGAAGTGGAATTCTGCTGCATAAAGCAAACATAGTGGGAGGATACACAGGTGGCAAGCTCGCTGTAGGCCAGACCGCTATTCAACATTTGGTGGGCTCTTAAAAGAGCCGTTTGGAGCTTCGGAGCTGAAGACTGCAGCATGGTAAGCCTCCCTCCATTTGCTCGATGCCGGAGAGGTCGTCATCTGCACTCTCACAGCTGTCGTCGTCTTCCTCCCCAAGGCTGATGATGATTGGCTCCACATAGTCACTGAACCCACGCGCCTCTCGGCACTTGTCCTCAATGCCAATGACGTGCTCAACAGCCTTGGCACAGTTGCTTGGAGAAACATTCTCAGCTGCTGTGATGAGGAGCTTCCGCACACTCTCAATCTTGAAGTCAGTGTTCAGCCTAGCAACTTCACATTTCATCTGCGCCCAGATCAGCTCAATGGGGTTAAACTCGCAGTGGTATGGTGGCAACCTCAGAACGACGCACCCAGCCTTTCCTGCCGTGACATCAACTCTGAACTTCACAAACTGCTCTTTCACTGGCGCCACCAGTTCAAGAAGCTGCTTCTTTGTCATCGTTGCATCACACGGGATACCTTTTGATGTCAGCCAGGCTAGTATGTCAGGCTTGCGTGAGGACATGGTCGGGACAGTCTCCAGCCGCCTGGAGCGGTAGGACGCGCTGCCCATGACGACAACACTACCCTGGGGCAGCTTAGGGAGAACAGAGTCAAACCAAGCCTCGAAATGCTCGCCGTCCATTTCCTCGTGATAGTCTCCCGACTTCGTTCCTTTGAAGACGGACAGACAGCCCGTCAACAAAGCCGTCCTCGTTGCCGATGTGGGTGACTATCAGCCGCGCTCCTCTTCCGGATGGCTGTTTGAGCCCAGTCGTCAAACCACGCAGGAAAGCGTCCTCAGACGTTTTCACTGTATCGTCCCTCCAAGCCTTCGTCACGGTGTGACCAGCGTTTACCCAAGTTTCGTCTGTGTAGAACACCTTGCGGTGCTGCTGCCTGTACTCAGCGACCTGACGAAGGTACCGCTGCCGCCAAATCAGCACGTCCTGACGCTCGATCATCATCTAGTTTCGTTCGCGTTTCTCGAAGACGAAGCCGATATCATTCAGGAGGCGGCGGATGGTCCACGTTCGAAGGCTGGGAAGATGCTCACTCCTCCGAAATTCTTCCGCAATCTTCTGTGCAGTAGGAGGCTCGTTGCGCCGGAAGAGGTCGTGCACAATGTTTCTCAGCGCGCACAAAGTGAAGCTGTCATACATCGCAGTGCGGCGTTTGCGGTTCTCGCTTCCGGGCCTTTTCCGCGAAGGTGTTGTCAGCTCCCCGCCCGTCGCCTTCGCTTTGGATTTGATGTCCAAAATCTTCCGGAAACTGACACCGGTGTACTCACTTGTCTTGCGGCAAGTCTCTTTCACGCCAACGTGCTGGTGCTCCCCTCGCAGCTTCATGTACGTAGACGTTCAAAACTGTCTGCTGAACGTGGCGACAAAGAACAATGCCGCTGCAGTTCTTCCTGCACAGATGCTTCGGCGTTGATGGGCTCTGAGGGGAGGTGAACTCGCCCCAGACCGCAAACGCGACGAAGAATCTGGAGTCGAAGAAACAGTAACAAGTGCGGCTGCAGGTGGTACTGCGTAGTCATGCTCCGCCAAAAAATCGACCTCGTACGAGACGTCCATGTTGGAGAATGAGATGGTGTAAAATGTGGGGACAAAAATACAATGCGTAAAGCAAAGAGGCCACTATACGCTAACACATCGTGATTTCAAAGCTAGTGAATAATGCATACGTGTGTAAAATACAACACGTAAGCCATAAAAAGTAAACTGAACTTTGTTATTTTTTTCTTAATAATGTTCTGTTTTGTCATTTTTCACCGGGTTTTGACTGGGAATGGCATTTTTTTATAATATTTTTACATTTTGATACACGGTAGTTGTGGTAATGTATCTCTCGTTGAAATTTTATAATCCCAAGAACATTAAGTTTACTTGTTTTGTTTTGAGGGTTCTTTTATTTTGTGCTTCCAAAAACATTCGCAGTAACGCACTCTTTGCGCCGAGCGGAGGAACAGCCGGTTGCGGTGATGAGGCGCGAGGTGCCGTTCTTAAAGGGGCACTGACACAAAATTTTGAAGGCGAGATAACTTCGGAGATAGGTTGGTGGGAACACATATACATCCTCTGCAAAATATCAGCGGTGAATACAGCCTAGAACATATTTAAAATCAATTTTGAAGTGTGCGAAACGCAACCGAGCGGCCAGCAGAGGACCACGCGCAAGTGTAAATAAACAACATCCAAACACGTCACGAGTTTGTGTTTGCCGCTTCCGCACTGCCGGCTCGCCGCTCCAATCGGAGGGCCGGAGGGCGGAGCTTCTGCTCTCGAGAACGAACGACCCGATCGTTGGCGGCGGAGGCGCCGTGATTTCGTCAGCTCATCGGGCATCTGGCCGCGACCAAAGTTCTACAGCGATTCCAGGCACTCTGTTTCTATTACTGTTTATTACCATTGGATGCGGAAACGCGCCGGAGGCACGAAAAGGCCACTGAGCAAGCCGCACGGTCGCTGTGCAGGCGGCGGCCACGGCCGCGAAGTGGCCCACGCCGGCGCAGGTAGCTCGAGTGATAGCTTGTTACCGCTGCACGAAATTGTCCCGAAGTCCCGACCATGGTGGCTTACATGAGAAAGTAGTTAATGGTGCCATGACGGGTTGCATTAAAAATTGTCATCTGCACCGCTTACGAGAGCGGCACTCGAATATCCGCCGCAGTGCTAAACCGAACACATCTGTAGGCGGACCTGTAGGCAGACCGGCCGGCTGCTCCCAGCGCGCGTCTTGCCACCCACCGTCTCGAGCGTCGCGCGTCGTTCGTTAGCCGTGGTAGCATTTGCACTCGCAGCGCCTGCGTCACATCCACGGTCGCTTTTTAATTAGGCGCCTCACGAGATCAGTACGGGGGGGCATTCGCAGAAACTGCCGTCGATGCGGATTCGACAGTGCTACGGCGGCTCTGCTCTGTAACTGTGATATCCCTCCCACGGTCACGTGGTCAGCTTTGTTCACACAAAATCCACAAAATCCATCGTTTCGCGGCACTCGCTGAAACCGAAACTGCGACTGGCCGCATTGAAAATGCCTCTAATTAAACAACCGTCGCACGCTGAAGCAAATGAGGTTTCTACAGGTTATAAGTAGGTCACTAGCTACTTATCGCAACAAAAAAAAACAAGATGCAAAATTTTTGTGTCAGTGCCCCTTTAAGTTGTAACCGGGTATAGTGTTCCCTTTGGCGAAACTTAATTTTAAAATTCCCTTCCCATACCCCCACCGAAAAAAATCTCTGGCTACTGCCCTGCGCCTTGCAAGTGTGCAACGTCGTGCGGCGTCGTGCAACGTCGCTGCCGCGAGCCCACCGAAAAGCCAGTGTTCGCGTTATGCACAGACAAATACTGCCACCCTGCTGCAGTTTGCATCTTGGCAGCCCCGCGGGCCGCGAAACTGCCACCATACGCTTCTTATATGCGGTCTCCTTGGTCCCAGCCACTAAACACTAGCAGGTGCGCCAGTACGCCTCAACCGCCGCACCAGTCGCCTTCCACCCGTTGCTTTCCTGAGCTGTGAGAGGCACTGTTGACCAGCTGTAAACCTGAGGACCAGACTCTTCTGGCGACACGGGCCAAGGTAGCTAGGGCAACGCATGGATTCCCGGACTAGGGTTCCGCTCTCACATTTGAGCTCATTAAAACGTTTTCTCTCTCTCTCTCTCTCGGCCCCTTGTGATCCGAATGGGAAGACGCAATTGCTGGGAGTGCCATCCGCCAGCCCTGCCACCACACCTGCGTTCCCGCATCACTTCCTTGGAGGACTGGTTGAACCCGGGTCCTGGCGTGGATATCAAGTCGAAGCAAGAACTCCTAAGCGGCTTTCGTGTTAGTGAGGACTTCTGGGAGTTTTACGGACCAGCAGTCTCCTAATGAAGAGACTGTGGCACGACGGCCCGGACTAGGGCTGTTTAGAGAATAAAGTTTCTCACTCTCTCTCTCTCTTTCATGCCATGGTGGCAGTGGGTTCCAGCAGAACTCACAGGAAATTCCTCGACATCCCACCTCGAAGGCCGCACAGCGCTTGTGGTAGCACTTAACCCCCGCCCGGTCGTCAGCGCCGCCCCCCACCGTCTCGCAGCTTCATTCTTTCTCGTGCACTGATGCGTACTCCCGCCCCCCTTTCCCCTTCCTGCTACGCCCCCTATTTCCCCCTCCCACTGACTCTCCTTACTCTTGTGCACGCTTTGTGCTGCACTGGGTTCCAGGTTGGGCACGCAAGCCAAACTTGCGGCTCTGAGCAGGGGTTGACTATACCGTCAACTCCTGCTCTAGCGCTTGCGCGTCCTAGTCTACAATAGACATTTCCGCTGGTTAAACGGTCATCCCAGCCTTGTCGCCTCCCCCCTGGAGGTCCCCCCCCTCCCCCCCCTGGAGGTCCTGAGGGGCCCCAGCCAGTGGGACCGCTCCGTAATTAATTAAGCGGAAATGATGCCTGAGATTCTCCGTTGAATCGTTTGCTGTACAACACGTACTCGAACCTTTTACCCGCCTTCTTCAACTGTCTCCTCGTGTCCGCGATGTGTAACACGAACAGGATGGGGGAGAGAGCACTAGGGAAACCCGGCGGGGTTCAAGAAAAAAAAAGCAGTGTAAACACGCTATACAAGATGAGAGACAAGGCGCAAGGACAGTGCAACAAACTTTTATTGAAAGAACTCCCATAAATAATTTTTCACCCAAAATGACGCAGGCGCAGATGTGTCACCCCTTCAAAAACCCGAGATCGCCACAGAAACCCCTCTCGAACATTTGCCACCTCATGCTGCTTATCGCTTTATCAGCGGGCACTGAAGGCTCACTGATGCATTCCCCCTTTCTTGATCGTTCTTCGTTCGTTCTTCAATGTACCTCGCCGCGCAATGGACTCACTTTCCAAATCCGGAGTGCACTTGCGTTCACGAACGTGCTGCACCAAGTGGCTTCCTACTCCATTAATAAGACTCGTATCGAAAAGAATCGAATAAACAACCCCTCAGCGCACTAAGCGAATTCGGTGCGGTGCTGCGTGTGACACGCACCTTCCTCGAGCTCCTCCTTGTCAATGAAGGCCCACAAGCCTGACAGCTACCTGGGGGCTGAGAGTACCAAACGTGCCCTAGTGCTGCCCTTTTTAGGTTGTGTGACGGCATGGTTAAGGCATTCGCACGGTTTGTTTTCCCAGTCTCTCGAGAGATTCGGGCGTTCTTGGGGTTCTGAGGGTTTGCTTTAACTTTTATACAGCGTAGGCCCCGCACAGACGGCCACAGCCAGGGTATCCCGGACTGAAAATCCCCTTCACCGGGCGTGTGCCCTAACAGCAGCACCTGTTGTTGAATGAAGATTTTTATTCATTCATTCATTCTGCACTGCTTGCAAAAGCTGGGTGGGAAACCCGGCAGCTATCAGGCGCTCCACCTGTTGGCCGAAGCTCCGCTGGGCAGAGTCAACTGGCGGGGTCCTGGCAGATATATATCTGGCAAGGTTGGCCCCTCCTCCATCCTTTATTAAAGTCGGTTATACGGGCGGATATGGCCACTCCCATTCCACTGCCACTTCGAGGCGGTCGCGGCACAAATGGTCGCGGCACAAATGGTCCCGGAACAAATGGTCCCTGAACAAATGGGTCCGGAACTATATGGTCCCGGAACTAATGGTCCCGGAACTAATGGTCCCAACTTCAAAGTAGGAATTAATGGTCCCACCACTACTGCGCCTATGCATGAGCGCCTGTGTGAGGGAAGGAGAGGGGCCAGTGTATTTATATTTATGTTTGTATGTATATGTGCACAATGTATTTTGCATCTATTTGTATATAATATATTTGCTAAGGCTGAATTAACTTGAGCTCAATGCTGTATACAAATTTTTTGTCCCGCGTGTACGATCTCCCGTGCCAGGCAAACAGGTGGCGAACATTTCAATCAAAATCTGCGTGTACTGGGAAGCCCTCGGCCGGTGTTTAAAGCGAATACAATAACGGGCTCCCATTATTTTCTTCATAATGCAGTTTTCTTGATTTTGGACCTTGATAATTTTGCAGCTTGCAGCTTAGAAACTTTTTTCTCCGAAAATAAGGCAATACTTAGGTATTATCACGGCTTTTTTGTGCTGCAAGGTTTAGAAGACTGCTGGCTAACATGCTTTGTTCATTTTGCCGCCGTGTTCCGGGAGCGTGAAGTCGCGCTTAGGGCAGCAGGTGAGCTCAGACTCGACGTTTGTCACCCACCATCGACAACAAACTTTATTGTTCGCAACTGCATTTGAGCACAAATATATGGAGTTTATTCGCGCAAACACATAAACATGTTATTGTTCGTCTTGCCAGAAATCACGAGGACCACAGACAGTCACACGTCATGGTTCAATGAAAAGTAGACGACTGCTGCAGGTTGATGCATTACCGCCGGCAGACCAGCCCCTTGGCGACGCCAAAAAAAGCAAACGTCAAAACAGGAAGGAGGGGGCGGGGGGAGGAGAGGGTAGCGCACTCGCTTCGGTAGCATATTTCTTTGCTTGAGATGGCCCTCATTGCCCTCTTTAGAAGAAATTAGCCATGGTGCTGACTGTCGCGACAGCCTGGCTTGACCAGCGGCTCAGCCGGTGCTCGCGATCAGACATCTCGAGACTGTGCCTGTCATCAACCTCGCTTATTAGCGAAGCCGCGTGACAGGCGCGGCTTGCTGGAACACGGCCGAAATTAAACCATCTTTTTAAACGGGAAGGGAGTGTTAAGCCTGACCGTGCCTGGAAATAGTTGCAGTGACTGAGAAAACTTCCGATAGGTGGGGGGGGGGGGGGGGGGAGGGAGTGCTTGCTCAGAAGAAACTGATGGCGCTTCTTTCTGAGGTATGCCTCTACGACTTCTGTACAACATAAGCCGCATGTTTCTCACGTGACTTCTTTTCCCCTTGTGTTTGCAAGTAGCACGTTCATTCGTTATATAGTGACAAGGCAGATAATTGGAATAACGGTATTTTGATCATCCAAAAAGTCGAAAAGAGAAAAAAATGAAAATATTAAAAAAATCGAATACCGAAAGAGAGACAGAGAAGCAATAAATAAGAATCTTCGTCTTCGACGAATAAAAAACGCGTAGTCTAAAATAAAAAAAGGCCGGAGAAGAACGGCGGAAAAGAAGTAAAAAAATTCCCAGAAAGGGCCATTGATGTAATGCCCTGCACTTGCACAAAAATGCATGGTTGGGTGAAATGCCACGGTTAATCATTAAAATAACGTAAATGGCGATAACAGGTTTAATGGAATCTGAAAAACAAAGAAAACAACAATAAAGAAACTAAAGAAAAGAAATTTTAAATTGCACTCTAGCAAGATACGGCAAATTTAAACCGAGAACTCACGTGGATTTTCATAGAGTCCTTTTGCCCGAAGAGGTGCCTGGAACCATTTGTTCCAGGGCCATAAGTTTCGGGACCATAAGTTCCGGGACCATTTGTTCCTACTTTTGAGTTGGGACTGTTGAAGAACCGAGGCGAGGACCGCGGGACGTGAGTGATTCTTTTTAATGGCGGATGGGACTTTACATGATGATGATAGTTAAGGGCAGCTGCTAATAGTCACCTCTTCTTCCTTTCTGATTTTTTCAACAGGGACCATTTGTTATGGGACCATAAGTTCCGGGACCATAAGTTCCGGAGCCATTTGTTACGGGACCATTTGTTCCGGGACCATTTGTTCCTACACCCCTTCGAGGTTATCCCACCACGCTCTCAATGAGGCCTACGTGGGCTTCTTGCTGGCCGCCCACGTTGTCGTACGCGATTTCCAGGCATCGCGAGAGCACAAACAGGTCGACGTCGATCCTCCAGTCCTTGCTGAAGCATTTTGGAGGGACCACACTATGCTGTCCGTGTCTTCCCCTGGAGTGGGTGTCCTGGTATCTGCATGCACGCCGCCTTGTACAGTACCGTTGTAATGCTGGTGGGCCTGTCTCCCGCCCCCTTGTGTAAAATACTCTTATAGCCGACAGGGCCTCCGCCAACAGACCAATAATTTATATAGCCTACTACAGTGTGCTACACGCCTTTAGATAGCGGGACCGTCTGTTGTCTACATGTCTTCGGCCCCCCCTTATGTGGTTTTCATCCGACCGCTATTGGGGACCATTGCGGATTCTAGTATGGCCGACAGGTCCTCCGCCAACAGACCAATCATTTCGGTGCCCAGTAGACAATCTTTTGGGAGTGTTTCGCACGCTGTTGCTGGACTGCGCCACAGACATGGAATGGGGAATGGTGGTGCGCTTTCCGAGTACTTAGTGCTGTAGAACAGCTTCCGCCGCTGTGAGAGGTTCGAAAGCCTCAGGTTCCGAAGGCATGCGACGTGTTGTTGCGCGGGAAGGCATGAGGAGTTGGCAGGTCGATGTGGCAGAGATTGAGGTACCGCCTCCTTCGACAGGCGCGTTCGGCCACGCCGTGAGACGTCCGTCAGTGTAATAGAAGGCCAGAGCGTGATGTAACGACCCCGGCCATTCATTCAGACTTTCGGTCGTAACTCTGCCGCACAGCGATGCCTTGCACTCGTTACGCTCGCACCATCTGCATGCGCACGCTGCGGCCCACGTTGGCGGCTTTCAAACAAGCACTCGCCGCGAGCGATGCCTGTCCCAATGGCGCGGCCAGCCAGACGGGATGCGTGCTTTGGCCGACGTGTACGCGTCCGGGCATTTTATCAGCGGAGCTGCTTGGCAAATTGTCTTTTTCATGTCCGCAGTTAAAAATGCCAAGAAATGGCCGAGGGCGCCCACGTGAGCGCATGCACGTGAGCGCCGGCCTCGCGGCGACCGCCCGGCAGTTAAAAATGCCGAGATGTGTGCTTGCCTCGCGGTGACCGCCCAGCGTCTGCGGCGGCGTATTTCTAAACGCTTCGCTGCACAGAGCACCCGCGCGACATGTCCGTTCGCGCGATGCAGAACGGCAATTAAACGTTGTCATTGGCTGCGCCCCAAACCCAGACCGACCTTAAACATACCAAATCACTATTATTAACAAGAACAACTCGTAGATTTGTGTTTAGAAAAAAAAAATTAGAAAGAAAAGGTAAGCAATTAAGAAAAAGACCTGCTTGGACTCGAACCCAAGCTGCCAGCGCCGGCACTCACTACTCTTCATCGAGGCCACAGCGCCCGAACGGTGGGCTCCTTTTAGCAGACGCCCAAAAGAATAGCGCGCGCAGTGACATCGCACATGTCACGTGGGTACTCTGTCCAGCGAAGCGTTTGAAATCACGCGCACGTTTGTCAAGCCAAGCATACGTGTACGTAGGGAGATTGGCCAAGATTGACCAAATAAGACTTCAGCGTTCGTCTTAATCGTGGCAACACTCCCTTGGAACGAGAAAGACACGTCATAGCGCACGCCCCTCCAAGGCAATGTCCAATGTGGTGGAGTAAACGTCGTTGAGGCAGCGAAGAAGGATCAAATCGGCTGCAATCGTGGACTTCAACCTTCATGATGGTCGTGAACGTTGCGTACAGCCTCGCTACCTTCAAGTCTTACGCGTTTGTGTGAGCTTCCTTCATTTTTTTGCTAGATACATCTTATCAAGTTGCCCGCACTCCGTTCGCCAGTCGCCAGAAACGAACGGGCTGTCGTTTTGAAAGTTGAGGGAGGACATGACAAGAAGAAAAACTGGACATGCAATGGGTGTGTGCTCTCCATAAACTTCCGATTATTTTCTTCGGTTGTGAATTTCTTTAGGGCACAGCCGAATCGCTGATAATTGGGGAAGGGGGAGGCATAAATCGGAAAGATGAGTGGCGTCCAGGGGTTGCACGAAGCAGATTGTCGCCTTCCACTAACTGCACCACCCCCCCTCTTTATTCGTCTACAGTAAGACCAAGTAAGGAATTGCGAAATCGACCTCAGCATTCGCATGAAGTCGATTCCCGCCTGTGCGTGGGATCCACTTCAACATCTCCGAGGCTTGCCTCACATTCCGACTTGTAGAGGGGGTTCGGCCTCGTAAAGATGAGCTGTGCTCCGCACTTTTATGCATTATTTATCGAAGCATTCTCAATTTCTCTTCCACAGGCACCGTGCTTGAAACTTTCCCAAGCAGCTAATAAAGGGCAGTCCACCGACAAGTAACCTGACAGAGTATACGCATACTTTGCTACAAAAATCATTCGTCCTTTAAAAGAGACAGATTTGATTTCCAAAGGGCCCACTGCGATCGCAATTTAGAACGAGGGCCACCACCGAGGAACAAAACGACAAGGCAGTGATCGGAAGAACGGACCAGTTCGTAGGAAAGGAGCGCTGAGGAAATGTAAAAACTATCGAGACCAGCATGTATGGGTGTAAGGCGTAAGTTTTCGTATTTTCAGAAGAGGCTGTAACACGGCGAGCTTATCTATTCGGGCGCCCCATATATATATATATATATATATATATATATATATATATATATATATATATATATATATATATATATATATATATATATATATAGTAAAAAATTTTATTGGTCGACGTTTCGATCGGATGCCGATCTTTCTCAAGACAACATTTCGTATTTCTGTGCACGTATTTATACGCTCGTCGTCCAACGACGCCGAAAAAAGAGAGAGGGGGGATTTGGGAAGAAAGGTAGCAACAAACACGCTCTCGGCGAGGTGAGGTGAAGGTTTGCAAAAAAGAAAAAAAAAGAGCAAAAGAAAGAAAACGCAAAACAAAAACAAACCTAAACATGCAGAAAAGAGAGAGGAGTACACAACTCTTTCAAAACGCTGTCCTCCATCGTTCGTCAGTTTGTAGAACGAGTGTCAGGTAGCGCCCTCTTCAAAGGGGGGCCGCTCTGCTTAAGAAACGAAAGCGCAAAGCAGTAACAGGGACGCTCTCACACCATCACTGGGAGGCACAGAACTCTAATGGTCACTGACATTACGGGGAGAGTTGACAGGAAGCGGTCGCAGCCGCACACATTTCTCAGTGACGCCAACCCTACAAAACAAACAGGCAGGCTCGTTAAGAGTGTAGGTACGATCTCCGCACTGTGGCTCAAAGCATGCACGACTCCGCCTACCGGCAGGGCGGGCGAGCGCCATTCATCATTCTTAGCTCTATTCTTCTGCCCTGTCCGGGCAGCCGATAGGGTCGTCCCTGACCATGAACCAGGGAAAAGGAGCTTAACTAATCCTCTAACCGCACGCGGGAGTCGCGCGGGTCCTTTGTTGGAGTAAACGGCGGCGGGCGCCTCGATGTTGTTTGTGGCATATGCCGCCTGTGCGGAAACCTCAGGAAGGGAATAAATAAAATAAGAATAGCTTGATTACTTGTTTAAACAACACAGAGACTTACAATTTAGATAGGGGATTGTTCTGCAGCCAGATTATCAACAGCATGTATAGACGACATAATGCCCGGGCTAACATTCATTCCTGCCTTTACGGTATTGAATTTGTAAATAATGTAAGATTCACGTTGTTCGCGTTCTCTTGTAGTAGAAAATCCACTCTGTAAAAGTGTGACCCTGATGAAGTCGAACGGGTGGTTTTCGGAGTTAATATGTCGTGATAAGGGTAGATCCGGGAGTGAACGAACATGTGCGCGATGGTTGTTGAAGCGCATGCGGAATGCCGTGTCCGTCTGGCCAATGTATTGGATGCATAGGCGTGCGCAGAGTTCTCGATTAGGGGGGGGCAAAGTCTTACCGCTGCGCCCCCCCCCCCTCCCCCGCCTTCCAGCAACTCCCGACCTCTTCCCACTGAAGGCCTAGCGGTCCGCACGCAGTGTAAAGAGGGATGGTTGTAAAATTTTTATTTCAATGCGATGGAATTGCAACCCATACAAAATATTTCTGAGCAGAAATTTTTACTTTAATGTGTTACATTGGCAAAATATGGGCCAATTTGGCGCCCCCCTTCAGATGATTAGGGGGGGCGGCCGCCCCCCCTGCCCCCCCTGTGCGCACGCCTATGATTGGATGCCACAAACACCGCACTCCAGAAGGTACACCACATTAGAAGAGTCGCAGTCGAGTGTCGCGTGAATTAGATGCTTGAAATTTGAATTGGTGCTTTCTGCCACCGTGGTTGTCTGCATGTGTTTACATACGCGGCACCGTGCCTTTCCGCATGGTAGACACCCACCCTTGGGTGCCCTCTCAGTTTTGGCGTGTACAAGGTAATCTTTAATATTTTTGGGGCGCCTGTATACGACCCGAGGATGGGTGGGGAAGATTTTCGAAAGCCGTTCACTATGTTGTAGCATGTTGAAGTGCTTTTTCAAGATTTTGTTTATGTTTGGGGAATTGCCCCCGAACGTCAAAACTAGGTTGCCTCTCCCCTTCTGGTTTAGTTCTTTTTCATGGTGCAGCAACTCTTGGCGATCAAGGTTGACCGCTTTGCAAATAGCGTCGTTGACTATGGGTGGTGGGTATTGTTGCTTCGCGAGTACATTGCGCAAGTTTTCTGCGTTTGCCTCGAAGTCCTCGGTGCGGGAACAAATTCTCCTAAATCGGTGGGCCTGCGAGTATGGGATACTCGTTTTGCAGTGGCGCGGATGACAACTGTCGAAGTGCAGATACTGCTGCCTATCGGTAGGTTTTTTGTACACGGTAGTGATCAGTTCTCCTTTGTCTGTATTTATATGCACGTCAAGGAAATTGATTTCCGTGGTTGAATAGGTATAAGTGAATGCGATGCTTGGATGGGCCTTGTTGAAACACTCGATGAATCGATTAAGTCGTCCTCCGTACCTGTCCAAATAAGGAATACATCGCCCAGAAAGCGTTTGTAAAAGAATGGCTTAATTTCACGGGTTGATAGAAATTTTGTTTCGAGATCGTTCATGAATATATTAGCGTAGTTGGGTGCCATTCGAGTACCCATCGCAGTGCCGGTTATTTGTAGGCAATACTGATTGTGGAATTCAAAGCTATTTAATTCCAGCACTAGCTTGGTCAAAGTTTCAATGACTTGTGGGCTTGGCGACTCATGGTCCCGATGTATGCTATAGGACTCAACCAGGGCTTCAATCCCATCTCGGTGAGGTATATTTGTGTACAGAGAAGTTACATCTAGAGTTACAAGGAAGGCGCCATCAGGGATTTTTATGTTGTCGATTTCCCGTAGGAAGTGGTTAGTATCACGAAGATACGACGAATGGGTAGCGGGTATTTTCTTAATCAGGGAGTCTATGTAGCTTGATATTGGTTCGGTGAGAGTGCCTCTTCCCGAAATTATTGGCCTACCAGGGTTCCCTTCTTTATGAACTTTAGGCTGCATGTAAAACCTTCCTGGCGTTGCGTGTGCTGCTGTGAGTGCTTTACAGAGGCGTGGCTCTATTTCCCCAATTTTGACAAGATTATTTAGTGTTGTTGTTATTATTTCCTGATGTTCAACAGTTGGATCCGCGTCAAGTTTTGGTAGAAAAATTCGTTATTTAACTGACGGTGGCCTTCTTGAATGTAGTCTGGTTTACTAAGTATTACAATACCTCCACCTTTATCGGCCGGTTTTATGACAATGTCTGTTCGATCACCCAGTGCCTTAAGTGCCTCGCGCTCCTCTTTAGAAAGGTTCTGGGCCCCTGGTTTGCAAGCGTTATAATCCCGCAGGACGTCTCTTTGAACGGCCTCAATGTACGAGTCCAAGTGTTTTTCCCGCTCTGATTTCGGTGTCCTCTGCCGCCCTACATTGACGGAGGTTGGGGCAGTGCGCTCTTTGTCCAGCTTATCGAAAAAATATTCTTCTAGGCGTAAATTTTGTGAAAAATTGTCCAGATCTTTCAGCAAGCTAAACTCATTGTATCGACCGGTACTTGGGCAAAATGTCTGCCCGCGCGAGATTAACGACCGCTCATGAATAGTAAGCTGTACCCCGGAGAGGTTAATTATGTTTTCATCTATGTTCTTTTGAGTTTTTGACATTTTTTTCGACTCAGGTGGAATTGGGGGTGTAATTTTGGGATTTCCAATGTCCGTGTGGTGCGGAGCTGAATTGATTTGAGAAAACTCGTTTGAGTATAGAACTTTATCCCTTGACAATTTTTAAATTTTGATTCTCATTATTTCATCTGTCTTCTTTTTCTCGAAAAGTTCCAGTTCGCTGGCCTCCAGCGCAGAAAGGACAATATTATTCCTAGCACGAAGCTCCTCCGCCCTCAGAGACGCGAGTGTATTATCACAATGATCCACTACGATTTTAGTTAGCTGAAGTGATGCGGATTTAAGAGTTTCGTTCCAATTTTGTGTTTCACGTTTGTTAAACGTATGCATCGATGGTGTTAATGATAGAAGAAGGCCCCGGGGGGCGATCCCAGCCTTTAGATATATTTTGAGTGCACGCACATGTAGATCATGGCGCACCCGCTTGTCAATTGTTTTCCTTATCTTAAAAAAATTAGGCGTCAGCAGCTGATCACGGGTGTCATCTGAGGGAGAGGAGGTCGGAACATTTGCGTGGCCAGGATGTCAATTCATGCAAATGCGACGTGCAGAGCCACAGTGTTTTCGGAGATCGTACCTTTTGACGGCGGGGGTGGCAGGGCTTTTCTCGTTTTCTGGACTGGATTCCAGAATCTCGCAGTCTCTCGCGCTCGGCTGAGGGTCAGAAGGTTGTGGGCTCGTTGAAGTCCGTGGGTTGAGTTCTGATTTTCCGGGCTTGGGCTCAATTGTCTGCAGGTTTTCCGACGGAGATGCGCTTGTGGCTGAGAGCCCTGGGTCCGGGCCTTGGGGTTGTTCAGGTGGTGCGCTGTTTGATCCGGCGATGGGTTTGGCTGGTTGCGGTGCTTTACGAGGCTTTTGGGGTTTTTTGTTGATAGCCCCAGAAAGAACACTGCAAGGTGTTTCGCTGGGTTTCCACGTGGAGTCCGCAGACGCTGCGTCACCTTTCTGGGGAGTCACAGTTGTACTGGGGGGTCACAGTTGGGGGGTCACAGATTCGCTATATATATATAGCGAATCACCGGGGGAATTGAGGGGCTCGGTAATAGGCAGTCAAGAAAGCCAAGGAAATCAAAGGAGAAAATGTGGTAATTTGTTATCCTAGAAACAGATGCAGATTTTTTTTTGAAAAGAAGACAGTGGAGAAAAGCATGCCCGCCGGGTGGGATCCGTACCCATGACCTCCAGAATGCGCGTCCGCTGCGATGACCACTACGCTACCGGTGGGGCTATTTTTCCCTTCACTTTCTTGGGTATTTATGTTAAGGTAATTATTTCATGCGCTTGGGGGTGGTAGCCAGCGCCACTTCGACTACTCGGGGTGGAAGGTACCTTCTTTTTAAAAACCCCAGGGCGGCGACTCGAGCGTCTACGACATGTCGAGAGTGCTCCACCAACGTTGAACCCTGTTAAGCTATGGCACCAAGTCTGCCAGAGCAGAGACCCTCGCTATTCATGTAGCGAGTCAGAGGGGGAAATGCGGGGCTCGGTAAATTAAGACAGAAATAATGACAGGCAGTCAAGAAAGGCAAGGAAAGCATAGGGGAAAATGTGGTAAGTCATTTATTATCCTTGAAACAGATTCAGATTTTTTTGAAAGTGGGGAAAAAATGCCCGCCGGGTAGGATCCGAACCCACCCGGTGGGCATTTCTTCTTTACTTTCTTTCTGTTTTTCCATATTCTTTATCTGTATGAATGACCTACCGCATCCTCCCCTTTGCTTTCCTTGGCATTCTTGAGTGTCACTCATTATTTCTGTACTATTTCAACGAGCCCATCATTTCCCATTCTGATTCGCGACATGCATAGCGAGGGCCTCTGTTCTGGCAGTCTTGGTGCCATAGGGAGCTTAAAAGGGTTCAACGCTCGTCGACTACTCTCGACATGTCGTAGACACTCTAGTCACGGCCTGGGGGTTAAAAAGAAGGTCCCCTTCACCCCGAGTAGTCCGAGTGGCGCTAGCTACCACCCCCAAGCGCAGGAATGAATGGATGGATGGATGAATGAATGAATGAATGAATGAATGAATGAATGAATGAATGAATGAATGAATTTAGAAGGGAGAGGTCGAACGCCTCGTGCAGGGGAAGGGGAGGAACAGGAGGGGAAATAAACCAGGGGGGGGGGGGGGATTGGGTTCAATCACAACGCATGTCCGCCCCGCACACGGACCACTTGATTCCCACAGGGTCAGTAAAGTTTCTTTCACGTCGCTCGAAGGCGTTATTCATTCTTGGAGGGAAGTGACGTGAGGAGGTAGACACCTACGCCGTTCCTCGGAGAGTCCGGCACAGTCCCAGAGAAGGTGGTGTATGGTGGGTTGGTCGGCACTGCACAGGGGGCAGGGAAGGGTAGGAGGGGGAACAGGTGTGGAGCCATCTGGTCTTTTAAGTGCGAATGCACTTCTTAAGCGAGCCTGAATCGTCCGCCGCCGTAGTCCGCATAGCAACAGCTGCGGGTGCGCGCGCTCCTCGTCTTCCATAGCAACGGGGGGAGATGGGCGCGCGCTGCCTGGCCGCGTCCCCATGGCTCATTCTTGTTGTTGTTCCTGCTGACATGGCACATACCCACGTGGGGGATTGGCCAGGAATCGGGCGTGAGAAGGGCTAATGCACCCGCTTAAAGGAGTACTGACACGAAATTTCAAAGCTGAGATCCGCTCTAGCAATCAAGTACAACGACAACACAAATAGGTGTCTGTGAATAAATACATCTTTCTTTCTTTGTAGTTGTGTGTGTGTGTCTGATCTCTCTTTCGCGAACATTACCGAACCGCGCAAATTCAACTCGTGCATTCGCACTTTCCCATTCTTCCCCTCGGGGAAATGCGGGGAATTTTTTCTGCCGAAACGCCGGTACCAGGTCCATCCGTCGCGGACGTCAGGTGTGACCGCTGTGCCGGAGCGGGCCTTGTGTAGAAGGACCTGGAGGCCTCGCGGGGTGTCCTCGGGAACTGGTGGGTCTGACCTTGGGGTCGTTTCCTTGAGGTGACGGCGTCGCCGCATTTTTCGGATACGGCGTTCAACGACTGGGTTGTTGAGGGCAGGTTCGGGAAGTGGGGCGGGCGTCGCATGAGAGTTCTGGGAGGTACGTAGTGACACAGATGCCATGCGATGGGCCGTCTCGTTTCGTGGGTTGGACTGGTGGCCGGGGGTCCATTCTATAAGAATTGTGGTGTCATTCGTTTCGGCAAGATTGTCGATGGTTCGTCTAATTGCATTGGAGATGTAGTCATGCGGATCTGGAGAGTGCATTGTGCTGATTGCCTCTGCTTTGTCAGTATATATGACGACTTTAGAGGGATTGTGTTTTGTCTTGATGGACGGGAGATCCCTCTTAAGTAGGGCGGTGGCCAGTAGAATGGCTTTAAGTTCTGCTGTAAGTGGGTCGATTTCGGATTTCGTAGAGAACGTCATGTACTCTGTCAAGCTCGGATCGTTGACGTGGTGTGGTGACCGCACGTAAATCGCTCAGATGCTAGTGCGGCATCAGTGTAGATGGCATATGTGCCTGGTTGTAGTAGGTGCTGGAAGCGGGATAGGGTGTTTCTTTGATACTTGTACCTTTTGTGCTCTTTTGTCGACCTTGGTTTGTGATTTACCGGTTGTGTCCATTGCCAAGGCGCGTTTCCGGTCAAAGAAGGGTCTGCTGACGGGCCAGGTGTAAAAATTCGTGTCTCATCGTAGGCGATGAGATGACGGCCCTGAACGGTGAGTTCGCGACGGTCGGAATGGTTGTCGCGCGCTGCTTCCAGTGTCGCTTCAATTGGTGGCAGCGATGCAAAAGTGTACAAGTCATTTAGCTTTGTGTGCCGAGGGAGTCCGGGGATGACTCGAAGCAGTTTGTCATGTAAAGTTCGAACTTTATTTAATTGGGTTTGCGTCAGGTTGAAGCAGGTCCCGCCATATGTTAGCCGGGAAGTTAGAATGGCTCTACCGATGTTCCGGATGAGGGCGGTGCTTGCGCCACCGAATTTTGTGCCGATTCTGTGGATAAGGTTGGCTGTAGTATCCCAGTCCTGTCGGACCTGCTTGAGCCATTCTGTGGCGTTGCCTTTTTGACTGATAGGAACGCCGAGTAGGCGGATCCAACCTTGCGAGGATAGCGGAATCTCTTGATTTTCAAGGTAAAGATGGACTTTTTGCCTTTCCTGTTCTTTGCCACCCAAAAGCAGTAGAGTGGACTTTTCCGGTGAGGGATGCATTCCTGCTGCCTGGATGGCGGTTTCTAGGGCAAAAAGGGCTGCTTGAAGGTCTATGCACGCCTCCTCGGTGGTAGGATAATCGTCTCGCTCCGTCCACAGCGTGATATCATCCGCATAGACGGTGAGGCGCGCGCCGCTGGTTTTGTGTATGTCAATTGCCACCTTTCTCATCACCAAATTGAATAGGAGGGCTGATATTATGGAGCCTTGTGGTACTCCGCGGTCATTGTAGTATGTCTTCGGATTGTTGTTGCCCGTTCGGATCTCGAACGTTCTATTTTCTAGAAAACTGGCAACGTAGTTGTACATTCTCTTGCCCGGATAATGGTTCTCGATTTCGGCCAGTATGGCTTCGTGCGACACCGTGTCGAAGGTCTTCTGCAGATCAACTGCCACCAGAATATGTGGTTGTCCTGATGGCGGGCCTGGTCGAGCTGAATTGATGAGCCGTCTTAGAAGCCACAGACTGTCATGCCGTATGCCGTTGGGGCGGAAACCCGGAAGTATGCCGTTGGGGCGGAAACCCGTCTGACCAGGGTGAAAGTGGTTGGTGATTTGTTCAAAGTTGTAAGTGAGACGATTAGCAGCCATCCTTTCAAGAAGTTTACCTATCGTAGATGTTAGAGAGACTGGTCGGAGGTTACGGACGTGGTTTGTTGGTTTCCCTTGTTTGGGGATAGGTTGTATAACCGAGTGTTTTATGGAGGCAGGGATGGAGCCAGATTTCCAAACATCGTTGAGGAGTTGGAGGAGGAGTTGTTTGTTTTGTTCGTTTAAATTCTGAAGCATAGTCCAAGTGATACCGTCTTTACCAGGAGCGCTACGCTTGTTAACCTGGTGGAGGGCAGTCTCCATTTCCGCCATAGTGAACAGTGATTCTTCATTGTCCTCGTCCGTAACCGTTACGCGAGGGTAGGGAGGTGGAGGCGTAAGGCTGGCGTTGGGAAAGAAGTTGTAAGCCGCCTCTTGTTCAATCGTTTCGATAGAACACCCAACGTTTAGAGAAATCTTGGCAATACAGTTACCAGTCTTTTTCTTGCCGTTAAGGGATCGAAATGTGTGCCACAGCTTTTTAGTAGAGGTGCCTTGTTGAAGCTATCGCAGTATTCCGCCCAACGCAAGAAAGTCAGTTCTTTTTCGTATCGCTTAATTTCTCTATGCCGGGCTCGCTTCAGGTCTCGAAATCGCCTCCCATTACATTTGTGGCGGTTCACGAGTATGTAGTAGGTATCCCATAGGTTTAGCAAGTGCCGGTCAGGGCAAGGACAGTCTTCATCTACTGTGGAACATTGAGAGCTTGTTTGAAAAGCGCGCTGTATTTTGTTACCGAGGCTAGTTATGTCGTGCGCTTTAGTTGGGCAGATGGAGCAGGATCGAAATGCTTCCCAATTGGTGGTGGTAATTCGCCGTGTTCCCTGCCGGAGTTGAGCTCGTTTAAGTCCAAACCATATGGGGTAGTGATCACTACCCCAAGGGTCTGTTGCAACGTGCCAGTCATGGACGAGGGGGCCGTCTGCCCAAGTCAAATCTGGATTAGTGTCCCTTTGTTTCACGTGCAAACCGATTCTGGTATGGGTGGCAATATTATTCTGAAGGTAGAAACTGCGCTTCCATGGAAGCCTGCAGGTCGTTGCCTCGCGGGGAGTTTGTGGTATAGTTCCAGGTGGTGTGCTTGGCGTTAAAATCCCCACCTATGATGATGTGGTCTGTTGGGTAGAGCGTGCGCAACTCTCCGACCCACTCGAAGGACCCATTTGTGCTCTTGCTGGTTTCTGGGCGGTAGTATGCCGATACCAGGAGGTACGTCTTAAATTTTCTTGAGCCGGTGGCCAGCTGTATGCGTGCTGCGATGATCTCCTGCATGCAGGTGCAGTATTTGCGTGTGTCGATGAGGGTGTATACTTGGTCGGAGCGAATGAACATCCCATTCTGTCCCGCAGGCTTTTCTGTCGCCTTATGTGTAATCGTAGGAAGAAAGTGGCTGATGTATCCAGGGATGTGAAATTTGGCTGTTCGAGTCTCCTGCAGAAGGATGGCGATGGGGCGTTTCGCATAGGATAATTGTTCCGTGAGCCGAGTTTTCAAGTCTGGGCCGTTTGATGTGTGGCTGCGGCAATTCCATTGCAAAATGGTAGGGTAATTACGTCCCATTCACGGGTGGGTACGAAGCGGATCGATTTGGAGCGCGATGAGTGGAAGGGGCCTTTCCTTCACTTGGGGTTTGATGCAAAGGTACTAGCGATTCCACTCTCTCCTGCAGGGCCATGATTGTGGTGTTGAGGTTGCTGATTGCTCCAGCGATGACAATTAAAGCGCAGGAAAACAAAATGCTTTAACATAAATACCTGAGAAAGTCGAGGGGAACAGCTGGCTGGCCGCACTGAGCTGGCTGGCCTCCCTCAGAGATCCTTGTGGCCGCCTTGGTCGATGGGCTCTTCGGCTCCAAGAGTACGATATCAACGTCGTCTACCGTTCAGGCCGGAAGCACTCAGACGCGGATGCCCTCTCGCGCTCTCCGCTGCCGGCTGACGTGTCTCACGTCGCCACTACCGACTGCAGCTTGTCGTCTCTCAGTGCTACTAACATGTGCGCTGAGCAGCGGAAGGACCCATGGATAGCTTCCATGATCAGCTTCCTCTCCGGTGCGTCACCTGCCCGTGTATCAAGGGCCCTGCGACGGCAAGCTTCTCACTTTCAACTGCGCGACGAGCTGCTTTACCGCCGAAATTATTTCTCGGACGGTCGCAAGTGGCTTCTGGTTATTCCACGCCATTTGCGCGCAGATATATGCGCTTCAGAGTTAGTTGGCGTATTCATGTGAGGTTGTGGCCGTTACTACACCAGGGTGGCCAATCCTGCTCTGGTGAGGGAGTGCATTACCGGCAATGGTCGCCGGGGTCAGGCCGCACCCCAAGCCCCTTTGTGCAATTCCATCAATACGCGGATTTTTTTTTAATTCGGTGGGAATTGTCCGGCACCGGGATTCGAACCACGGACCTTCTGCACGCGAGGCGGGTGTTCTACCTCTACGCCATCGCTGCATCCTTCTAGAGAAGTGCGCTGAGTATACTGAACCCCTATATATAGCCTTCATAGATTATGAGAAAGCATTTGACTCGGTCGAAACCCTAGCAGTCATTCAGGCATTACGGAACCAGGGGGTAGATGAGCATTATGTAAGAATACTAGAGGATATCTACAATGGGTCTACAGCTACGATCATCCTCCATAGGGAGAGCAGTAAAATACCTATAAGGAAGGGTGTCAGACAAGGAGACCTCTCCAATGTTATTCACAGCATGCTTACAAGAAGTATTCAGAACGTTGGATTGGGAACAGGTGGGAGTAAGGGTTAATCGAGAATACCTCAGTAACCTAAGATTTGCTGATGACGTTGCCTTGCTAAGTAACTCGGGGGACGAATTGCAAAGCATGCTTTCCGCACTGGGCGAACAGAGTAGAACCGTGGGCCTGAAAATTAATATGCAGAAAACTAAAGTAATGATCAATAACCTCGGGACAGCACAGCAGTTTGAGATAGGTGGCGAGGCAGTGGAAGTGGTAAGCGAATATATCTATTTAGGCCAAGTTGTGACCCCAGATCCCAACCATGAGGCAGAGATAATTAGAAGGATCAGAATGGGGTGGGGTGCATATGGCAGACATTCTCAGATTATGAATAGCAGCCTACCATTGTCGCTGAAGAAGGAAGTGTATGACAGCTGCATCTTACCGGTACTCACCTACGGGGCAGAAACTTGGAGGCTTACTAAGAGGGTTCAACTTAAATTGAGAACGACTCAGCGGGCAATGGAGCGGAAAATGATAGGTGTAACATTAAGGGACAAGAAGAGAGCGGAGTGGGTCAGAGAGCAAACTGGTGTTAAAGACATATTAGTAGAAATTAAGAAGAAGAAATGGACGTGGGCAGGGCATGTAATGCGAAGGCAAGATAACCGCTGGTCATTAAGGGTAACAGAGTGGATCCCTAGGGAAGGCAAGCGTTGCAGGGGGCGGCAGAAAGTTAGATGGGCAGATGAGATCAAGAAGTTTGCGGGGATAAATTGGTCACAGTTGGCACAGGACCGAGGTAATTGGAGAATAATGGGAGATGCCTTTGCCCTGCAGTGGGCGTAGATAGGCTGGTGATGATGACGATGATGATGATATGCGCTTCATTTCATGACGACCCGAGCTGCGCCCATGCTGGCGTCATCAAGACATACGAGCGACTCCGCCTCCGTTATTATTGGCGTGGAATGTACAACTTCGTACAGAAGTACGTTCGCTCGTGCCCGGAATGCCAACGCCGCAAGGCGCCACCTGCTCGCTCGCCCGCTCCACTGCAACCACTACCCTGCCCGGAAAAACCCTTTGACCGCGTTGGGATCGATCTATACGGACCACTGCCTTCTACAGCTTCCGGTAACAGGTGGATAATTGTTGCCGTTGACCACCTGACGAGCTATGCTGAAACTGCTGCACTGCCCGCATCCACGGCTCGTGACGTCGCCACTTTCCTACTACGTCATTTTATACTTCGCCACGGGGCGCCTCGGGAGCTCCTGAGTGATCAAGGACGGGTCTTCTTGTCGGAAGTCGTGAAAGCGCTACTCGCCGAATGTCACATAGTTGATCGGACAAGCTCATCATACCACCCACAGACGAATGGTCTCACGGAGCGATTCAACCGCACCCTGGGCGACATGCTTTCAATGTATTTGTCATCCGACCACTCCAATTGGGACCTCGTGCTCCCATTTATAACGTACGCCTACAACACGGCCACACAGGCGACGACGGGATTTTCCCCGTTTTTCTTGCTTTACGGACGTGAGCCGACATGCGCCCTGGATACCATACTCCCTTACAACCGCGATGCCACAGAATACACACCGGTATCACAAATGGCGCAGCACGCCGAAGAATGTCGACAACTAGCCCGTTCTTTTACAACTGCTGACCAACAGCGCCAGAAGCATCGTCGTGACGACTCCACCGGTCCTACGACGTTTGATCCTGGTTCGCATGTGTGGCTTTGGGTGCCCAGCCCAACACCCGGTCTCTCCCAAAAATTGGTGGCCAAATATCACGGTCCATACAAGGTCATTGCCCGCACTTCGCCAGTGAACTACCTTGTTGAGCCCGTTACTCCGCCCTCGGATCTTCGCCGCCGTGGCCGTGAAACAGTCCACGTTGATAGGCTCAAGCCTTACTACGACCCGCTCGTGTCGACATCACCCTAAGTCGCCAGGTTGGCTCTTTCTGCACCGGGGGGTGATTGTAACGAGGGTAATGAACATACGCGATAGACGCAACATGCCATCAAGACATCGGGGTATGTGCCTCACCAGCATAGCCCATATAGGATTATGCCCAATCCACACACGGGGATATGCGCCAAAGAGGTGTCAGGGAAGACGATGAACCACAGGACGTGCATGCGCCAGAAACGAGCTTGGTGAACGCAACGCTCAGACCTGCGTTATCCATCGGCTTCGCTCCTGCAATTAAACAACGTCAACCGGCTACCGGCGTGTCGGCTGTCTTCTTAACAATATATATATATATATATATATATATATATATATATATATATATATATATATATATATATATATATATATATATATATATATATATATATATATATATATATATACCGTAGAGCGAACAGACGAACGGGTAACAAACAAACTTTATTTAATAAAGTTTGTTTGTTACCCGTTCGTCTGTTCGCTCTACGGTATTTTCACCGGGCCCATTGAATCATCTTGTGACGTATATATATATATATATATATATATATATATATATATATATATATATCAGGGTATCAGGGTGTCGAACCGGAACCGAACCGAACCGAAAAAAGAAATAACGGTTACCGGTTCATGCCAAAACGGTTCGACCCTCCGTTGTTGATAGTGCAGTCAATGCAATTCAGGCCTTTTCTTTCACGTACCATCAACTTCGTACCCACTCGCGCACTTTCTCCTCCAGAATATTGAACATTATCACGCTCTATGTAACAACAGGGGAAATGAATAAGCACCAATGTAGCAATGGTCTGTTGCTGCTGGAAGCGCGAGCGTAGTGCAAGCTGACCAAACGAAAAATCATTCTCGGCAGCTTGCAGGGGATATAAAACTATTTTGCCCTTCCCTAGCTGCGACTTTATTGGAGCAGTCAGGCAGCAGGAGTGCTCCACTGCGCCACAGCGAAAGCCCACACCCGATGTGTGCAAACTTTTTGCATTTCATAATTTCTTTAAAAGGTCCGACACCTGCAAATCGTTAATACTTGACAAGTGTGACCCCAGGAGCTGCTCAGTGGCTAAGCCGTTTGCTGCTGACCACAAGCGGCCTCGATGTCCCTTCCCCATGACCGTTTTTCTGAAGCAGATGGAAATCGAGAACGTCCGTGTATCGCGGTTTTGATCCACATTTAATATCACCAGCTGGTTAAAATAAATATGCCGTCCTGCAACATGAGCTGCGCCTCGGAGCAGAGATATAGTACGGGGCATCAAATGCGCCAGTTGTTTTTAAATGTGTTTACACGGAAAACAACAAAAAGAAAAGGCGAATCACGTTGTTTTAAAATATTACGCAAAAAGTAAGTAAAACCGAATAAGTAAAAAAAAAGCACCAAAACGTGAATATTGCTCTATACTTTTCTTTGCCCTGCCTTTCACAACGAAACGTGTCATCAATGCGAAGGAAATGAGTTCCGTGGTCAGTTTTTGAGGACAGTACAGTGGACAAGTTCCATTTTTTACAGACGCAAATAACAACAGATATGTCAGGGAAAACTGTTAGGGTGCGCACGTAATCCCTTGGAAAGAAACTGAAGCCCTCGACGTTGTCTTGGAAGCAGAAACAGTGATAAGGCAGATGACACGTACAGAAAGGCAGGCCGGTACCTCACACTGTCCCATTCGCCCAGCGATCATCTTTTCTGCTTGTTCTGCAGTTTTGTCCCTTTCAGATCTGCTTTTTTTTTTCGAAGGTTTCGAAGGTGCACTTGTACTGACTGCCCAACTCGCTACATTACTTCTACTGCTACTCGTTCCGGAGAGGAGTACTGCTGTGGACGAATTAAAGAGCGTCTACCAAAAAAAGTCTCATCTCATGCTCCGCGCGTCAAATTTTCCTTTCATTTTGTAACAGCATAATCTGATATAAGATTCCGCAATGTAGCACATAGAACAATGGCCGGGGGTCAGGCGGTACGATGATATACTGATTGTAATGCACACATTAGGTATAGCTATCGCAAAAGGAATTGCAGTCATCAGAGCGATAATGCAATCACTGAGCGTTAAAGGAGCCATGAAGAGAAAATGCAAGTTGGTTTTATTCGAAAGATTTCGTGTTTTATAGTGCCCCCAGCGCTTGTCCGGATACAGACGGTGCTTTATTCACTGAGAAATTAAACAATTTAGGTTAAAATTTTGATTTTCCCGCTCAATCGTGCGTTTTCGTGGTCCCAAATGACATCACAGGAACCGACCGCTCTACAGCCTAGAGTACCTTCATTCACGCATCCGCCGTACAAGGTAGAGACACGTATACGCTGGCGCCGCCATTTTCGGTTGCTCGCTCGCCGCCGAAGCAAGTCATTGTGTCAAAACCGCGCTAAAATTATCGCCGCAACGCGGTTTACTGGAGAAGTTTGAATCATATTGTCTGTTTCGCGTTGCTAGGTCTCGTGGGAAACGAAAAGAATAACGCGTTGAGCCCGTTGGCCCAATTGCGGCGGCACGGGACCGTTCAAAGGTTGTCTCCACCCTGTACAGCGGTGTTGGTTTGTTCCCGCGTTTCTTTACGTTCCGTAACCTAGATGGCGCCACCATACCGTGGCAAGCGTTTGGTTTGTTCTTGCCCGCATTTAAACCTGGCTTGTTTTTGTTCTGGGAGAAAATATTTGTTCCCTGAAACAGTGCTCGCTCGACAAATGGGGTCACGTAAGACACCGTTGCTCGCGTCAATCGGCCAGTGTCGTCTGAGACAACCCCAAGCACCGTAGTGCTGTGCAGCTAAACCAAGCATGCTGTGCGCAGTACGAACAGCAGAACGCATCAGTACTTCTATGTTTACATGTGCTTTCGTAACTTCCACTGTTTGTCCCATCATTCTTATTGCTTTGTATAGAATGTGCCCTAAATTTAAGCGCAAATCGCTCGTTCGTCTAGTTTGTAAGCTCTACCTTATTTGCGTCTGCTTCTGCCAGCCTCTGCCAATCGCAGAGCTTAGCTCATGTGACATCATAGGTTCTGTTGCGGGAAATGAGCTGGTGGGTCGCATGACCATTCCCGTTTTTCCTAATTATGTAGCTTATTTGAGCGAAGTTTATGTTAAAAGTGGTGTCAGTATGATTCTAACGAGACAATCTTTTGAATGAACCAAACTTGTGTTTTCTCTTCATGGCTCCTTTAACTAAAGCTTGCTTTTAATAAAAGCGTGGCTAACACATTCGATAAGGTGACAGCTAACAAATTATTCAGTGTGACCAAATATTGTAATTCGTTGGTTGTATTTATGTGCCTGTTGTAGGATTTTTCTGTTTTGTTACAAATATAAAAAATGTGCGCCATCGGTATTAAGCGCGCGTATTTGAACCCGCCAGTACGCAGGCCTAAATTTAAGGTTTCAAGGTTAGCGTGATGGGCGATTCCATAGCGACGATTGCGATTTGAACAAAACAGGAAAGGGCAGAAAATATATCCCACCGTCATATCTCTTGGCAGTGGCTTTATGATTAGTCGCTAGGACAACATAAAGTCTGGGTGAGAGAGTAGGTGGTAAATCGTCGCCACTTCATCTGTTTTTCTAATATCTCGTAATTGTTTAAAGTTTGCTTTGCAATTGCGCCCCTGCACTTGGGGAACAGCAGCATTTTGAATTTGTGTTTGTATTTTGATTCTGCAGGAAATCATAATCCTGTATTCTGCAGGAAAGCCAACTTTCTCCGCCGATGATGATGATGGTCATAAATGAAGTGAAGAAAAAGCCCTTCCTGTGGTCGGAGTGAAACCTGGGTCTCTCGCGTTAAGAAGCCGACGTTTATCCGATTACGCCATCCGGTATAGTCAAAACAGTTTGGATTTGGAGAGGGGTGCATGGATAGACGGAAAAGTGATGCACGTGCCCTTTCCGTCAAACAAGGACGATAGTCGAACGCGAAGCTTTCTTCTACGAAATCAAATGGCGAAAGGTCAAAGTCAAAGCAGCTGCGTTCAAAAGTCCGAATCGTCTGCGAACTCGGACTCAGTCCAAACTCAGACGACAACCAAGTAATCCATCACGAGAAAGCCTCTCGTTCACCCATTGGGCGGGGGGCATCCTTTTTAGTCGGGATGCCACCATAATTTGTACTCTGTTTTTCGGCCTCTGCATGCCATTCGCTTTATTAGTCTAGAAACGACTCCCGTTAACAAGAAGCAAACCGCGTTGCACGCACAACCGTTGAAAATAATGAAGTGGCGTGTTTTTCTTGGGACTGTATTCATCCAAAATTAAAAAAAAAAATTATCCATTACGGGGAACAGCGTCGCAGACAAGCAAACAACGAACAATTTGTTTGCCGGGATTTGCTTGGCAGAATCTTTGCAAGAAGTAGTTTACTGAGCACGAATGTGCACCTCATGTAAAGGGGATACGGGACAGGATCTTAAAAAAAAATTGGCTCCAATCCACGCTGTGAAGGTGGTTGGAAAGCAAAGCTGTAAACGACACCCCAAACAATTGCTTATGCGACGTCACTCGAAGTCACACACACACACGTGGCTCTACAAAGAGTGAGACCAGAGATTGTGCCAGGCGTCCCGAAGGCAGCAGCGTCGGCCGTGCGTCGGCGGAAAGAAAACGGCGAGGAGCGACTTTCGAAGGTTGAGGAGGAGGGCGGAAGGCGCAACGTTCTGCGTCGTCTCTCTCACTGCCTCCAAAAACCGCTGAATCAAAAGCAGCGTCTCCACGCGCGGGCGTAGCTTAGTCGCGGAGACGACGGGCTGTTGTCGCTCCGCTTCTCCATTGGGGCCCAGACTCCATCCCTGGGAGTTTCTTGTGGCTCACGCCACGACGAAACCGTTGGCTGGTAGCTTTGCATTAAAATGGGCATTTGCCTTAAATATGGTATCTAATCATTATAATGAAGTAAGTGTGCATTATTTGTTTTAAAAACACATACGACAAAAATAAAAATGTGAAACGAAGGAGCGGCGTTAGATAGCTTACGCATATTGGGCATCCGCTCGCGTCAATTTTTTCGGAGGCTGAAGAAAACAAAAGAAGTTGAACTTTTAACACTTGCTGGTGCAAGTTCACCGCCCGAAGAAATGCTAGAGAAATGTTCTTAAAGTTAGCAGTGGCTGCTTTGCAATTGGTTTCGAAAGAACGGCTGCGATTATGTTCGAGCGAGCCTGACCAGAAACCACTGAGCTTTTTTTTTTTGGCCAATGAGCGTTCGGCTTGAGGGCATCTGTTTTCCCGCCTGACAGCCTTTACCATCGAGTGCGAGTGGATAGGGAACACGGCCGGCGACGCCACTGTATATCTCCTTTCATTTTAACACGAACGTGTTTTATGCCGGGATCCACCAAGATCTGACTGACGTCATATCCGTCCCGGAAATGACATCGAGCCGGGTGCTCCGTCGCCGCAACGGGAGGTGCACTCTGCTACAGCGCAGACAGCCGTATGAACGCGCCATATATCTTTCCTATAACCTCTCCGTTTCGATGGTGCTGCCGTCTAGTGAGAGGTGAAGCGAAGTAGAGCATCACGATGCTAATGAGCGCCGACAGTTGGCGCCAGCTGAGTTCATCGCAACGCAACCGTCTGCCGTACGCTCCACGGAGCAGGGACGCAGTCGTCGCACATTTGCGAAAGCGACGCGCCAGCAGGTTGTCGCTCGCCAAGGACACCCACAGGACAGTCCCGCAAATCATGCTCTTTCGCTGCAGTGGACCGTGAGTGCACCAAAAGGTTCGCTGGCAACCAGTTCGGTTTAGTTCACATGGCTTGCGAGCGCGTGTGGTTTCATTCGGGTTTACACAATGCTCCGGCGCGTGCAATCCGGTGTCTAATGTTGATAAGTCTGACGGTGCCATACCGACGATATATAAATAGCGATGTGCAAGTTCATATCGATGCATAATAAACATTCAACTGATCCTGCACAGGCACATCTCACTTTCGTGTTTCACCGATTCCTATGAAAGAGGGATCAACCACATTTTTTGTAATCTGGGGAAATGAGGCCCCAGCAGTGACAACGTAGGCTTACACGGCAAAACTGTTTCCAATTTTTGCCACTCCATGAAACAATCCGCAGGACCACCATCCCGATTCCCTCGCTATTACAACTAAACGCTCTCATTTGTGAACTCTTTCAGGCCTGCAACAACAACCAAGTTATTCTCGCTCCAGCTCCAGTGAAATCTTTCTCAACAAATTTATCCCCGACGCAGCCTACACACCTGAAATTCATCGTAAATGCTGCCCCACATTTGCCCCCCAAGATGCCCATGCTGCCAAACAAGTACCAAAGCAAACCACACTCATATCGTGTGGTCATGTTCTGCTTTTGCCACATGCCGTACATTCACGGCACCACAACTGTATCCTGATCCCCAACAACTTGACACAATTTTTTTTAATTGCGAACGTTTGCTCTGCAGCATAAAACGGTGGAGGCGAGTGTGTTTAAAGGAGCCATGAAGACAAAATACAAGTTGGGTTTATTAGAAAGGCTGCTTAGTCCCGATAACAATGATACCAATATCATCGCAATCTTCGAACAAATGACGGAGATATTAAAGAAAACGTGTGCAGCCGTGGCGACACCGTAGCCAATTTCCCGCAACTTTTCTATGACGTCACGGAACCTTGTTTGTGCGATTGGCGGCCGCCTAACTGACCTGTCGCGACGACACATGACTGGACGTCTGTAATGGGGCCTCTAGTTCCATTTGACCGCATCACTTGAATGCTGACTTGCAGTTAACGCACTGAAAATTATGTTTTATTGTTGGCCCGTATGACGTCATTCTTTCTCATAACACGTCACTGTGGCGCAAAATTTGAAAGTTTTAAATACTTCGTGCTTTTTTTTTTCTTAAAAAAACATCTTTTGTGGCTCTAATGGAGCTGAGTGAGATACTGAATCCTAGTTCTTTCAAATTAAACGAAGTTGTATTTTCTCTTCATGGCTCCTTTAAATGTAACTAAACAGGAAGTTTTCACTAAGAAAGTCTAAAAGGCTCCGGTGATATGGCCCAAAGAGCCAGCGTCTGTAGTCGGGAGGCCGGCCTGGGTTGAGTCCCACACTATGTAGTACTTGCTGTCGGGAACGTTGGAGGCCACGGCAAGTCCACAGAAGATGGCGAATGTCTGCGGTAGATGCCGACGTGGTGCAAAATGGACATGTCCGGCCAAACGGTGCCCGTCGGTGCGGGGGCCAGGTGTGGGTGACAGCTGGTGTAAGAGCAGCCCCGACGCGAATCCTTCGTAGCGCCACCTCCTCACGGCGGGTGAGCCCACCAGGGAGGTTTGATCCACACGGTGGAATAGTGCACGTGTGGAGCGCCGAAGGTCTTCTTTGTCGGTGGCCAACTTTGACATTGCGTCAACTGGAAATAAGGGCAGTGGATGCGTCGTTGGAGGTATACGAGTCGCCGCATCCGCCTGTTGCTGTCCAGGGGTCGATGTCCTCTGGGCCCAAGTAATCTTCACTCTGAAACTTAGGGCCGCAGCCTTCGCGTGGATGGCTTGGGACATGGGCACTTGATATGAAGTACTTTCCGGAGGTCTCGGACTGCTTGCATTGTATCTGCAAAGATGTTGACAGGTTGCGATTGGTCTGGCCTCAGCAGCTCTATAGTCGTCAAGGCGTCGAAAATCGCTTTGAGCTCAGCAAGTGTTGACGGGGGCCTCTGAAGGGCGTAGTAATGGCAGGTTTGACAAAACTGCATGGCTGGGTTTACGACGGCTGTGGTAATAAGGCTTCCTGAAATACTGGCGTCGACGTAAAACTTATCTTGGTCAGCACTGGATGAGAGTTGCGGCGCAACACGGCTTGACCGACCCGGAGGCTTGCAGTCAGTAATTAATCTTCGGGTCCAAGGTGGGGGTTCTGGAGAGGGATCTGGCGGCGTGTTAGTTTGTAGGCCCATGTACCACCTTAAAGCTGCCACAGATGTGTACACCTGCGCTTTAAGAGATCGTGCCTGTCGCCGCTGGTGAACCAACTCATCTATCGTGTTAAAGGGACCCTGCAACACTAGCCATCGACTACTAGTAATGTATTTTGGGATAAAGTCTATTGTCCCAGAAATCTCCTCCCGCAAGAATTATGAAAATCCGTTCACAATTAACGAAACTACGTGCGATGAGAAATCGCGCATAATCGTTCCCTCTCAACTCGACCGCGGGCAACGCGACGAAAGCTGCGCGCTCTCTCCCGGAGAGGGGGGCGGCTCGCGGCGTTCTCTTCGGCGGCCTTCGATATATCACATGCCGGGTAGTTTTCTCCGCAACGCGGAGGGGCCTATTTCCGGTCTGGTGCCACAAAAAAGCAGGCATGGGTGCCTGCTCGCAAGTGCGCGCTCGGGCTGGTAGGGCGTTTTTGAAGCAATAAACGTTTGTAGTTGAGTGGTCCCGTTGAAAGGGAAGTATTGAGCTCGTCACTCAAACTCCGCGCGCACTCAAAACACAAAAGAAACGGCAAAACTGTGCCTACAGGTTCAGGCATAGAAGAGGTTCGTACACAGCGATGACGACGACGGAAATGGGAGAATCTAGCCGCGAAGTTGACCAGTGACAGCCGATCGGGCAGCCATGGCCTATGTGACGTCCCTCAGGCCATGCATAATGAGGACAACTGAAGAGAGAGCGGTTTGTTTTTCCGCGTCTTTCACGGCGATTTGCGCGCTCACCGCTTCACGTGCACGTGTAATATTTGGCTCAGGTATTCCTGGCAGTGTAATCTAAACGTTGCGCAGGTTTACTTGCACTGCTCAAGGAGTGTTGCAGGGTCCCTTTAAGGCCAGCTTCTTCCTGTAGTGTGGAGATGCGCGTTAAGCGAGGAAGGCAGGTAATAGTCCTCATGGCTTCTCTATTGATGGCCTCTAGACGATCCCATTCCGCCCTTGTCATGTACTGAAACTGAGCCTGGTACGTGATACATGGCTGCAGGATTGCACGTGCGAGAAGCCGAGCCATCTCTTTGCGAGCGCCTCCCGATTTCATGGAAATCCGACGAACTAGATGTAGCAGTTGAAGGGCGCGCCGGCGAGCTTCCCGGAGCCATGGCGTAGCTGAGCCGGAGGCCGCAATGTCCAGGCCAAGGATGCGGTGACAAGTAACTTTCGTCACTGGCTCGCCATCAAGATTTAGTAAAATGTGTCGGTTTTGCAGTTTTTGTCGAGCCCTTCGATTGGCGACGATAAGTAATACGGTCTTATCTCGGAATAGCATGAGTCCCACGCGTTTGCTCCACGTGTCAACCGTATTTAAAGTACTCTGAAGAGCGTGTTCTTGATCCGCAATGTCTGGAAGTGGCGACCAGAGCGTGATATCATCCGCATAGATGAGGCATTTTAGATCTTTCAATGCCCCTACTGTGCAAGCGAGCGGCAGAAGGGCAAGATTGAACAGTATGGGTGCCAGGACCGAGCCTTGTGGTACCCCGCGGCATGTTGAAAAGGAGCCAACCGCCTGTCCTAAGACTCTAATTGAAAATGTGCCGTGTGTTAAAAACGACTCTACAAAGAACACCACAGGCGCCGGGCACCCAAGCCAGCGCAGTATCTGCAGGATTGCTTGATGGCTCACATTGTCGTACGCTTTCTACACATCTAGGGCAAGAATGGAACGAATACGACAAGTGCGTCCTCCTATGAGTACGGAAGTAGAGAACGCTTCAAGGCCGTTTTCTGCGCCGATGTGGGGCCGAAAGCCGATCTGAGAGGGATGGTACCAACCCATGCCCTCAAGCCACCATGTGAGCCTTGATGCTAGCATACGCTCAGCCAGCCTAATCCACCAAACAGCACTTTATTCCCTAAGAGCGGTCTGGCACGAGTTGTCCGAGCGGAGACCAAACCGGTCCTTCTCACGAGGGATGATTTCGCCTGGCCCACCAGTTGTGATGGACTCATTGGAAGGGTGAAGCTGGAAAGAGAGCCCTCATGAGCGTCAACAAGAAGTTACGCAGTGAAATGTACCCCAGTGATTTGACTAGCCTCTCCCCTTTACCTTCCCCCGTTTAAACCAACAGTCTCCCCCCGTTTCAATAGAAGCTGTAGTCCCCCCCACCGGCCAGGTACGAACACTGGCCGGGAGAGCTAGCTCACCAGCCCTCCCCTTCAAGTCCAGCCAGGGCTGCAGGCGCACGGGGCGGCGGCGGCAGCAAAATAAAAGTAAATTCCTCCTCCTCCTCTGCCGCAAACGCATATTCAAGTAATGAGGTCTAAATCATAATTTGGTCTTGAATACAGTGCCTAATGATGGACCAGTCTACTAATAAATGTACTAATATTACTGCTAAAACATTCGGAATTTTACACGCAGGCTTTCGTTGCATGCAGGTTTCGAGTTAAGGATCGCGTGAATGAAGCAGAAACCAAAATAAAATGCTAGACATCAATAATGGTGAACTCACCCTCAAAGGACAGTAAAGATCTGCGTGATTTGCGCCCGATGCTTTCCCGCGAACTCAATACGCTCTACACGGCTCTCCAAGGAAGCAAGGTGAGTTACCCGTCCGTTCACAAACGTAACTCGAGTGTCACTTTTACCTGTTTTTCGGTGCCTTAACCTGTTTGAAGGACAAACTTGTACCCCTTTTCCCGAACTTGATGCTCTTTGCCACAGTCAAACTTGTTGAGAGGGTGCTCGCTGGGATGGTGTACCGGGAGGCGACGTTCTTTTTTCTCGCCGGCAGAGACTGCATTTAAAATGGCGAGCTTGTCTTGAAAAGACAGAGCTTTCGCGTTTTCTGGAAGCAGAACTCATCACCGAAGAACCGACACCACGGATAGCAGTGGAGACTCGCGACTACACGCCGACAAGCAGCCCTAGCACCTAACCGACACCGCACTGACACTGGAAACGCACGGCAGTTTGCGGTGCGGGCGAAGGTCGCTAAATTAGCGCATTTCTATAGCCGGTTTTTCAAAAAAAGTGGAAAAAGCAATGGATTACCAGCGTAGCGAATTCGTTACACTACAACTACTACTACTACTACTACTACTACTACTACTACTACTACTACTACAGTGCATACCCACTCATGAAACGAAATCGATGCTTGAGCTGGGTGCTACCTTGATGGTACCCGGTTGCTGGCACCGGGGCATCCGTTTTCCAACGCTTCGCTGTATAGATCGCCTCGCGGTTTAGAGATACGCGACTTTCGTTCGCAGACACAAAAAAATGCACTGAACCGTAGCCGTACGAGCTTCGTTCAGAAGGAATGAATGCAGGCGAGAATGTCAAAGGGCTAAACACATGCGCGGAGAGCGACGCGTTTTCGCGCGCGTTCTTTCTCTCTAGAGCGGTCCGGCAGCGGACAGGAGCGCGCACAAATGTGCGTACAGGAGCGGTCTTGGAGAGGGGGAAAAAAAAGAAAGAAGAACGCGTGCGGAAATGCGTCGCTCTCCGCACGCGTGTTCGGCCCTTTAATTGTTGCGCGTCTGAGCGCATAGCTGATGAGCGTGCAGGCGTCCTCCCTGGCGCAGTCACGGCTCGTTCATCCTCCGCACGCTTATCCGTCGCTGCAAGAAGGGCCCTCTCCGCGCCTGGCCGGCTGGGAGAGGAGGTGCGGCGGCAGCAGCCCGCGGGGATCACGAGCGAGCATCCAAGTTTGCGAGCAGCGGCTGCAGCGCGCACTCGTCGACGGCCGAACTGATGCGGCCGCGGCTCGTGAGCAAGGCCAAAGCTGGACGCATGCTGCGCGGAGATTAGCGCCTCTGCCTCATAAGGGCCACCCCCGGCCCAGTGCCCTCGACACCGTCGCCGCCAGGTAAGCCCCTTCTGTGGCCCGCTGCATGCTGCCGGCCCTGCGCTCAAACGTCGCTCACCGCCGCTGCGCACGCCTCTTCGGTGCTTACGATGTTGTCGTACCCCGTTCGCGCCGCGTAAGCTCGTCGCTGATTTCCAACCTATTCGAGCTGCCGAGGTTTCCCAGGCGCGTGCGAGTTGCCACAAAAAGCTTCTAGCTTCTTTAACGCGAACTCTATTCACAGTCTATTTCCGGCAGGGCGGCCGTTCTTTCGGGAGATTTGCGCAGCACCTGTTGAGACGAAGTTGTAGTTTGCTCCAGTCGCCATTGACGTGTAGTAGTAGTAGTAGAAAACATTTATTGAGCTCAGATAAAATGACGGCGTCTTCTCAGACGTCGAACGGGGTGGTTGGTTTCGGGACCCATATACGGCCAGCAGCTCCTGGCCCCTGGCCGCCAGCGCGAGCTGGATCGGCAGGGAATGGCTGGACCGTAAGGTCTCCCATCGTTTACGGGGTGGGGTAGTAGAGGGTGGAGGGGACTTGAGTGAAGTGCATTCCGTCAGGATGTGTGCGAGAGTGCCTATGTTGTTTGTGCAAAATGGACAAGTGTCCTCTTCGATTTCTGGATAGAATTTATTCATCAGGACAGGGTGTGTAAGTGAACCTGCCTGAATGCGCCTGATGATTGTTTGTTGTTCCCTGCTGACATTGCCGGCTACCTGTGTGTGGGCAGGCACCACCTATACGAGCTCTGCGGCTCGCTCCGGCGCCCTGTTCTTCGATAATATTGCGGCTGCCTCTGAGGAGGTCACCCCTTTCCTGTGGCCGCCGTATGCTCTTTTGGAGTCGGTGACCACCACCCTGGCGCCCGGTTGGACGAGCGCCAGGGCAATGGCCACCTCCTCTGCTGTCGCTGACTCTCTGGTGTTGACTGCAGCGCTGTTTATCAACCGTTCCCCGTCAGTTACCACCGCCGCTGCTTTGCTGCTGCCCTTGACGAGGGACGCATCCACGTATAGGACTCCCTCCATCCGCTGCATTTTGGAATTAATCGCCTGAGCTCTGGCTTCTCTCCTGCCATCATTTTTCCCCGGCGTCATGTTCCGGGGCAAGGGCTTGGTGGTGATTGTTGTCGTCCATTCAGTTGGGATGGACTTCTTGATTGATGCTCTCCCCTTGCGCCACCCTATCTTATCCAGCACCGCGCGGCCATTATTTGTCTGGCTCAGGCGGAGTCGCTGGTTAGACAAGTGGGCTTCTATGAGTTCGTCGACTGTGTTGTGTGCCCGCATGGCTTGAAGGCGCTGGGTCGACGAATAGATGGGTAGGCCGAGGGCTTGCTTGGTGGCCTTTCTGGTGATGGTATCGAGTGTTTTCTTTTGCGTCTTGTTTAGATCAGATACGGGGCCGAATATGTTATCCTGGATGTAACGAATACCTGCACCAGTCTGGGGGCGTCGTCTTCCTTTAGTCCTCTGTTTCTAGTTGAAACCCTTCTCAGCATGGCTAGGATCTTCTCCGCGCTGATCTTGATCTTGTCAACGGCGGCGTGTGCTTTGCCATTGTCTTGCATTAGGAGACCGAGGATTCTACATGTGTCCGTCGGCTTGACTTTGGTGCCGTCAATTTGGGTGCGGATGTCTGTTGGGGGCTCTTGCGGGGCTTCCCTGGTTGGATTACGAGGAGTTCCGACTTATCTGGCGCGCAACTGAGTCCACAGGTCTTCGCGTACTCGTGCACTGCCAGTGCTGCCGCCTTCTCCATTCAGCCGTCGTAACCCACTCGCTCCGTCCATATAGCAATATTGTCCGCGTAGAACGTGTTTGATTCCTTCGATTTGGTCTAGCAAACGTGGCAGTGGCAGTAAGGCCAGATTGAACAGGAGTGGTGATAACACTGCTCCCTGTGGGGTGCCCCGCTCCCCCAATTCATGGGCTCCGATCGCTCTTCACCCACTGAGGTTCGTACCTTGCGGGAGGACAGAAAGTCTCTGACATATCCGAAAGTGCGCTTCCCGCACCTCGTCTCATTGAGGTTAGGGAGTATACTAGCATGAGTGACATTGTCGAATGCCCCTTTGAGGTCAAGGGCGAGGATTGCCCTGGAGCTGTTTCGCGTAGCTCTTTTCATTACCAGCTCTTGAAGCTGAAGCATGACGTCCTGTGTTGATAGGTGCTTGCGGAACCCAAACATCGTTTTCGGAAGTTGGTCGGTGACCTCAAGGTGCTCCTGCAGGCTAGGTGCTCCATTACCTTGCCAACACAGGAGGTCAGCAATATTGGCCTCATGTTTCCGATCGCGGGGGCCTTGCCCGGTTTGGGTATAAATCGCAACGCAGCCTCTTTCCACTCCGGCGGGAGTTGTGAGGTTTCCCAAGCCTTATTTACATGTTCGAGCAGGGATTGTGCCGTCCTACCGCTCATGTTGGTGAGCAACCTATAGGTGATGGCGTCTCTCCCCGGAGCGCTTTTCTTGTTGCTCTCGTCAATTGCTGTCCACAACTCAGAGATCGTAAACGGCCGGTCCAGGTCTTCATTGCTGGGTCCTGTGCATTCTCGCGGGGTCGGGTGTTGCCCTCGCTCGGTTTGAAGATAGTGGTCTTCTAGGGCCTTCATAAGCCGTTCGCTGTCTCCGTCGTACGTGTTTAGGACTTTCGTCAGCAACCGGTTGTTTGCTGCCTTGCTGCCTGCGGGGTGTATGAGGTTCCATGTCTTTCCATGCCTTGCCCAAGCAGTTTCTATGTCTTGCCCACGGACAACTGCCCCTGAAGGCTGTCGCATACCTGCAGCCAGTTCTCCTTGCTGAGCTTGGCCACGTATTCCGAAATGTCGCTGTTAAGCTCGGCTATTCGACGCGCGAGCTTCCTGTTGCGCCTTTGCTTCTTCCAGCGTTTTGTGAGCGAATGCCGGGCCGCCCACATGTGAGGAGCCTGCTGTCGACGAAAGGTACCTTCGTTGTAGTTTCAATTTCTTGGCTGAATTTGGCTGAATTCTGGCTGAATTCTGCTTGGCTGAATTCTGCTTCTCGGCCCATGTCTTGTACGAAGTATCTTGCGGGTCCCCTTCGTCCGCGCCTTGTATGCACGCATCTTATCCCAGTCCGTTATGCGAGCTGCTCCCAGCTTGGCCCGGAAGTCTGGGCCCTATATAGTGAGTGTGATGATGGTGTGGTCAGAGCCCAAGTCCTCGTTCCCACACTTCCACGAGATATCCAGTATTCCGATGAGCCAGGACAGATCTGGTGTTGTATCTCTGGAGACGCTGTTGCCTCTTCTTGTGGGTACTCCGGGTTCGTTGATTAGAGAAACGTCCAGGTCTTCCATAGCCGTGACCAAAGCCTTTCCCCTCTTGGATTGAAATTTGTATCCCCATAAGGTGTGCGGAGCGTTCAAATCGCCCAAAATCAGGAATGGCCTGTTCCCGGCCAATTTCTTCGCGTCCATTACAACTCGATCGAATTCATAGTGTCTTTGCGATGGTCTGCAGCAGACGCTCGTGACGGAAATATTGCTTTTGCTCCCAATTTCCTTTACGTGTATTTCCACCAGCGTGTGCTCACACCCTGCTTGTGCAGCAAGGTGTTGAGTAGCAGCTATGTGATTCTCCACTAGGATCGCCGTACCCATTTTGGTTGGGTTGGTGTATGTATATACCCGGAATTTTTGGGACTCCCCCACTTGTAAAGCAAGTTTGGCCGGCGTAGTTTCAACCTGATTCATGTAAAGTGCCAATTCTGTGTCTTTGTATCTAATTCCTCTGCAGTTCCACTGAAAAATGGTCGTGAGCCCTTTGCGGCCCATTTTCTTAGTCATTCTATTGTTACTTGTGTTCATTGTCCTCGTTGGCGGATGTCTCTAGCCGTCCCCTTCTCTCTGAGGTGGCCTCCTTGATCCTACTCATTCGTTCTTTCTTTAACAATGTGGATTTCCTTCTGATCTCGATGGCCGTCACTCTTGCCGCATACTTCTCGTGTTTAGTCTCGAGCGTGTTAAGTCGACCTTCCATGCGTTTCAGCGCCGCTAGTGTTCTGGGCAACCCGTGCAGCAGTGCGTTCGACGAAACGACGCTTGGCGCAGCATGTACGTCCTCGTTATCCCCATTGACTCTGCCGAGAACGCGCTTGATGCGAGTTCTGGGATCCGTGATGTTATTATCGGTCGCGGCGCACCGGAATTCGCAAGAGCCTGCCAGGCTTCGGTAGGGGAAAGAGAAGGGGAAATGAGAGAGCCTGAATTTGCCAGAAACGAACAGCCATCACCCCGCTGTGGAGCACGCTCCATAGGTACTACGTCATGTTTTGAATGGTTGAGAGACTATATAGACGACGTAGTACCGGCAGCAGGACCGTTGGGGAAAAGTGGCGTTCGGGAGAGTACGTGAAGTGCGATCATTTTCTAACGATTTAATTTACCTGTAATTTTACAATTCGGCAACGTCGATAGAGGCTGGAAACTCGGTGCGCTTCTTATGGAATTGGTCACTGCATGGAAGATAATTCAGCACATTAAAAGAATGCCAAATTCGCGTGTGGAACGCCTCACCATTGCACTCTCGTACTGGAAGTCAGCGTATTGCGTCACACGTGCGAAGACATTATGAACGCGAGGGCCGCGGCCGTAGTTGGCCGGTGCTCAAAAATTCCAACAATTGTAAAGACCATAGCCTTTCATCGACGCGGGGATGGCCGCGAGTCACACCTGTTGTCAAAGCAAGTAAAACAAACCCAGCAAACTGCGGTGACAGGGTGGCCCCTTAAAGAAAACGCTCTCGTTATCGCGGGACTGTTCCGATAAGAACTTGTTGCTGAGCTAGTTGGTGAATAGTTACCAGGATTTGGAGCGCAACAAGAAAACACAGACGGGGAAACAGTAGACAAGACAGGCGCTAACTTCCAACTACTTTATTGCGTTACGCGTGTGCTTGAAAAAGAGGGCGAGAAAGAAGGATCGTACCCATACATAGATGATAACAATAATAGATATGTTTACAGAAAGTTTTAACGCGAACATTCAGGCAGGAGAATTGTGTCGGAGCAGCCAAAAATGGCAGGTTGAATCTCAAAAGAGAATCTCAAAAGAGAATGGAAAAAACTCGGGAGAACGAAACCCCGCATGGAGTCAGTCAGAGCCAGATCGCAGGAGTTTAAAGTAACTCTTCAAAACAAATTCTCGCTTTTGAACGAGAAGGAGGAAGTCAGTGTATACAGGCTAAATGACAACCTAACATCGGCGCTCAGGGAATCAGCAGCAGCTGTGGGAGAAACAACATGTATGGAACAAACTGGAAAACTAAGAAAACTAAGAACCTAATTGCCAAACGTAAGAACACGAAAGTGTCAAGAACGGCGGAATAGATTGAATTGTCCTAGCTTTAAAACTGATTTACAGAAGTAAAACAAACGACATTCGTGCATAACGTGGCAATTTCGAGGAAAGGCTGCAAATATGAGAAAGCTTGAAAGCAACAAAGAGAAAGCTAGCCATCGGCAAAGACAGGATGCACGCACTCAGAGACCAGCAGGGTAACATTACGCACAAGTTGGGCGAGATTATAAAGGTAGCAGAACGATTCTACACTAGGTTCTATGCCAGCGACGTTATAGCAGAGGAAACTACTGAGAGTGCAAGCTCAACTTACGATGTCGCACTAGTAACTAAAGAGGAAGTTGGAAAAGCCCTCAAAGGCATGGAAATAGGATAAGATGCAGGTTACGACGGAATAACCGTCGATTTTTTGAAGAAGGGAAGAGATATTGTACTGGAAAAGCTTGCTGTAGTATTTTTGGAATGCTTGAAGACTCAAAAAGTGCCTATTGCCGGGAAACACGCCAACATTATTCAGAGTCATATGAAGGATGATCCCAAAGACGTCAATTATTATAGACCGATCAGACTACTCGCAGTTTACAAGCCGTTTACCAAAAATTTGGTTAGCCGCATATGTGACAGCCTGGATTTTCAACAACCCCGACATTAGGCTGGGTTTAGGAAAGGGTACTGAACCATGGATCACATCCATATCGTCAATCAAGTGGTAGAAAAATCGGCAGAGTACACTAAACCCCTTTAGGTGGCATTTATAGATTATGAGAAAGCGTTTGATTCCTTATTCTCAGCGCAGCCTTGATTGATTGATTGTAGGGTTTAACGCGCCGACGCAACGCAAGCAATGAGGTGCGCCGTAGTGGAGGGTTCCGGATTAATTTTGACCACCTGAGGATCTTTAACGTGCGCCGAAATCTCGTACACGCGGGCGTTTCTGCTTTTCTCCTCCATCAGAAAAGCGGCCGCAGCGGCCAGGAATCGAACCCGCGTCCTCGCGCTCCTTAGCCACTGAGTCACCGCAGCGGGTTCTCACCGCAGCCTTGCTAGAAGTACTAAAAGACCAGGGATTAGAGGAAACCTATACAAGGTTTCCTCTAATCATCAAGGAATGCATGGGCAGGATAACCTTCCATAAGCAAGGCGATAAATTTCTAATCCGAGAGGGAGTAAGACAGGGAGATACCACCTTGCCATAACTATTCACAGCATGTCTAGAGAGCTCGGTATTTCGAAAGCTTGACTGGGAAAACGTAAACTTAAGGATAAACAGGCAATACTTAAGAGTAGTGGAAACGCGGTTGAGCGCCCGGTGTCATCCTACGTTACAGCAAGAGGCTACATCACCGCCTACGTCACAGCATTATTCATCATCGACTTCGCGAGCGATGCACGCCAGCACGCGCACGGGAAAATTTCTTTAAATTGAGAAAGTTTGCTCTGCAGCATAAAACGGTGGGGGTGAGTGAGTCTAAATGTACGCAAGCACAAATTTTTCACTGTGCAAGTCTAAAAGGCTCCGGTGATACGGCCCAAATAGCCAGCGTCTGTAGTCGGGCTGGTTGGGCGTCAGCCCTGTGCTGAGTCCACGGAGCAAGAACAACATAGTCTTGCTCCGTGGTTGAGCCCCACAGTATTTAATACTTGCTGTCGGTAACGTTGGAGACAACGGCAAGTCCGCAGAAGATGGTGAATGTCTGCGGTCGATGCCGAAGTGGAGCAAAATGGACATGCCCGGCCAAACGGAGCCCGTCGATCCGGGGGCCAGGCAAGGAGATTCCTTCGGCCAGGTAGAGTGAACCTAGTTCACTCTAGGCCAGGTGTGGGGGGCAGCTGCAGGCGTGGTAGCAGCCCAGACGCGAATCCTCCGTAGCGCCACCTCCTTGCGCGCGAGGTGCATGAACCGGGACGCGGCCAATCGTCGTGATCAGTGGCGGGTGGCGCCATCTATGAACGAAAGGAAGAGGCTCACTGACCGGAGCGCCCCCGATTGCTACTGGTTTCCCCTTTGTAGCGGGGTGATGACATGTTATCTTACCAAAAAGGACTAATATACCTATGTTTTATACTCTTCGTTTAATACTAGCGCTGCTTAGGGCAGGCACACGAAGCTTATTAGGCACAAAATACTTTTTTTTTTCTGTTACAGGTGGTAACTGTGCTAGGCAATATTCCCCTGTCTGCTTTTCGTCCGTCAGCATTCTAATCTTATTTTCGTCGCCTCGACAGCCTTGAAGTTAACTTCCTCCGTGCTACCCTTAAATCCTAGAGCTTCTGGAAGCCGAATATTTCTCTCATGTAGATTTGGATGGGTTCCCTCACATTCTAACACCATGTGCCGCATAGGTTCTGTTTCCTTGCCGCAGACCACGCATACCCCATCATTTTGTGAATACCTCCCCACAAAGCTCTTAGTTCGCAAGCAACCTGCTCTAGCCTGAAAAAGCAAAGCACTGCCCTTGGAATTATAGTAGAAATTTTCTTTTCTGATGGTCAATTTCTCAGCCCTATACATCTCTAACGGCGTTTTAGCTTCCATTTTTTCTCTCCATTTATTCGTTTCAATCTGCCTTGCCTCTTTTTTGGTTACCTTGGCTGTTTTGGATTCTCCACTGCTCTTTCCGTATTTCATCTTTAGCCTTCTGGTCTTCCTTAACCACTGCGTGTCAACGCTTTTCAAGTATAGGTACCTAAAAACCTTAGCTGCCCACCTTCGTTGATCCATTGCTCTCAACCTCATCTCAAAACATATTTTACTCTGCGGTTCTCGAACTTCAAACGACGCCCAGCCCATATCACCCAGTACCGCTTCGTTAGTTATTTTTCCATGAGCGCCTAAGGCCAAACGGCCTATCGTTCTCTGGTTCACTTCAAGGCCTGATAGAACGTCTGATTTTAACCAGAGTGCAGCATTCGCAAATGTGAGACCCGGAACCATTACTCATTTCCACATTCCTCTCACTACTTCATATTTAGTAGTAGAAAACTTTATTATAAAGCAGGCTATCTAGCCCTCAGAGGGTGGTGCCCTTAGTCCAGGGCCCCATTTGCTGCTGCGATCCGTCTTGCCCGGTCGATCAGTCCGCGCGGGTCGTCCAAGGCTGAGCTGGAAAGAACGGCTTCCCGTCCGGAGGGTGAGGGGCTGGGTATAGGCAATCGGGTTGGTGGTTTGGGGCATTCCCATGTGGAATGGTACAGGTTCGGGTGTCCTCCACAGGATGGGCATCTGTCTGGGTACATGGTAGGGTAGAATTTGTGCCGAAGCGAGAGGCTAGGAAACGTGTTAGTTTGTAGCTGGCGCCATGCAGCGGCTTCCTCACGGGTGAGTTGCGCGTGTGGCGGAGGAAGTGTCCTACGGGAGGGTCTCTATAGTGTTGTAGTATATGTGTGTATGCGAGTGGGGTATACTTTCTGTCTTGTCTGGTGTGGGTTGGTCTTCCACTGGCGCCCGGAGAGTGAGGCCTCGGGCTGCCGCATGAACGGCCAGGGAAACACGCATGCCCAGGTGTCCAGATTAGACGGACTGGTGGAATCAGTCGGTTTCGCTGCAGGATGTGATAGGCGGTCGGGGTGATACGTCTTTGCGCATAATTTCGGCATGCCTCTTGTGAGTCGGATATAATATTTATTGGGTTCCCTGAAGGGCGAGTTACCCCCACAGAGCTCTATGCTTCATTATAGCTGCGTTTCGCTTTCCCTTGCCCTTACGTTGTTCCTCGTGAGTTCTTAAGTTGTTATCCCCCTCGTTTATCCACACTCCCAAATATTTATATTCCTTCACTCTGGGTGATTCACCTTGCTGGATAGACACTGCGTCAGTGGTAGCGTCTTTGAAAACAATTATTCCCGATTTTTCTGCGCTAATAATTAAACCGAGGTCGGTGGCTTCCTGGTCGCTAATATTTAAGAGCCGTTGCATATCGGTCTGGTTATCAGCTAAAAGAACAATGCCGTCTGCGTATAACATTCCTGGAATATGCTGTTGTACCACTAGCCTTGCAGCATATACGTCAGGTTGAACCCTACTTGACTTTCTACCAGTTTCTTTTTTAACCCTGCCATGTAAAGAGCATCAACAGTATTGGGTTCAAGGGGCATCCCTGTTTCAGCCCCCTATGGGTGTTGACCTGCTGGGCGCATTTCTGTGCTTCCCATGTAAGGGACACTTTATTGTCTTTATAGATGGCTATGAGGAACTGTATTAACTCGTCATCTAATCCCTGGAGTTTCAGCATTCTCCACAGCAGTTCTCTATTTACGTTGTCATATGCCCCTTTAATGTCCAAGAACGTAATCTATATTGGTCTATTCTGCGCTTTCGCAATTTCAATGCATTGCGTTATCACGAACAAATTATCATCCATTCGCCTGTCTTGTCTAAATCCATTCGGCAGTTCCCCAAGTATTTCATTGTCTTCCATAGATGCTTGAATTTCTGATTTTATCGCCTGCATTACGAATCTATACACCACTGAAGTTACTGTGAGTGGTCTGTATGAATCAGTACTGGCTTTGTTGCCTCTGCCTTTATATATTAAATTAATCCTGCTTTCTCGACAGTACTGTGGTATTTGTTTGGTTTGTATCACCTTATATATTGCCGCGAACCATGCGTTGGCTTGTTAATTTGTGTTTTGCTTTTGCCGCCCGGCTGCGCCGGTCTGTGTTATCGGTGTTGTCGGTGTGCCAAGGGAAGCGCGTGTTACATTCTTTCTGTGCCGCATGTGTTATTTCTTCTGATAGGGAGGGCGTTCCGAACTAACGGGAACAGCCTAGAATAATCTTCGTCGATCTACAGTCTTCTGGATACAATTCGACGATTCGAGAAACCCTCGCGCCAAGTGATAAATTCCCGCAGAGCAGATGCCTCGGCATTCGAATCGTCGACGCTCGCCTTCGCACGTCACTTTGTTGACTGCTTCTTCGCCGCCTGTATTCTTTGAGTTGTTAGGGGCGCACAAGTTCGCTCCTATAAACTTGTTTTCTTTGAAGACAACTGCGTCGTCTTCGGCTTCGTGACATCTGGTGGAGGTGCGGGGTACATGCACCCTAAACCACCTGCAGGTCGCCAAGCAAGCCCCACTCGTACCAGCCGCCGACAGGAAGGCCTCCCACCCGAACTTGCTCTACTACCGGAGAAAGTGAAGAAGGAAGACGTCGCTACCAACACCATGGTCAACCAAGCCAACGCATGGTTCGCGGCATTGAAAAGTCCATCGAAAAGTCCGTGGGCTGCGCCGGTCGTACTCGTGCAGAAAAAAGACGTCACTTTAAGGTTCTGCGTTGATTACCGGAGACTGAACAAAATCACCCAAAAGGACGTGTACCCCCTGCCACGTATCGACGACGCCCTCGACCACCTCTGCCACGCAAAGTAGCGTAATTACCCGATTCTAACGCGCCCCCGATTCTAACGCGCACCCGATTTTCCTGGCAAAAAAACCAAAAACATTTGCACCTCCGATTGTAACGCGCACGGAACCTTGTGAGCAAGAAAAACGAATGCGAGAGAAACGGGCGATTTATTTCCCGAAATAATCTCACTCATCTCACTCCTCGTCGCTCTCCGCTGACCACAACATCTCGTTCTTGGTGCCGTCAAGCGCGTTCGCGATGCCACACTTCATAACGAACGTTCAACCATGATCGATGGGATCGTGGCCCATGCCTCGCACGCCCATCCTGCGAGCTTCTCCAGAGGAGCACGCTTCAGCCGACCGCTCGTTTTGAACGCGTGAGAGCCGCTGCCGCCATTGCTGTTATCAAGCGCGCAAGTGGAACGATTTGACGATTTGACGCCGATAGAAAAGCCTAGGCGCCTATGCTATAGTGCCTAGAATATTCTAGGCACTATACCTATGCTTCCTGCCTCTGAAAAATCGTTGCTAAAAACTTTGGCGCCTGCTTGAGATGGCGATGGTGATGGGCGGGACGAAATTTCCGTTGTTTCGGCAGTTTCAGTTTCGTATCCGATTCTAACGCGCATGCGATTTTTCGACCTATTTTTCCGGAAAAAAAGTGCGCGTTAGAATCGGGTAATTACGGTATTTTTCATCGATGGATCTGAAGACCGGCTGCTGGCAAATTGAAGTGGACGAGAGAGACCGAGAGAACACTGCATTTATAACCCCGGACGGCCTTTACAAATTCAAGGTGATGCCGTTTGGGCTGTACCCGGCATCAGCAACGTTTCAAAGAGTCATGGACACTGTGCTAGCTGGCCTGAAGTGGCACACCTGCCTCCTATACCTCGACGGCGTTGTGGTATTTGCCCGGACTTTCGACGAACACCTTGCAAGGTTGGAGTCTGTACTCGAGGCTTTTCGCTCGTTGGGGTAACGCTGAAGCCTGAAAGGTGTTGTTACGCGTACGAGCAACTCAAGTTTTTGGGCCATGTCGTCAACGCCGCGGGAGTCCTGCCTGACCCGGCGAAAACTTCAGCCACAGCGAACTTCCCAACACCGAAAGATAAGAAGGGCGTGTGAAGATTTCTCGGACTGTGCGGATACTACCGGCGCTTCGTCGCAAGCTTCGAAGCATTGCAGAGCCACTCACGCGCTTGACGAAAGATAGCACCCCTTTAAGCTGGGAAAACGCCCAAGAAACAGCATTCTGCGAGCTGCAACAATGCCTGCAAAGACCGCCCGTGCTCGTGCATTTCGACGAAAACGCCGAAACAGAAATGCACACGGACGCCAGTGATATAGGCTTGGGTGCTGTCCTCATCCAAAAGCAAAGCGGTTGCGAAAAAGTAATCGCCTATGCCAGCCGTGGTCTGTCCAAGGAAGAAAAAAACTACTCAACCTCTGAGAAAGAGTGCCTCGCGATTATATGGGCCATTTCGAAATTTCGCCCGTACGTGTATGGAAGACCGTTCAAGGTTGTGAGAGACCACCATGCGCTGTGTTGGCTTGCCAATTTGAAGGACCCCTCTGGCCGTCTTGGGCGGTGGAGCTTGCGCCTGCAAGAGTTCGACGTTACAATCGTCTACAAATCCGACAGGAAACACCCCGACGCCGACTGCCTGTCCCGCGCCCCCGTCGACCCACCACCACAAGCCTTTAATGAAGATAGCGCATTCTTCGAAATCGTTACGGAGAGCGACCTAGCCGCCCAGCAGCGTGCCGACCCCGACTTGCGCATCATGATCGACTACCTCGAAAGACGCAACGTCGCCGTGCCTAGGGCGTTCAAGCGGAATTAAACAGCATTCAGCCTGAAAAACTCCGTTCTCGTAAAGAAGAATTTCAACACCGGAACGAAAACGAATTATCTACTTGTCATCCCCGCAGACCTTCGTGACGAAATTTTGGAAGCGTACCACGACGACCCGTCTTCCGGACATCTCGGCACAGCTCGCAATGTTGCAAAAATCGAGGCGAGGTACTTCTGGTCCCGCCTTACATCCGACGTCACCCACTACGTTCGGAGTTGCCGTGACTGCCAGCGACAAAAAACACCGCCGACAAGACCCGCCGGACTTCTGCAACCGATCGCCGTCCCGTCGAGGCCATTTCAACAGATTGGAATGGACCTTTTAGATGCAGAGCATCTGATCCACTCGCCTTGTCCCTCCGGCGTCGTCGTCGTTGTCGGCGTTGTCCGCCCCTCCCCCATTCTCCTCGCCGCGCCAGCTGCGCTCTCCGCCGCTCACCCCCTCTCCTCTCCGATAGCGAACACTCTCTCGCGAGGGGCATTGGATTGGATTCGATTCGATTGGCTTGGATTGGATTGGCTTGGCTTGGCTTGGATTTGGATTGGATTGGATTAAAGTGGATTGTGTTGGATTGTGTTGCGTCATTGCCGCGGCACGTTGCGTCATAGCCGCGGCAGACACGCTGGGGCCGGCGCATGTGCAGTACTCTCTCTTCCGCGGTTTCCTCTCCTTCGGGCGCGCTGCGCATATAACCGGTGTGCCGTTCTTCGGCGAAGCAACATCCACGCTTGGCTCAAACACCTAGAGTCCACGCCGCTTTACAAGTACGCCAACGTCGTCATCGACTGGGACCGGCTTACGCAGTCCCCTCAACGTTATGGGCGCTATTAAACGCGGTGCCTGCGTCGCTCCGCTCCATCGTTCCAGCGCCGTTCCTCCGCTGTCCAACGCTGCAACGTGGACCCCCTATGCGTCGAATCTACACAGGGGTGCCCGCGAGGGGAGGTGGGAGTTTTTAGGCCCGTTCCCTACGTAGCGATCACAGAACAAGTGGATTGTCGTAGCGACAGACTACATGACACGCTACGCAGAGACCGCCGCTCTTCCGAGGGGGACTGCACAAGAAGTCGCCAAGTTCTTCATAAACCAAGTTGTGCTGTGACATAGAGCCCCTGAAGTCTTAATCACGGACCGCGGAACGGCCTTCACTGCCAAGCTCATGCAAGGAATCTTGCGCTACAGCAACACGGATCACCGAAGAACGACGGCGTAGCACCCCCAAACGAACGGACTAACGGAACGCCTGAACAAGACAATCGCGGATATGCTGTCTATGTACGTCGACGTTGAACGGAAGACTTGGGACGAAGTCTTTCCGTATGTCACGTTTGCGTACAACACGGCTATCCAGGAAACTGCGCAGATGGCACCGTTCGAGCTTGTCTACGGAAGACGGCCGACTATGATGCTGGACGCCATGCTTCCCCACGTGGAAGACGACGACCTCAACGCCGACGTCCAAGGGTACACCTTCAGCGTGCGGAGGAGGCCCGCCAGCTCGCTCGAGTTTGCACAACAGACCAGCAGCTGGTGGATGCGAGACGCTACAACCTCCGACGCCGAGTACCGCCCAGGGGATCGTGTGTGGGTTTGGACTCCCATCCGACGACGTGGACTCAGTGAGAAGCTTCTACGACGGTATTTCGGACCCTACCGGATTCTACAACGTGTTGGCCCTTACCTTCGAGGTGATCCCCGATGGGGATTCAGGAACATCACGACGACGCACGCGGCCCTAAGTCGTCCACGTGGTTCGCTTAAAACCTTTCTACGCACTCTTTCTTGGGCTACTTAAACCCAGAAATTTTGGTATGTATGTCTGTCTGTCTGCCTGTGACTCGATTCAGCCACCCGGCCAAAATAAAACAATGCCTGCGCAATAGTCTTATATAGTCACAGCTAAATGTGCCCGTCTAAGTCCGGTGTAATGTTCATACTTGTCAACATTGTTGAAGAAGAACAAGACATTACGCAAATATGAGACAACAAATCAATACAGAAGTGAAATTTGCAGTGTTCCTTTATAAAAAAATCAAACATGCTTGACTTTTGCGAAATTAAATACTTCATCAACTGCAGAAAAAGAATTCACTCCGCCGTCGCCTGCTGTCGCCCGCGCCACTATAGCTTCTGTCGCCATTTTAAGAAATCAACCTGCAACAGTTACGCAAGGTTCCACTAGATAGGTTCCACGTTCTGCTTGCAACGCACGTTGAGTAGGGAAACGCGGTTCTATAAACGTTGAAGTAGGGCGCCTCGATTAACGCGCGACTTCGCCGTACGGCAGCGTTCGCATCGAGACACCCGGTTTGGAGCAGTTGAACGCGGGAAACTTAAAATGATTTAAGCAAACCTTTAGCGTCTTTACCTTGGGAGGAGCGCGACGCAAGAGGAACAACATGAGAGGTGAGCGGGAAAGCGAAGGGAGGCATTTACTTCGCAAAAGCCGATAAAGACTATCGTCTTTTGACGGCATTTGCAACGAAAGGAGCAGATACGCGGCCAATTTTTTTTATTTGTCCTGACTGTCGCTTATGTTAGCATCGGGTCGATGCACTCTTAAGGGGAGGGGGTAATGCCGCGAACCATGCGTCGGCTTGTTAATTTGTGTTTTGCTTTTGCCGCAAGGCTGTGCCGGTCTGTGTTATCGGTGTTGTCGGTGTGCCAAGGGAAGCGCGTGTCACGTTCTTTCTGTGCCGCATATGTTATCTCTTCTGATAGGGAGAGCGTTCCGAACTATCGTGAACAGCCTAGAATAATCTTCGTTTAACTACGGTGTTCTGGATACAATTGGACGGTTCGAGAAACCCTCGCGCCGAGTGATAAATTCCCTCAGAGCAGATGCCCCGGCATTCGAATCGTCGACGCTCGCCTTCGCACGTCACTTCGTTGACTGCTTCTTCACCGCCTGTATTCTTTGAGTTGTTAGGGGCGCACAAGTTCGCTCCAATAAACTTGTTTTCTTTGAAGACAACTGCGTCGTCTTTGGCTTCGCGACAATATTGCCCTCATAAACGATTTCTTACTTTTAGGTACAAGCAGGTTTACCAGTTGCATTGGTATTCCATCTGGGCCAGCTGCTGTCTGTGGGGAAACCTTTTGCTCTGCTTTTGCTAATCAAGGTTGTTCAAACTTATTTCCATTTCCGCAGTCTTCTGTGGCGCTGATGTTATCGGTGCAGGCTCCCCCCCCCCTGCCCTAAACTTCTCACTAATCACTCGATGAATATGTGACAACGCGTGCTCTCCTTCTAACTGTTTCCCCTCCCCATCAATCAAGAATTTTTGATGGATATCGTTTTTTGAGCTTAGTAATTTTACATGGTTCCAAAGCTTCTTGGAAGTGCTTTTGTCCTTTTTCCGTATTTTTGCCATCGATTGTTCGCTTTTCTGCTTGACCTTCGCCTGCACCATTTTCTGCGCTTCTAGTTTCCCCCGGTAGATATCCCATTTTTCCTTTACTACCTCCGGTACCATACCACTTTTTTTTGCTTCTCTATGTTCTCTCCACGTCTTTCTTCGCTGGTCAATAGCCTCTTTTATTTCCTTATTCCACCAGCTTCTCAGCTTTCTCTTCCCTTTCCATCGGTTTCGTTGCTTTGCTTCATTCATCTTACCCTTTATGAACGCAATCATTTCGTCGTAATCCCAATTTTTCAATGGGTATTTATTGATTTCACCTTCCATTCTGTCAGGGATGATCTTTAGCTGCTGATTGTTCAAATTAGTTCCTCCGATTGTACCTATTTCTAAATTTGTCCGGGTTGCGCCTCCAAAGGGCAAGGTAAGCCTGTGGTCGCTTCCTAAGCTGTCTGTTCCATTTCCATCTATCCTATAATTTCCCACAACCTTTCGTATACTGTCTCGGATACAAAACTATAGTCTGTGCTGGACTTCCTGTTACCGCTTTCCCTTTGGATGGAAATGGCGTCATCTGCCGAAGTGCCGCCGAGATGCAGTTTTCGATGAACACCTTCTTAACTAATTGAACACTTAGCCGTTCACGTGACCGATGATGTATGCGGTGTGCCCAGCGCGAGCAGAGGCTGTGCAAAGAAAATCGCTTCTCCGCTGGCCGAGGATCCAGCCTGGGACTGCAATTGGGTTATGAGTCGGCCATTGCTCCACAGAGGGAGGCTGTTATTCGTGTGCAAAGAGTTGAAGGTGATGTTTGGTCTGCGCCGTTGCCGCGGACGCTGCCGTTGATAGGCCGCGCTTCATGCTGGAAAATGAGCGGCTAATTTGAAATTTGTTGAGAACTATGGCGTGACAGCACAGCACACATGTGTTACCGATTACCGCCGGTGGCGACACCAGCGCCTGAACAACCAGCGCCACCTACGGCCAGTGGAGGCATTTATCGGATGTTGTTGACATCACGTGCGTACTGCGCCGCACTGACCGTGTTACGCTGCGATGAGTGATTTCTCAAACCAGTGCGATCGTTTTAACGATTTTAGAGATATAGGAAATATTGGCACGTTCTTTTATAAGAAAACCGCAAGACCTTGTCGCCAGCAACACGCCGCAAGCGATGCTTACCGCGTCCGGGAGGAGCTAGCGAGCGCAACGGAGCCGTTCGATGGGCGTGGCCCCGGGCTACAAGTTTTAGTTAAATGTGGGTACAGTGAACGGTTGTGAGTTCTGTTGAGAACACGCGACTCACGCATCACTGCAATTTATAAAGAGTTTAGTGAATCTAAGCGAGGTAGGCAGGGCAAGCTGCAGGCGCAAAGCCGGGTTCCGCAGCTCGTGTGAACATGCTGATGATGCAGTTGCTATATTCGTCAACTCATAACTGTGAACACCGGGAAGCTTCCGCCCAAATGAGCACCCTCTGTTTGAGTCAACGAAATGTTAGACATGGAGTTGGCCGCGCTATCGGCGTCAAAGCAGCCGCCGAGGCCACACGGGCAGAAACTCAACGCGTACCCGTAGTAAGGGGTAAGCAGCGATGAGCACCGCAATACAGAAGGGGATTAAACCATACAGATTGTTAAAGCATAAGCAACACACAATACTGAAGTGCCGGGGTATGCATAAGCTCAGCGACAAAAAAAAAAAAAAAGAACGACAGACACCGTCACGGCTTCAAGATGACTGACGCGCATATTAATGGCCCATTCGTTTAGCTGCGGTGGTTGCCTGTGGGATCACTACAATTTCGGGTCAACCGTTACTCTGCGTCATATTCCATAGTATTCAGGGAAGATTGCTGGGGTGTATGCTAGCGCACTGTTTTTGTTCCCGACGAAGTTCGTTTTGCCTATACAAGTTACGCCAGGCACGTGCCGCCTGTCGCAGTTCCCCCCCCCCCCCCTTTCTTTCCGAAGCTGATATCGGGGGTGCACAGAAACATGATCCCCGACTAGAAACCACATCCGCATAAAACAGCAAAAAAGAACGCTGATGATTAGAATTCGATTGGCGTTGTTTACATTGCACGTCGCACTGCGCGGATTCATAGCGGTCTCCTTTCCGCTTCATTTCAAGAGAACCGAGATAAACTATTTTTTCGGCAGCCTGCTCGCGACCTTTTTAAAATGCTGTGGGAGCCGTAGGCCCAGCAGTACACAAAAATATGCAGTACTAATTCGCCTTCTTCGCAACGACTGCGGCATCTCTGCCGCGTACAGCCGCTCCTTTGGGTTTGGGCTGACCAACATTCGATTTTTGACGGCGCCGCTGTTCGGGGGCGCTGCGGTCGCTCTCGAAACACCAGCGCACGGAGCCTCCTGCGCTACCCAGGGGGCGCTGCGCAAGCGGCTTCCGGACAGTACTTCTGGGTATGGTGAACTAGAATACTTGGGTATTCTAGTTCACTACTGCTGGGTAGTACAAAGCTGCGCGGGTCCCCGTGTTGACAGAAGTAAAATGAGCTCGCTGTTCCCGGTTGTTTTGCGACATGGTCACCAGCCCATCCCCGACGAGTCCGGTCTCTTCCGGCGATCAACTTGGCATTAGGGGAAAAATCTTAGCAGCGCTAAATACGTTTACAGCGCCGACGAAAGTGCCGGGACGGTGACGGCGCTCTCCCACTCGCAGGTTCACTGACTATTTGAAGTGAAACTTCTAGTTTAAACTACTACTCTAGGTGACAAGGTCTTTTCAACAACCGCCGATCAAAAAATAAGAGGGACGCAATCGGCGATGATCGCGCTTTAAAGGGACACTGAAGTGAATTTGTCAAGCTTCCGTTTTTGCTTGCACTGCGTAGACTGGCTCAAATTAGCACACTTTTCATCGTTTATCCGGTTGACAAATCGGTAATTATTTTACAAAGCGCGAAAGAAGAAAAACTACCATGCGCGGTTTGCGGCGTCCGCACCAACTAAGGCTGTGACGTTGGGAGGAGGGGCGCCGTGATTGGACGATGCCCAAGGTTAGCAATCAAACAAGTTTCGGTTTCGGTTCTGTAAAACATAACCGATGGCGTTGTTGGATGGGCATTCTCAATATCTCAGTAATCATCGTACCGCGCTTCTGCCATGTTGTCGGCTGTAAAATGCACAAGATAAGCCTCCCAGGACGGCTTGTAGTCGTAGCATTCACTAGCCGAGACCTATGCAGTGCATGAACGCCCTCCGCGTACCCGCAGACGCCCAAATGTCATGCGCTTTTCCCCCATATTTGGAGCTTGCCTCCCTCATGCCTGTATCGTAAAAAGCGTGTTCGCACCAGGCCAAGGGTCTGTTCATTCTGGCCTGTGCCCACTGCCTGCAAGCAGTCGGTGCTTATGGCAACAGCACTCCAACGAGAACTCGCTAGCGCGCCAGTGCCAGCCTGCGCGCGTTTTGTGAACTAGTTTGTGTAGCCATGAACGTTGCGGCCCAAAAAAAGGTGAACTCAATATAGAAAACATCGGCGGAAAACAAAAAAGTTAACTTGCAAAGGACGTACCCACGGGGATTCGAACTCGTGACTTGCAAAACATTTGCGGTTACATACCTAGCACCCCAGACAACTGAGCCACGGAGCGGGACGCGGAGGCCTAGTTAATATAGGGTATATATTGTACAACCGGTTTACACTTTTATTTAGTTTTGGCATTTCAAGCAGCTTAGGTGACTATTTGTTGTACTGCGATCGTGCAGTAAGCGTCGCCCGAGTTTCCACAGTAGCTCACGTCTAGCAATTGCATTTCGTAGACGGAAAAGCGTTCGCAGATGCGTAGTCGTGCTGCTGACCGCTGTGCTTGTTCGCCCAGCGCAAAAAAGTGCTTCCCGCGCCCTAGTTTTACGCTGTACGGTAAAAATATCAGTTGATTTTATTTCCTTAGTACCTATATTGACTTCGCTGACTCTTCTCCCGCCTTCCAGAGGCCTTATACTTTCCTACTGGGGAGTACTGGCGTACCAGTAAGCGAAGCGTCGCATGTGCGCTTGTACAGCGCTTGTGTGAAGCGACCTTGACTTGGAGCTAGATACAGTGTACAAACAAACCAAGTAAAGAAAGGCACATTCTTCCATTCACAAACGTGTCCTGGCGTCGTTTCAACTAAGCGAACGAATTGCGACCAAGCAATTTTTTTTTAACCTCCTTGATTGCGACGACCAGCCGGCGGCCGGCGGACGAAACGCTGGGCCGAGTGACTCTGTCGGCCGGGGAGCCGTGCAGTAGCGCAGCCGTGGCGCAGCCAATTGCGAGCTCATCCCCTCCTGACGTCACACGAAAATGCCACAGAAAATGGGCGAGTGTAAAGAGAGGAGGACAGCATTTTCGAATTAGTTTTTCTACTAAATAAAATCGCGTAAACGCGCCTAGAGTGGTCGAAACATGGCCTGGGGACTCCGGACTACAATTTGCGCTAGTAATCCCGCAATGTTTACATATCACTTCAGTGTCCCTTTAAAGGGACACTGAAGTGAATTTGTCAAGCTCCCGTTTTTGCTTGCACTGCGTAGACTGGCTCAAATTAGCACACTTTTCATCGTTTATCCGGTTGACAAATCGGTAATTATTTTACAAAGCGCGAAAGAAGAAAAACTGCCATGCGCGGTTTGCGGCGGCCGCACAAACTAAGCTGTGACGTTAGGAGGAGGGGGCACCGTGATTGGACGATGCCCAAGGTTAGCAATCAAACAAGTTTCGGTTTCGGTTCAGTAAAACAACATGTTTGACATCCGATGGCGTCGTTAGATGGGCATTCTCATTATACCAGTAATCGTAGTACCGCGCTTCTGCCATGTTGTCGGCTGTAAAATGCATAAGATAAGCCTCCCAGGACGGCTTGGAATCGTAGCATTCACTAGCTGAGGCCTACGCAGTGCATGAACGCCCTCCGCGTCCCCGCAGACGCTCAAATACATGCGCTTTTCCCCCATATTTGGAGCTTTCCTCACTCATGCCTGTATCGTAAAAAGCGTGTTCGCACCAGGCCAAGGGTCTGTTGATTCTGGCCTGTGCCCGCTGCCCGCAAGCAGTCGGTGCTTATGGCAACAGCATGCCAACGAGAACTCGCTAGCGCGCCAGTGCCAGCCTGCGCGAGTTCTGTGGACTAGTTCGTGGAGCAATGAACGTTGCGGCCCCAAAAAAGATGAACGCAATATAGAAAACATCGGCGAAAAACGAAAAAGCTAAAAAAAAAAAGCATGTACCCGCGAGGATTCGAACTTGCGACTGGCAAAACAATTGCGGTGACATACCTAGGACTCCAAACCAATAGGCCACGCGCGGGGGCTCCCTGACGCTTGGAATATAAGGTATATAATGTATAACCAGTTTACACTTTTATTTAGTTTGCCACTTAGGTGACTATTTGTTGTATTGCGCTCGTGCAGTAAGAGTCCCCCGAGTTTCCACAATAGCTCACGTCTAGGAATTGCATTTCGTAGACGGAAAAGCGTTCGCAGAAGCGTAGTCGTGCTGCTGACCGCTGTGCTTGTACGCCCAGCGCAAAAAAGTGCTTCCCACACCCTAGGTTTACGCTGTACGGTAAAAATATAAGTTGATTTTATTTCCTTAGTACCTATATTGACTTCGCTGACTCTTCTCCCCCTTCAAGAGACCTTATATTTTCCTACTGGCGTACCAGTCAGCGAAGCGTCGAATGTGCGCTTGTGCAGCGCTTGTGTGAAGCGACCTTGACTTGGAGCTAGATACAGTGTACAAACTAACGAAGTAAAGAAAGGCACATTCTTCCATTCCAAAACGTGTTGTGGCTTAGTTTCAACTGATCGAGCGAATTGCGACGACCCGTCGGCGGCCGGCGGACTAAACGTTGTTCCGACTCAGAGCCTTCCGACTGACTCGGTCGCTGAAGGTCGGCGAGCCGTGCAGTAGCGCAGCCAATTGCCAGCTCCTCTCCTGCTGACGTCACACGAAAACGCCACAGAAAATGGGCGAGAGTGCAGAGAGGGGGACAGCATTTTCGAATTGGTTTTTCTACTAAATAAATTCGCGTAAACGTGCTCAGAGTGGTCGAAACAGGGCCTATAGGGACTCCGGACTACAATTTGCGCTCGTAATCCCGCATTGTTTACAAATCACTTCAGTGTACCTTTAACGTCGTGCGCCCCCGGAAATGCTCTGCATTTGATCGTGCCCCTCGCGAGGGGGATGTTTAGTTTCCTGCCGCAGCAAGAACCGGGCGGCCTCCTGCACAGTTTGTGGCGCATACCCACTTGGGGGATTGGCCAGGATCGTTTCACTTACTACATGCCGGTTACGGCAGGGTTTGACTCTTTATTCAGCAGGAGAGGGAGGTCTCGTACAGTGCTTAGTATTTCTAACGCAGCAGCTCTTGCTAAGCGTGTTACCTCATGATGTTGAGGGTACATACTCGGAGGTATAGGACGGACAAGAATTCTAGTCCTTATATCAGGCGGGATGTCCACGGCGTTTTCCGTGATGTGCGGCGCCGTGTACGCAAGCTTAGCTAGCGTTTTCCTCCCAGTGGGACGTGCTCCGAGTCTTACTTTCTGCGCCGTTAGCGGTGCCCCTATGTGTTCTTCTATGGTGTTGGGCAGTCCCAAAGCCGTGAGGCGAACAGTAGAGGTGCTTGTAGGAAGTGCCAAGACTCGTTTGTATGCCTTTCTAAGAAGTGCGTCTAGCTTACGCTCATATGCCCCCGGAACCGCACAAGGAGCCACGTAAACCATTCTGGAGACGACGAAGGCCTGCAGAAGACGGTCCTTGTCGTTTTCTTTCAACCCATTACTATACTACTGTTTTCTATCCTACGCAGCATCCAATCCATTTCATGAGCTGTAGTTTCTTGAAGCCTGTCGAGGAGCAGGATGTTTTTGTGGTTTTCCTGATAAGTCATTCCTAACGTCTTGATTGAGAATATCCGTCTGATTAGTAAAGCCATATTTTGATGTTATCTGGAGTGTCCCGGCGGCATGTTTGTACTATGATGCGTTCTGATTTTTGCGTGCACAATCTAAACTACATAGGCTGACATAGGCGTGGACGACGTCCGCTGCCGTCCTGCATGACGTCGGGAGAACCCTTGATAATTCAGATTGTTATTTTGTCCGCATACAGAGCGTGCTTAATGTTGGGCATTTTGTGTAATTGTCTGAGAAGGGATATTATGGCTATGTTCAAAAGTAGGGGCGATAGCACTGCCCTTTGTGGTGTACCACGACTGCCGCAGTGTATGGAGAGAGACTGGATGTCGCCTGTTTTAATGATGGCTGTTCTATCTGACAGAAAATTCTTGACGTAGGAGTAAGTATTTTCCCCACAATCCAGGGTGCCAAGATTTGTGCTTCGTGTGTTACGTTATCGAGCGCACCCTCCAAGCCTAAAGCCAGGATCGCTTTGGGTGTGTTGCGACTGGCCACCTCAAATACGTCTCTCTTCAGCTGCAGTACGTCCTGAGCTGAGGGCTGCGGGCGGAACCCGAACATCGAGTGAGGCATTTGGTCCGTCGTTTCGAGAAACCTTTGTAGACGGCTAAAGGAGCCATGAAGACAAAACAAAAGTTTGGTTCATTCAAACGACTGTCTCGTTTGAATCATACTGACATCACATTTATCGTAAACTTCGCTCAAATAAGCTATATAATAAGGAAAAAAGGAAATGGCGATGCGACCCACTCGCTCGTTTCCCTAAACAGAACCTATGATGTCATACCAGCCAGCTCTGCGTTTGGTGGAGGCCGCCAAAAGCAAACGCAAATTAGGCAGAGCTTATAAGCTTGCTGAACGAGCTATTTGCGCTTAATTTAGGGCACATGCTTTTTAAAGCAGTAAAAATGGTGGGACAAACAGTGCACGTTACGAAAGCACACGTAAAAGCAGAGAAGCCGATGCGTAATGCTGTTGGTACCGCGGGTACTATGCTTGGTTTAGCTGCACGGGACTGCGGCGCCTAGTCTCAGACGACACTGGACAATTGAAGCACGCAACGGTGTCTTACGTGACCCAATTTGAAGAGCGAGCAATATGTCTACGAATGGATTATTTTCTACCTGAACAAAAACAAGACAGGTTAAAATACGGTAAAAAACAAACCAGAGGCAGAAAACGGCTTGCCACGGTATGGTGGCGCCATCTAGGTTCACTAACAGTAAACAAGGCTTCCCAATCAGCTGCGGAGGGTCGGTTCTGGTTATGTCTTGCAAACCACGAGAACACACGATTTAGAGGGAAAATCAAAATTTTAACTAAAATTGATTAATGCCTCAGTGAATAAAACATCGTTTGCATCAGGACAAGTGCTGGGGACACTATAAAATACGAAATGTTTCTAATAAAACAAACTTGTATTTTGTCTTCATGGCTCCTTTAAGGACGACGTGTTCCGTGAGCTTTCTGATGCAGGAAGTGAGGGAAATGGGTCGAAGGTTATCCGTGCAAGGTGTTTTGTCTGGTTTTGGAAGGAGACGATTCTCCGCTTCCTCTGCTTCCATTACCCTTCAAAGTTCTCGATTTCTGCCCAACTGGGTTTTTGCCGCAAAGAAAGGAGCAACGACAAAGACGGCAACCTGTATCTTATACGCTGGCAGCGTGCCAAGATTGCACGGCTGGCAGAGCACTGGGCAGGCTCTACCAAGTTTAAGTGACATTGTAACGCAGTACTGTTTGTGGGATCCGTCGACCCCTAGGAACCAGACTCGAGCGTCAAAAAAATTCCCCGCATTTCCCCGAGGGGAAGAATGTGAAAGTGCGAATGCATGAGTTGAATTTGCGCGGTTCGGTAATGTTCGCGAAAGAGAGATCACACACACACACACACACACACACACACACACACACACACACACAACTACAAAGAAAGAAAGATGCATTTATTCACAGACACCTATTTGTGTTGTCGTTGTACTTGATTGCTAGAGCGGATCTCAGCTTTGAAATTTCGTGTCAGTACTCCTTTAAGCGGGTGCATTAGCCCTTCTCACGCCCGATTCCTGGCCAATCCCCCACGTGGGTATGTGATGCGGACATCGCCGGTGGACGCAGGTTCAGGGTCGCTTAAGAAGTGCATTGCACTTAAAAATAATGGCGAGAGGAGCGACCATCGGGGCCTGTTTAATGGAACATCGATGGTAAGGGCGAAAACAAAGAAGCAATGCATGCGCGCGTGAAGCACGAGACATGGAGATGATGATAATGCCAGTCAATTTTGGAACTGACCTAAGTTTGTAAAAGGTGGTTCGCAGACGTGTGGCAGTCGATGGCGATTTTTGGGACTGCTCTTTTATTCGGGCTATCTTTCGTTCCCCTCAAGGTCCGAAAAATCGGTCGGCTACTGTGTTTACTCTATATTGCGGTGCGGCCATTTCCTTGACCAGACAACAGCAACAATTCAACTGCGCTTTCTCGCAGAGTGGTGCACTATGAGGCTTTCGCCTTAATAAAACACGCGATACTGCTGTCGTCGTCGTATAGTACAAAATTTGTTTGACCTGCAGCGCACTTTGCTGGCCTGACACGGAAATACAGGAGACGTATCTTCACAGACTGATGTCCATTACTCTTGCTGGTTTCAGTAAGAGTCGACGCCGTTGCACGATGGCGGCCGTCATGCGTAGCGATGCGCTGTCTCAGGGGAGCGCTTTCCCCCTGTACGCGATTGGCGGCAGCAGAGGGCCTGACAGGGCTAGGTTGTGGGCACTCACGGGGGGCGGTGAAATAAACGGGTAAGGAGGGAACTGGCGCTCGCTTTCACGCATGTGTTAACTTTTGCCACATTAACTCTGAGACTATATCGACCACGTTCACGGCTGCGATTTCGTGTTTTGCATGCGCTGCGTGTTTGAGCGAGGCAGGGACAGCCTCCGACGTACTAGAGCGCCAATACTTCTCACGCGTCCACGCCGTGGTATGCAACTACGCGCCAGACCCGCGGTGTTCCGTAGCTGGCATTTTATGTGGAGCTAATTGCAACTCCTTGGCTCCGGAACTTGGTAACAATGCCTTGCGCCCCAAACTTTGCCTTTTTCTCGCCGACCAATAAACGTGAAAATATTTGGAGAGCACCGTTTATGGTGTTTGGACGAGAAACAAATTGAAGGGTGTTCAGGGCGAAATAGTATGGTGTTACACGAACGGCCTGATCATGGGAGTCCACACCGATGTGCTGATATATTCAGCATGGGCAATTGCAGAGTCGGAAATGTTTTGCATATCAGCTGATCAAGCAAAATAAGCAAGGAATAGACCGAGTATACGGTACACGTTTCCTTACACATATGTGCCTGCTGTTCAAGCTTTTACAGCTGACAGAAGAAAACAATTCGCCAGGCATTATGCTAGCTGCAAAAATGGGAGTATTTTAGCGCTCATTTCGGTACCAGGCCTCAGCATGCATGTACAAGCCAGCATGCAGACTTCAAGAACATTTATTAGAAGTGGGAAGTTTGGAGATTGCATTAATTTTTAGGCTTAGTAAGTTTAATATTAAAACTGAACACCAATTCCACAGCCTTGCAACCCCAACAGAAAACGTGAGGTGTTCAGTACGTTATCACCCTTTCTTTACCAAGAGACGAGGTGGAGGATAATCACCTTGCAACCCTTTCTTTGCATCCATTTTATTCCAAGATGAGCACAATTTCCGGAACTTACAATGCGATGCAGAACGTCAATTGTAGGTGTCAATTGTTTCTCCTCTCCGTTTAGCGTTATGTCACTCATTTAATGGTTCATTACGCAAGTCAATTAAACGCGTTGATATGCCGCGCCCTGCCCCTAAACTAAATGGCACAAAATCACCGATATTTACGAAAAGAATGCGTGCGATCGAACTAAGAAAAAACGTAAAAAAATACCTGTGCTGGAAAAAAGATTGGCGCAGCTCGTATTAGTCGTGCAAGGCTGGAGAAGCAGCAGAACAGGCGGCCCCTCTCACTTCGTCGGAGACCCGGCTGTTGCACCTCACATTTGTTTGCAAACTTGCCGTGGAAAGTTCTCCATGACTGGCAGCCTGACCGGATCGTTTTCGTCAGCAGCATGCGCTAGAACCCGCGGCAACCGGTTTCGCGAACCCGGCGTCTGTGATGCCAACTTCAGGCGCGAACGTATGTGATTTGGTGAGCAGCAGAGCGCACTAGAGCACACGAGAGGTCACGCCACGAACGCTGGGCAGAGTGTTCTCGAGGCACACGCTCACGTGCGTTGGATTTTTTTTTTTTTTGCGAGCTCCTCACGCGGCGAAAGAGCACGCGCAAGCCTGGCTGGCGTCGGGCGCCCCTTACCACGCGCGCTCGGTTTTTTTTTTGTTGGTATTTTAACACGAAAGTGTTTTATTCCGGGATGCACAGATTTCACTGACGTCGTATCCGTCACAGAAATGACGTCAGCACAGCGAAGCAAGAGGCCTGTAACGAGTGCACCCCTGCACAAAAGGTCTTCTTGCGGGGAAGCAACCTTTAGCGCTGAAGAGTACATTCTACTAGGGTTGTTCATCTTCGAGTTTTATATTTTATCACGAAAGTGTTTTATGCCGGGATACACCAAACAGTTTTACTGACGTCATACCCGTCACGGAAATGAAGCCAGTACGCCTTTGCCGAAGCGACCCGCCAGCTGGACGTCGCTCGCCAAGCACGCCCACAAGACAGCCGCCGACCCGCAAATCATGCTGAGCTGCATGTTTCTCTTTCGTGTTTTACGAATTCCTATGACAGAGGAATCAACATAACTTCTTTTTTCTGTGGTAACGCTATACGGTGGAACTGGAAGCTTAAATAGCTCTGCTGTTAATTAACAATTAGCACCGCTGGTGCTCGCTCCCGGATCGTTCGCGTCAAACTCCGTTACGGGACGTGAGGCCAAACCGCGGTGCAGTTCCTTGAGCAGTTGACCTTGAAAAAGCGCGAGAGGCATCCTACGCGAACCAGTAGGGCTGCGTGTGCGTGCCTGGCTTGTGCCACGCGGGAACGGAATGCCGCAACGCACTGAACACCTTCCGTTTTCTGTAGTGGTGCCTTGTGTACGTTAATACTTATTCAGCATGAATGTTATATCGCTTGCCTGAAAGTCGGTCAGGCTTGCCGCCTTTTCGTTCGCATCCAGATTTGTCGATATTCCGACAAGGAACAAACAAGTCAAATCAAACCGAAATAACTAGGCATCTCATTGTGGATGAACAGTGGGCAGGTAATCTATTAGTACCTAGTTCAAGTCAGAATAAGTATCGAGGCCAAGCAGGAAGGAATGAATTGGTTTACTTCTCTTGCAGAGTCGCCTTCTGAAAGCTAGCGGGAGAATAAATTTTTTCTTCGGTCAAAAAAAAAAAATGGTCTCTATAAGATGGTTTAATGGCTGACCGACTACCTGTTCAAGTTCACCAGTCACAAATGAACGCCGGTGCGCGTCCGTCTTGCCCCACCAACCGTAATGTGCCATCAAGAACTATGCCGGACACCTCAGGGGAAGGCCAGTGTGTGTGTGTTGCTCCAACGGAACCTCGAGAGACAGCTACAGTGACCGCTACAGTGAAGCTTGAACATTACTTAGTTGTACTACAACTACTTAGTGGCGTCTTTCCCAATCCTCCTTTCCATTCCCTACCCACAGGGCTTTATAGGCTCCTCTCTGCAATAAAGTCATTCATTCATTCATTCTTCGGTCCGGGCAGGTTACGCAACGGCTGACGTCGCCTCGGCTGTGAGTAGCCGCGCTTGCTCGCGGCTATGACGGCCGGCCGTCTGTTTCCCTCACGATACTTTACGCGTACGAGACGACCGGCGCATTCACGTCTCCATTTCGCGATGTTCCTCCAGAAATACACGGCTCCACTCACGCGCGAGTTTTTCGGGCTCGTACACTTGTGGCTGTTAGAAGTGTTCAGCCCGGCGGCTGATGTTGGCACGAGTGGGGAGCGCGCATGCTTTATTTGGCACAGTTGCTGTTCCGCGCGGAGCAGCTTATTGCCTTCCGCGCGGCAAACGAGTGCGCCTGATTAGACGGAGGCGTACCACGAACGAGCTTCTTGTTTCTCTTTGCTCGGCGCCTTTGTTCGCTGCAGCTGAGGCGAGCGATCACCTTTGTTCAAAGCAGCCCCCTGGGCCACGTCAGGGAGCGCTCCAACGCGCGTGGCGCGGCACGCTGCAGCGGGATCTGCTGCTGGACGAGAGCGGACACTGTGGCCCCCGTGAGGCGGCGGAGGCAGCGTAGGGGACGAAGGGGAGGCACGCAGTCAGAGCCTGTCTCTCTCCGCGAAGGCGTTGCGCCCCACACGTCGCAGCGACAGCTGCCACGTCCTTGCGCTGACAAAGCGCCCTGTTTGCGTGTCCTGTAAATTAAGAGCCACCTTAAGGCTCCAGCCCTCGCGGCCTTTTCTTGTGTGGCTAGGATCCGGGATTTTGGGGCGGGAAAGCCTGCCTACGAACACCAAGCTTATCGCCAGAGCAACGGCGCATTGCCGCTCGAGTCAAAGCGGAAACGCGCCCCGAAAATGAGTGAAAGAGCCAACAACGAAAGCGCACGCGTGTCTCCGCTCGCGTTGGAGCTGTGTGTCTGTGTGAATGTGTGACGTAGTGGGCGTCGTTGGAGAACTAGCGTCCCGGTGGCTTCGCTGCCCAGCGTCAACACGGGGCATGAGTGGCGTCATATTACGCAGTGCTAAGTTAAACGACGTGGTCACAGGCTGCGCCCCGAACCAAAAGCGACCTAAAGGGTAACAAGTCACCGTTAATAATAGCGAAAGCAAAAAGTACAATTCATCCTAGGAAACGTTTTTTGCAATACATAAATTAAAAACAAAAAGAAATGGTTAGAGCCACTGGGAATCGAACCGAGCCTTGTACCCAGAGAGAGAGAGTAAATGTTTATTGAAAAAGGAGAAGAGGTCGGCCTGAGAAATTGATCTTGGGCCTGCTACTTCCCTCTGGGGGGAGGGTACTGGGGACAGAAAGAGAAAGGAATGAATATGGAAGGTATGGGGAATGACAATGAAAGCGACAAATGAACTATGTACAAGCAGTAAACCAATAAACGTCTCACGTACAACGGGGCGCTGAATCAGATGACAACAGTTCACTTTTAAGCACATGACTATCATCCATGAAAAAAAAAAAAAAAAACTTCTCAGACATTATTTCGCAGTCTGTTCAATTTTGTCACAACCTGAGGCGAGAATCCAAAGAGGAGTCACCAAGAAATGTTAGCAGGGCTTTAACGGCTAGGCTTTGGTTCCTGTTGTCAGCCCACGTGCCCAAAATCTTTTGTTCGGACAGAGGGCGAGTGTCCAAGCGTAGTAAAGCTGTCTCAAGGTTCATTCGCTCACTCGAGTACTTTGGACAAGCACTAAGCAAATGTTCGATAGTCTCAGGACAACCGCACAGAAGGCAGTCTTGGCTGTCCTCTCGCCCGATTGTGTGAAGATACTTCCGAGTCAATGCTACTCCAAGACGCAGCCTGTGTAGCAATGTCTCTTGACTTCGACGAAGACGAGGAGCATGACTGACCCAGAACGTCCGCTCTGGATCGAGCTTGTGAAGGCGTTCATGTCGATTCTGCGGGTCCGACGAATGCAAGGCTGCGGCTTGTTTACGCGCTCCGTAGAGTATCGCGTTAGCATCCTGCCTTGTGATGGGTAGAGTTCCATTGTGGTGTGCCTGCTGTGCTTCTGCATCCGCCAACTCATTTCCAGCGATGCCACAGTGACTTGGTATCCACTGAAACACCACCGTGTGGCCCTTTTCATTCAACTCTTTAAACAGGATAGCGACATCAGTGGTCAGCTGATCGTACGCGCCTCTCTTCATTGGGTACCTTAGTACCTGCAGCGCTGGTTTGCAGTCGCAAAAGATAATCCACTGCTGTGGCCTTTCACAAGAAATGGTGCGGAGCGCTTCGCGTAAACCGACCAGTTCTGCTGCGGTAGACGACGTCCTGTAAGCAATCTTGAAACGTTTGGTCAGGTCCTTCCCAGGCATAACCACTGCCGCTGCCGACGAAGACGCCGTGACCGAGCCGTCAACAAAAACATGCGACACCTCTCCGTACATTTCACTGATGTAAAATAGTGAAAGTTGTCTTAGGACCGAAGACGCCATGTGGGATTTTTTACCGATTCCAGGAATCGACAACCGCACCTGTAGATCAGGTACAATCCATAGAGGCACTTCTGATATTTTGGCGACTGCAAATCTGAAGGGAATCAAAGATCGAAGGAGCTGTTATTCCATGTGTCACGCATCATAAATTTCTCGGCGTGACAATTGATAGAGATCTGTCATGGTCAAAACATGTCTCGGCACTAAGAAGGAAATTACAAAGTTTCACCCACGTCCTTCAACATATGGCAGGGAAATCATGGGGCCCATCGGTTTCATCGCTGTTGCGCCTTTACCAGGCGCTCTTTATTGGCTATTTGCAATACAGCGCCCCCATACTGTGTAACCTTCGGCGATCGTCATTACGCGTGCTTCAAAGTGCACAGGCACAAGCCCTACGAATCTGTTTGGGGTTGCCTCGATGCACATCAACACGTGGAACGATCGCAGAAGCGCGAGTCTGCCCAATTCAAGTCTACCTCGCGCAAGAACCTCTTCGTGTGCACCTCCGACATCTGACAAGACATGAGTGCCATCCACTGTCGAGTGTTTTCAGGTACCGGCCGAATTCAAACTACTTGTACCCAGAGCTTTACCTCAAAGCAACGGGCTCGCTGAATCCGCCGTAAAAATTATGAATGCTTCCCTCGAGAAGACGGGTGACGCGTGCCGGGTGCTTTTGGCCCACAGGACAGGCTCATTCACGAGTGGCTACTTTCTGGCCGAGCTCTTCATGTGCACAAGACTCCTTACCATGTTCTGCGCGTAGCATGGTCTCTGCCTCCCGGACAAGCTGAAAGGCATGCGAGGCTGAAAGTAGAAAGCAGCGCTACCTTGATTCCGGACACGGGGTACGCGGCCCTCCGGACTCATAGACCGATGTCTTTTTTTTTTTTATTGCGATAGTATGCCCGTTGGCATAAATACTATGTCACAAGTATAGATTAAGCGATAGTATGCCCGTTGGCATAAATACTATGTCACAAGTTTAGATTAACTCCCGTTTCGCGAAGAAACGCAAGGAGGGGGCGATGACGGGGTCCCCAAATCCACCGATGAAGGTCAGGTGGTTTTCCAGGGTGGAGGCCTGGGCCTCGAAGGTGTCTTGTTCTGGCCGCTTCAAATGAAGGGCATGTCCACTGAAAATGTTCAGTGTCCGCATCTTCGACAGGAGCCGAGCAAAAGGGGCAGTTCTGTGCGGACGGGGCATGGTAGCGTAGTGGCCACTCACTCCGGGGTAACAGCGGGAGAGAGGGCTACAACAACACGAAGTCTTCGCAGCAAGACCTCCTCCCAGCAAGCGAGCCTGCTGGGAATGTCCGTTCCACACGGTGGAATTAGAGCTCGTGTGGCGCGACGAAGATCTTCTTCCGCAATGTGAGCGGGGAGAGTATGTCGCCGGACCCACGAGAGCCGCAGAGGCCAGGAGTACGTGAATATACCTCGAGATAGCTGAGTTATTATTTACTCGACGTAAATCACGTATGGCCGCCGTGGAGTCTGTATAAATTTGTAAAGTAGTACCTCCAAGGGCTTGATGAAGAGCAGGAGTTAGTGCTTGCAAGCCGCCCCGGATGGCCGTAAGTTCGGCAGGGTGCGGCGTGTTTCGTAGACGCTGGACCGTGGGCCGGCAGAAATTGGGCACTCATTCTGAGGAGCCGAGGTCGTGCTGGGTTGACACGGACACGCAACATGACTCGTCTAGTTGTGGTGTCTCAGCGTATACCGACGATGCACCGCTAGAGATAGTCGTGCAGAACCCGCAGGGTAGCACACCAAGAGCGGCCGCTGCATCGCGTTTTCCCCCTGGACACGTTATTCGTATTAGAAAGGGAAAAGGGGGCCGCCTCTTTCCAGGCAGCTCATGGTGGCGTTCATGAGGAAGAGGCTCCTCTGGTCTTCAGCTGAGTTGCGGTGGTGGGCTCTAAAGGTTTTAAAGACGATAGTCTTTCTTGGGCTACTTAAACCCAGAAATTTTGGTCTGTCTGTCTGTCTGTCTTTCTGTCTGTCTGTCTGTCTGTCTGTCCGTGGCTCTATTCAACCAACCGGCCGAAGTGAAACGAAGTCTGCGCAAAATACAGCCAAATCAAAACGTCCGGTTTATATGTTCATACTTGTCAACATTGTTGAACAAGAATACGACATTAGGCAAATATAAGACAGCAAATTATTACACAAGAGATATTTACAGTGTTCCTTTATAAAAAAATTCATAGGTGCTTGATTTTTTCGAAATGAAACTCTACATCCACTGCAGAAAAAAAAATCACACTGTCGCCTGCTGTCGCCCGCACCACTATAGCTTCTGGTGGCATTTTAAGAAATCAAGCGGCAACAGTTACGAAAGGTTCCACTAGATAGGTGCCACGTTCTGCTTGGAACGCACGTGGACTTGGGCAACGCGGTTCTATAAACGTTGAACTAGGGCGTCTCGATTCACGCGCGTCTCCGCCGTACAGCGGCGCAGGCATCGAGGCACCCGGCCTGTAGCAGTGGAACGCGGTAAATTTAAAGGGACACTGAAGTGATATGTAAACATTGCGGGATTACTTGCGCAAATTGTAGTCCGGAGTACCCAGGCCATGTTACGACCACTCTGGGCGCGTTTACGCGATTTTATTTAGTAGAAAAATTAATTCGAAAATGCTGTCCTCCTCTCTTTACGCTCGCCCATTTTCTGCGGCGTTTTCGTGTGACGTCGCGAGGAGCCGAGCTCGCATTTGGCTGCGCTACTGCACGGCTCCCCGGCCTTCAGACAGTCAGTCGGCCCAGCGTTTCGTCCGCCGGCCGCCGACGGGTCCTCGCAATTCGTTCGCTCAGTTGAAACGAAGCCAGGACATGTTTGTCAATGGAAGAATGGGCCTTTCTTTACTTGGTTAGTTTGTACACTGTATCTAGCTCCAAGTCATGGTCGCTTCACACAAGCGCTGCACAAGCGCACATGCGACGCTTCGCTGACTGGTACGCCAGTAGGAAAATATAAGGCCTCTTGAAGGCGGGAGAAGAGTCAGCGAAGTCAATATAGGTACTAAGGAAAAAAAGTCAACTGATACTTTTACCGTACAGCGTAAACCTAGGGTGTGGGAAGCACTTTTTTGCGCTGGGCGTACAAGCACAGCGGTCAGCAGCACGACTACGCTTCTGCGAACGCTTTTCCGTCTACGAAATGCAATTCCTAGACGTGAGCTATTGTGGAAACTCGGGGGACGCTTACTGCACGAGCGCAATACAACAAATAGTCACCTAAGCTGCTTGAAATGCCAAAACTAAATAAAAGTGTAAACTTGTACAATATATACCTTATATTACCACGGTCGTGGGAGCCCGCCGAGTGGTCTGGGGCGCTAGGTATGTTGCCGCAAGTGTTTTGCAAGTTACGAGTTCGAGTCCCCGCGGGTACGTGCTTTTTTTTTTTGTAAGTTAACTTTTTCGTTTTCTACCGATGTTTTCTACATAAGTTCAGCTTTTTTTGGGCCGCAACATTCATGGCTCCACGAACTAATTCAAAGAACGCGCGCAGGTTGGCACTGGCGCGCTAGCGAGTTCTCGTTGGCGTGCTGTTGCCATAAGCACCGACTGCTTGCGGGCAGTGGGCACAGGCCAGAATGAACAGACCCTTGGCCTGGTGCGAACACGCTTTTTACGGTACAGGCATGAGTGAGGCTAGCTCCAAATATGGGGGAAAAGCGCATGACATTTGGGCGTCTGCGGGTACGCGGAGGGCGTCCATGCACTGCGTAGGTTTCGGCTAGTGAATGCTACGATTCCAAGCCGTCCTGGGAGGCTTATCTTTATGCATTTTTACAGCTGACAACATGGCAGAAGCGCGGTACGATGATTACTGAGTTATTGAGAATGCCCATCCAACAACGCCACCGGTTGTGTTTTACAGAACCGAAACCGAAACCGAAACTTGTTTGGTTGCTCACCTTGGGCATCGTCCAATCACGTACGGTGCCCGCTCCTCCCAACGTCACAGCCTTAGTTGGTGCGGCCGCCGCAAACCGCGCATGGTAGTTTTTCTTCTTTCGCGCTTTGTAAAATAATTACCGATTTGTCAACCGGATAAACGATGAAAAGTGTGCTAATTTGAGCCAGTCTACGCAGTGCAAGCAAAAACGGGAGCTTGACAAATTCACTTCAGTGTCCCTTTAAATTGACTTGAGCAAACCTTTAGCGTATTTACCTTGGGAGGAGGGCCACGCAAAAGGAATAAATTGAGATGTGAGCAGCAAAGGGTGGCATTTACTTGGCAAATGTCGACAAAGGCTATCGTCTTTTGTCGACATTTGCAACGAGAGAAGAAGATGCGCGGGCATTTTTCTGTGTCCCGCAGGACGTGATCCTGCGCTGCCGCAGAGTGTGCACAGAGCCTGTGGAGGTGAGGTGAGCAGCGTGTTTGTCTGCGCTCGTCTGCGGGGAGGTACCGGCAGAAATCATTTATCGTGATTCGTGTAAACAGCTCTTGAGGGTAAAAGTGTTGTGGACTTAGTCGGGCGTCAGGTGAAACGCTTCTGCGGGCGCCCAAGTCCAAAACTCGAATCCGCCCACCGGAGAAAAGGACGTGGGACCATCGGCGGGACTGGCACGTTCGGGGCGTGCGAAGAGTACAGAGAGTTCTAGCAGTCCGCCTGCTCCGTGTTGTACCGGCGTACCGTGTTGGCCGGACCCCTGTGGGCACTTGCGCATTCGTCGCGGTCGGGTGAATTAGTTTCGCGGGCCGGCCCTCGCCATGCCCGCGCATTTGTCACGGTGGGGTGCCGCCCCTCGTCCTTCCCGCGCGCGCAGGCGCAGTCGGGTCTCGGTTACACGGTACGCCGTTACAACGCGGAGCACGCACAGTGCTAGAACTCTCCATTAAAGCACAGTTGCCCCACGCCTCACGCCATGCATTCGACGCCACGCCTGTTGCGTCGAAGCAGCATTACTTACAACAGAAATCACTTCGAACGTCGTGGCATCTGCCGCTGTCCCATGAACAGAAAAGGAAAGTAGCCGATTGCGCAGTGATTATAATGCTTGTCTAACCTTTTGCTTGACAATCTTAGATAGAAAATTACAACAGTGCCCTCGTTTTGCGGGGCGCAGTAGTTGATTGAAGGTCTGAGAGTTGGCGTTCACTTACATTTAGACCGTCCCTACGCTCGCTCCCTTCCCTTCGTTTTGTTTTTTTAGCTGGGCCAGGGGGGCTCTTCAGATTCACTGCTTTCAGTTGTTACGGGAACACAAGCGAACGCTTCGTGGGCTGCCCAGCTTATCAAAGCAGCTAGGCGAGAATACATAGCTCCCCCTGCACTAACCGCCACTACAAGTCACAGCTGCATCGCTGATTGATTTGCTAATAACCCTCACAGCAGTGTCGAACTACTACTAAGGTGCGGCGCTGTCGTTGCTGCTGCAGAAAACAGCGTTTCTTAGGCAGAGGGCACTTGTTCTTCCCATTAATAATTTCCCCGCCCTATAGCGGAAAACAAAATGAGTGCAACAAGACAAAACTGTCGTGAGCAAAGTTATTGGAAGAAGCAGACAGTCCGACGCTCCCAAGAAAGAAGATAGAAAACTGCTTGTCTGCCAGGCGTCGAGCGGGATCTCGCCAACACTCTTCCCAACATAGCGCCCCTCCCGCTGTAAGCGTACGGGGACACTGCGCACACGCATTGTTCATCCAGGGGCGAATGCAGTTTTCTTCAGAGTCACTGTGTTCAGAGGCGAGTTTGCATTTGGCTGGCATAGAATGCAAGACTCGGGCAGCTACCGCTTTGCTCGTCTGGAGAAACGTGCACACATTGGTGAACCTCGGTAGGGCAATTATGCAGATAAGGTGCCCTGAGCAAAGCACCTGCGTTCCTGGAGCTCGTTTTCACGGTGGGCCAGATCGTCACCCTTGGCAAACAGCACGAGGATTGCAAGATGGGCTAGTTGGAAAAACCTTCTTGGATGAAACTAGCACGAACTTAAACAAAGACGAAGGAAGTGCAACACAAGGACAGCCGCTGGTCAAGCAATTAACCCAGCAGCGTTGAAAAAAAAAGGAAACCCAGTGGCTGTCGTTGTGTTGCATTTCCTTCGTCTTTGTTTAAGTTCGCTCTGGTTTCATCCACGAATTGGTAAACAGGCCGGACTGGTGGCCCAAGTATGCTCTCTTCGGCGTCCTGCTGAGTTACGAACACTCGCAGGCAGCGCTCTTTTGTGTCCGCCTAACGGAACACTTCAAAATAACTCATCGCACGTCGGCCTGCATTGTGCGAAGCTTTGAATGCAATTTTGCGTGCTCGCAAATTATCTCTGGCTGCCAGAAACGTGATGCATCACATAGCCAAGGACGACGCAGGTTTTCTTCAATGAACAAAAGCTTATTGGAGCGAACTTATGCTCCACAAAAATTCAAGGAAAAAAATACAAGCGGCGTAGAAGCAGTCAATGAAACGACGTGCGCAGACTGGCGTCGGAGTATCGAATGCCGCACTTGCCCGGCGGCGTTTATCTTTCGAGAACACTCGAATCGCATCTAGAGCATTGGCGTTCATAAACGAATATTTTATTCTAGTGACGACAGGCAATACAATTTTCTTATCAAATTAGATGGCCCGCGCTGAATACAAAAGACAGAAACGTGCGCTTCACTTTTATATAAAAAACAGCTGGGCGCGGCCGATGGCAGAAAAACAGACAAAAATGGTAGCATCTCCACTCTGTTGGTGATGGCGAGGGTGTGGATTACGGGGACTTGAAACGACATCCAAGTTGCCCCCCGAGTGACATCCGACTTGCGCCCCGACCGTCATTCGATTTGAGGCGTGAGTTGCACATTGATTATTCCCTAAATGAAACGGCAACTCACGGCTCAAATCGAACTTCGCTTGATTTTCGCTTGATGGTGGTGAGCGCACGAATGGGCGCGGACGGACATTGGGAGGTCCTCATGTACTCCGCACCGTTACAAGCGAGGGAGTAAGCCGTTTTACTCTCGGGTACTAACTCACAGTCGTAGCCCAAAGGGAAAGACGACTGACACTAACTCTGTCTGGTCTACCAGTCACAGGCTGGAATCCTGCCGGTGCCTGTGTGGTTTTTTGCGATTGTAAATGCTATGCGCACGGACGCAGATGGACATCGTGCGGTCCTAGGGTACTCCGCACCTATGTATACGCCTCGTGGCAATATAGTGCATAGGCGCAACAAAATTACGGTTACCAGCTGTGTTCTCTGCACGGTTGCGTTTCATTTGCCGGGCAATTTCCTTTACTCGTTTTCAGGGCCATGTTTGCAGCGGATTAAGCAGCGCGTCGTCTCCCAGTTGTGCTGCTCAGCCGCTCATGCAGCGCTCGGGGCAGGCGGCGGCGGCGGCGGCAGCGAGACACGTTACAAGTCCCCCACGCGTGCATGCGCGCGCCAGAAGGGAACAATAGCCCAGAACAAACACCTCGTGAAAGTAGGGAGAAAATGCGTTGTCACGTTTTGTATAGTGGCGGTGGTGGTGAAAAATGCGACCCCGCCAGGTGTTTCAAGGCGGCCGTGCCTCGTCCCAGGCTCCTGGCCGTCACTTGCGGCAGGCCGAAGATAGTTTACTCCCGTTTTTCTGTAGTGCTATCTCCTGCGCCCTCGTCGATCTCTGCTTCGTGCTTACGGCTCTTGGTGCGGGTACGTCTTACGGCAGGTATTGTTGGCAATGCTTAACTCAATTAGCAACGTTTGCCTCCGCGGTTTATGTGAGGGATTAATACGGCTGCGAGGGTAATTGTCAACCTGGCTGCAAAGTGCCAACTGTTCTTCGTATAGCGCTGCGGGCGTGGCGGCGGAAGCCTTCTGTGCGCGACAGCGGCCTCAGTGGGCCCGTGACAGGCGTGCACAACTGAGCGGGAAGAGATAATGGAGGCCTGCAGCGTTAAAACGAGCCCGACGAAAGGAGCTGTGGGCCATTGAAATAGCGAGAGCTTCTTCGCCCAAGGTCGCACCACGCGCCGGAATTTCAAAGACAAGCTGTGAAAAGATCACGAATGACGTGGTCGGGAGAGTGCCGAGTCTTAGAAGGCACAGCAGCAGACAGAGGCCAAGTTTCGCTAGACGACGCACCTGCGGCATATCAGCTTCGGGTGTCCCTGGATGCGGTTTTAGCTGTTCACGAAACCCGGCACAAGCCCGGCTAAGGTCTGAAATGGGGCTCGGCCACGTCAGCTATATATAGTGAACGCGCCAACATATTGAGCCCGGCCAATTTTTACGAGGTGGGATCAGGAGCAGTGATGTTCCGTACTCGGGTGAAAGCTTCCCAGTTCTCGGTTCATAAATTCCCATTTTTAGCATATTTTCCCCGCAGGTTTCTCAAGAATTTCCTCCGAAATTCCCCGCAGCTGACTGATCTTTACGTGAATTCTCGTTCGGTCTGTGGCGTTAGCCAGCGCCACCTATGTCTACTTTACGTAGCCTTCCGGACTCAGACGCCGTTCAGAGAATGAGAGTTTCACCGTGAACTACGTCTGCCGCTTAGCAGCCAATGACTGTGCATTTCACGTTTTGAACCAAACAGCATGCGTACTTACAAAGCATGCTTACATAAACTGCCGGGTGAAAAAGAACAAGACACTGTAAGATAATCGAGATTCGAGGTAATTTTAGCTCAGCGCTGGTGTACTCTGGCGCCATCTCTTGTTGACATGCGGACTAAGGCGCACCCGAAACACTTTTTTGTATATTGCACATGAATACATACGGACAGGCGTCTGCAGCCCTTCAGCAGCCGCCGATTCACGTTTTACTAGCTCTTTCTCGTGAAGTGTTCTTTAGTCTATGCTCACTCCTGTTTTATGAACTGTATCGGAAGCGGTCTTGGATGCTCGTTGCTTGCGGCCACGACTGCGGATATTTCAACATAAATCCGACGAAGTGTTGGAAACTTCTTAAAAGAAAGCAAAGTAATAAACGAGGCGAAGTCGGGTTACTGATATAATTTTTCTTTTTTACTCCATGACTCTTAAAATTCCCTGCATCTATTGAAGATTCCCTTTTGGTCAAAATTAGAGGCGAAAATTCTCCGAAAAACGGAAAATTCCCTGCACGGGACATCAGTGATGAGGAGCTACTTGAGGCAGTTGATCCTCCTGGCTGTGTCCACTGCAGGCCTCTGTCGAAGATTTCCACCCACGTCTGTCGTGAGCTAGCCGAGTCCACGTATACGAAGACGGAAGAACTGGCTCAAAAATAGATGCGCCAGTCCCGCGCCAATCGTGCCTCCTCTGTGCGGTTTTATTCCGCGCTAACCTTCTTGGTATCCCGTAAGATAACATGTTCATTTGCGATAGCATTGCGGGAGCGACACATGGCCTGACGTTCAGGAACGGTGGACGAGCACTACTGCGCATGCGCCAACTAGACTTCAAAAAACAGAGGCGATGACAAAGAAAGCGACTTTTTTTTTTGCCGGATGTGACGTCATGATTTAAGAAAAATGGCAGCTGTTGCGCGGTCATCTCGCTGCGCTTTTCTCGTCGTGATTTTTGCCTGCCGTTGCAGCGGTGCATAGGTGCAGTGGCGTAAATCCAGAAAAATCACAAGGGGGGACACACATCTTGCCAAGGCGGCCATTTTGTTTTGTGCTTTATTTTCATTTATATACAAATTACTATCGTGATTTGAATTAAAATAAGAAAAACGAGCATGCTTTCATACCTTACGTAATTGCACTGTGCTATTGCTAGAAGTAGCTAAAAAATCCAGCAAGGAGCTAAAAGTAGCTACATATTTTCAAGTGCTTCTTTAACATATTCTGGGTGTTTAAAATTTATTGGCAGCTGTATTTTCTTAAAGGGACAGACAACCGATTTTTGTCGCGTATATGTTCTCTAGCTCATATGAAAGCCAGCGTTTTATAGCCCGGTAACCGCAAGCAATTTCAAAATAAATTGGCGGAAATAATTTTAATTTATTTCGGCGAACCACAGCGGAAACCGGTTTTACCTGCTTTCAGTGATTCCGCTTGCACATTAATTGTGCACGTCGCCGATTGTGGAAAACGAACCTTCTTTTTACTTAGCGGGAACGGGATGGTTATTTCAGCTCGTGCAGTGCTTATTAGTGACAAAAACAACAGTTGTTTTAGCTTTCAAAGGTAAATGAAAGATGAATCTCAAGGGGGGGACACTTGCAAGGGGTGTCCCCCCCAGCCCGAACACAAGGGGGGTCAGGACCCCCCTGACCCCCCCATGATTTACGCCACTGCATAGGTGTTTGGCTTACGATTGTGATGAAGGTGCTCTCGAAGAACTTCTGGAGAGGACTTACGGTGGTGTGCAGCGTGTGATCGGGACGCTGAGTGTGTGCGACTGCCTAATTTTCGCGTAGTACGTTGCGACGGTGACCACGGGCGCTCTGCATCAGTTCTGCCGCCTCGATTTACGACAGTGATGAGTGCGTTCCCGTCGAACTTCTGCACCGTGTTTTATTAGAGCGCCGTGTCGAGGCCGCTGGGCGCTTCGCCGCCTGCGTGCCGTGGCGAGAGGCAGCAACGCCGGTCAGACGAGGGCACTGGGATGGCGCATGACCACTCCCATCGTAACCAAGCTAGCCACTGCAAACGTAGACCACTTCTACGTAGACCACAGGGCTGTGCTTTTGTCCGAGTACAACGGAGTTAACCTGTGCGAAGGTATAATTGTGTGTTCGGAGTCGTGAGGCAGGCAGCTAGTCTTCACCATTGCGAAGGTGTAGTAACTACCATAGTCTGTCTGCTAACCACTTTGTTGGTCTGAAACCTTAAGCCAGCTGATAACAGGACATGCAGCCCGGTGGGAGGTAGGGCTGCGCACAGGACAAAGGTTTTTTTGTTGTTGTTACCAGCTGTAGGAACCAAGCCTTAATAATACACATCCAGGCCTCAAGTAGTGAATGAGAAAATATCAACTAGTTGCACTTAGCCCTGGTGCCAAGCATTTTTTTTTTCGTGGGCCCTCTCAAGTTACCGTTTTTAAAATTATCCCTTCTAAGGCACGTTCAAGCTGGTATAATGCCATGCATTCAACAGATGCTGGACAGTTCACCCAATATGTCCTTGATGTGTGCTGTCACTTGCCGAAGAACAATATTGTACTTCAGTTGGTACTTTTAGGAACAGATCTTATGATGTGCAACGCTTTCAAGTTCATTTCTTCTGTGTTTAGCGTGACTGAGGACTTGTCTGCAGCAATCTTACCGCAAATAAGTTAGTGCTTGTCGAACAGCACAAAAGTACCACTACAACTTAAAACTGAAATTAGTCAGGGATGAGGTTTTGCTTGTCAGTTTTCTCTCTCCAGCAGTGATGGCAATGGCAGCTGAGCAGTGGCGTTGGTGGGTAAACTTGCACCCGGGGCCCAGAAAATTTGTCTCCCCCTCACATATACAAAACAATTATTAATAATAAAACTAGTGTTATTGTTGATAATATTAATGTCTTCTATTGTTAGCATATGAAGGCTGGTTGAAACTTGCGACTGGAGCTACCAAAAGCGATTTCTGTTACTCTTGTCACTCGGCATTGCTCTCATCGCGCAACAAGAGCGATTGGTCTCGACAAATTTGGTGTCTTTCATTTGGATACCAATGTAAAAAAAACTTTTTACAGCTACTGAATGCATGGGCTTCGAAACGTCAATGCAAGCATGCATAATATGCGACAAGCGATGCGAAATGAAGCCACAGGATACTTGATGTGTAGTTATTTATAAAGAACTGGCAATATAGTATTAGAAAAGTAAGCAGCAAGATCCGTGTGTTATTTAGGCAATAATAGCTACACGAGCTTGGTTTAGAGAACCCCAGACGACGACGACTCTGGTGCAGATCTTGATACACAACACCGACCTTTTCAGTGACTTAGGCATCGATAAAAATCCTAACAGTAAGGAGCATCATGGTGTGTCACTCGTGAGCACGAAAACACCGTTAGCAGCCGAGAAAGGAGTGGCCAAGAGCTACTTGCGGCAGCACAGGGTGTAATGCGCCAAACCAAAGTAGGGTAGTGGAAAAGTGAAAGCTGATATGCAGCAGTGTGAGAGTACCAGTCGATACCAAGCGAATGGATGTCTGCAAGAGCAATGGAGGTGTGAGAGTCTCGGGCCTTGTCAGAAAACGACACTATAAGGTGGTCGCCAGAGGCGTTCGGAAAGCTTTGCAGCCCGCTGTGCCGAATAAATCATGCAGACTTCCCGCGGGCCTGGAGGAGGGTGGCCAGCAATGATAGGGCTGTTTAAAGGCAACACATGCAAGACAAATAGTCGCTTCATTCGCATCAATTTTCCTGTGTCTAGGAACACACCTTGAACAAATTATGCTTGAAGGTCCACAGGCGGAGCCTGGTGAAAGAAGGCTGGGGGAGAAATAGAAGTTGCCCCAGCAAATAAAAAAACAGCCGGGCTTAAAAAAAAGCTATTTCCAAGTATTGTGCAGGAAAAGTGGTATAAAATGTGAAAGAAACGGCCGCCCCATAAATTCGGAAAAACCGCCTGAGCCTGCCCGTTTATCACTAAAGGCAGCCTCTGTGGCAGCATGCAACTGCTGGAAATTTCTTTAAGTGAGAATTTCAGTACGTTTGAAATCGATACATTGTCGGGTCTCTTTATTTCTATGGTTATGTGATTACTGAGAATGGAAGCAGATAGAAAGAGAACATTTAGCATGGAAAGAGGCGACTGGCCGTACATGAGTCGTCTAAGCGGCCAGTGCACGGCTAGTCGTGTGGATGTTTGTCCGCAACAATGTTGTCGTTTCCTTTCATACGTTGCAAAAAGATTCCACCACACATTTGCAAATAAGTTAATTGACATTGGCGTCTTGGGAAAACGAACACAGTATAAAGTATAAAATGTGAGGTTCGGGAGCCACCAGCCAATGGAGGAAATTTGAATCGAAGGAGGTTACGAAGCGATAAAGAAAGAACTCTTGGGTAAAATATCAGATTCGTACGGGCCCGAGTGTATCAGCGCCACACGCTGGCTCACAACCGTTCGGTGGCGCCCATCCCGATGTGTTGGTGACGATTTCATTGACGTCGTTGTACAGTCGACTAGCTCAAGACAGATCCTAAACGAAACAACCTTTTCCCAGTAGCTGAGAAAATAATATCGCCCTCTCCAACCAAAAGTAATAACCAAGAACAAGACGTTTGGTACCCATCTCGATTCCCTCTTCCTTTAGGGCTGACTGGGGTCGCATTGTAGCGCCGGTCACTCACGAAGCGCCTCGCTGTGGAGCGCGGTGCCTGCGTGTACACAAGAAAGGATTTATGGTCTTTGCATCTTTTCCTCCACTTGGTCACGCTTCTGGAGCGTTTCACCGAAGTCTCTTTTGCGGTCTGATGTTTTGCAGTACTGGGCGACGGTTTTGCAGCCGGACGTCGTTGTTGCGCTGCCTGATTCGTTCCAGTAGATTTTTCCTCTCCCCATAGCATGGGGAAGGGCACTCAGCTCAATTATCTCCTGTACGGCACCGGGCGTCATGTCCTTTGTAGCACAGTCTTCAACATTTTTTTTAAATGCAGAGCATTTCAGTAACTCACGATGTCACCCGCGTTGTCCCGTCGTAGTCCGCACCGTCGTTGTCCGCACCCCTCCCCCTACACTATATAAAAGAAAATACTATCCGGCGCCAGGTTTCGATCCCTCGACCCTGCGGGCGGAACGCAATGTACATGGTGCTCTACCCACTGCGCCACAAAGCCGACACAGAATGGGACGCTCCGAACGCGCCTTATATCGTTGACTCATTCAAATTACTGCTGACGAGCGCTCTCTCGTCAGCAGTTGCCACAAGTGCAACAACATTAACGTAACGCAAACTACTTAACGTCGTGCCATCCCGGAAATGCTCTTTTCTAGTAATGTCCACAAAGCACTCAGCAGAACGCTTTCACTAACACAGAAACTGCCCCTCACTCCCACCTCAATTATCGTGGGGTCTCCCGACCATATTCCGGGATGGGAGCACTCAGCGATTCGAATGCCTAATGATGGAAAGTGGGTGACATACCTGGTGTTTATCTTCTTGTTATGCACTTAATTTCGTTGTCCTGTCCTTTTTTTCTCACCCTCCACCTTGAAAGATGAACCTACCAGAACAAAATATTTATGTCATCAGCTTCAAATATTTCTTCACTTAGAAATCCTTGGGACGGCCACTCAAAAACTATAATAAAATGGAAAGAAGATGAACACACGGCTATCCGCTTTATTTATGTGCGCAACGCAGATACTCATTTATATTGCTCTTAACTTGCAGGGGAATGAAATAAAAAAACGTAGATTTACCTGATTAAAAGTTAGGTAAATAACATAAATGCCTACATAACTGTTCTATTTCTTGCATAATTTGTTCGACACTACTCGTTCGTTGTTCTTTTAGTTTAATTACACGGGGCCGCATGGGATACGCCCCTTTCATATAATGCCATCTTCGTACAATTGCCATGTGCTGGCTCTGTCACTGGGCACGATGAAGGAAAGTCAACGACATAAATAATGTGAGCTATCAACACCCAATATCAGATCCTTCGCGATTGCTTAAATCGCGAATTGGTTGGTTAGTGCAAGCACGGAAGGAATCTGGTGCAACCAAGGGGAAATCGCGACAACACATTTGTCTCGCCTAATGTTGGACAACTGAGCTCCCACCCCTCCTCTTCCACTTGCTCCCAACACAGGCTTAATTTGTACAGTTAACTCCGCCGCACTCAACTTCATTGCATGCTTCACACTTACTTTCATTTCGTTTAAATTATCAGGCCCCGCTTCCTCAAGATTCAATCTTCCCCATATTTTTTTTAGGTCATTTTCCCCTTGGTTTCCTTCTGAAAATATGACAACCGGACCAGGGTACACGGTCTCCGACGCGTCACTGCGAGACTTGTGGGATTCTACATTTCACACACTAGTGATTTCCCACCCCGCAGCCATCCGCACTCAGCAAACATTCCTTGCGAGCGCCGGCTGCGGACGGGTCCGTTGTTTGCGGAGACAGACAAAGGCAGGAGGCGGCGAGGGCAAAACATCAATGACAGCATTTATTGCAAAGTGCAAATCCAATACACTGCATACAGACTAATCGTAGGCCATAACGGTAACACTGGGAGCGAGGCATTAAACAACGCTAGGGATCGAGATGGTTCGACTCACCGATTGCATACCGGAGCAGCGCAGCGCTGCTCGTGCGAGCGCGGGTGCAGTCTCCCAGCTCGCCCGGACGCGTCCTTTGTGGCGCGTTCCCCAGGTCAGGACCAGCGCGCCGAAACGTCCGCGCGCTACCGGATCCCCAAGACAAGAGACCGTCTCCTCGTCATGCTACGTCCCCCCAGACTTCGCCTTACGGTGGCGCTAGTATCGAGGAAGAACTGGTTCTCGGGTAAGGCAGAGGGGAAAACGGTCAACGCTTCCACCAGGGCAACAACAAAACCGTCCGGTCGCTGGCGCCCTCCCGTATGGTTCCCGTCGCGTAAGCAAGGCGCGCAACTGTGCAACACCGGCCGCGAGGGGGAGCTAGCCAGAAAAGGGGTTCGCGTGAAAGTCGCGATCCCCACAGACTCCAGAGAATGCTAAACATTCACCATGACCCGTACACAACATTTCATGTGCGTAAAAAAAGCCACATAAATAACCGCCGAGGACACATGACCAAAGTCTCGTAGGCTTGGATGCCTCCCCCTTCACTCCTCTTCCCTACTGATCTCGTCCGCCACCCCAACAGTGGTTCTGGACGTGATGAAGGGGCTTTGTTAGGCCCCTGTCGTCCCATTGAAAAGCAAGCTCGCTCGCTACACCCCTCCGAGCGTCGCGATTCCGAGTCACTAGATCCAACGCGTCAGTAGATCCAACGAGTCATTACATCCATTCGTGGATCTACTGACTCGGTGGATCTAGTGACGCGTTGGATCTAGTGACTTGGTTGTATCTACTGACCCGTTGGATCTAGTGACGCGTTGGATCTAATGACTCGGATGGATGTACCGACCCTTTGGATCTTATGACTCGTTGGATCTAGTGACCCGGTGGCGTGGGAGGGAGAGGAGGGTAGTTAGGGCAGAAAACTTTTTCCCCCCACTGCCTACCCTTCCCGCTTTCCAAAATGACCAAAAGGGCGCCCTTCAGCTTACTGCTTGGATAGCGGGTGTGCTTTCTAGCGCTGCACGTCTTCATTTATTCTTTTTCCACAGCTCGTGGTGAGTTCGTAAGTGCACACAACACTTTCAAAAGATAGGGGCAAAGTCTTTATAGACTAACCACGCTGCGAGCACTCGGCTATCAGTCAGGGGGTAAGGAAAATAAAAAAAATTAGGAAAAAGGGGCGTGGCGACCACTGCAGATTAGTCACGGGAAAGTGCGCCTGCTGCTGTGACGTTCATATGAAAGGTACACGTGCCGGAGGTTGCGGGGGGACCGCGGGACGGGGATATTTTGTGCACAGGTTCTCCGAAAGCCTGACTTTGGGTGGGGGAGGAGGGGTGGGGGGGTTCTTTACTGTTAATTTTAGTTCGCCGTGGCAGCCGCTAGGAGGACCGGTGCTGGAAAGATTTATTTAACCTTATAACGCAGGAGTCGTTGGTTTTCTCTCTCTTTTTTTTACATTTTCAGATATAATAATAATTTTCACAACTTAGGTTAGTTTTCGGTGTCCTAACTTTTTTCTGTTCGTTAGGTTGTGTTACATTCGTTTACGTTAGGCTACTTTAGGGGAAGGCAAGCAGTGCCAGACTACGGCGCCTAGTATATTCTAGGCACTACAGCCCTACGGGGCGTTTTTCATCAAAACAAGGACTGTGGACGTCGCTTTAGTCGGGGGCTTATAATACCATCGGACGGCGTATAGACACAGCCTCATATAAATGCGCTCGATTTCCTTGAAACTATTTTTCGTGTAATTATTTGTTGAGAATCGTTCTTCAATGACGTTTTATTCTTTTTTTTTCGGCATCTCCGATTGCACAGGAAAAAACGTGTATTTATCCTGCAGTAAAGTATGCATGCAGACTTCAGACGTGGCCTACATCGTCTTCTTGACCTCAACCACGGCCGGAGCCCCGCTAGCCGAATTCCCGGTCCGCCGGACTCCTGATCTATTTCTCTGAAGCAGGGTCTTCATACGCGCGGCCCGCGGACCGCACGCGGCCGTCGGACCTTTTGATTCGAACCTATTTATTACAAATGTTCTTGTTCGCAATTCTGCATTAGTTTAGGCCAGGGGATGGTTATGCGGCATTGCAAAAACGACTGTTTATTTGTTGAATATTTGGTGGAATATTTGAACCTTTCGGAAGCTTCGCTTTAAAAACGCAGAAAGCCAAAACGAACAACTTCAGCTGCGGTGCGCACAGTTGGTAGCAAAATGCGAAAGCTTTCTGCTCAGTCCTGCTCAGCTGCTAGACAGCGAAGCTGTTAGATACTAATGAAAATGATGTTACGAAAGGAGTTACAAAAGCGCTTTGAATTGCAATTTAGCAATACAGTTGACTCGTATTAATACGACCTCCATGAGGACCTCAAAAAGCTTCGAACTAACACTGCTTTCAAATAAACAGAATCCCGCCATGGTGGCTCAGTGGCCAAGGCATTGTGTTGCTGGGCCCAAGGACGCGGGTTCGATTCCCGGCCGCGGCGTCCGCTTTTCCGATGGAAGCGAAAATGGCGGTCGAGATTTCGTCGCACGTTAAAGATTTCCATGTGGTCTAATTTATTCCGGAACCCTCCACCACGGCACGCCTCAACGCCTGCGAAGCGTCGGCGCGTTAAACCTCACAATCAATCAATCAATCAATCAATCAATCAATCAATCAATCAATCAATCAATCAATCAATCAATCAATCAATCAATCAATCAATCAATCAATCAATCAATCAATGAAACAGGAAGTACCATAAAAGCATTGCCATAACTACTCTACACGTGTTCCTTCTTGGTTTTGGTCGGAACCTCGACTTTCCTCGCAAATTCAAGCGCACGACATTGTTTGTCCTGACTGTTAGGACTCATCGCTATAATTGGAGCTTGAAGCGTCCAGCACGCAATCTGCTTACACGGAGTTCTGTGCAGCAAAGAACGTACAAAGAACGTAGGGATGCGTACGTTGGCGCGAGTTTCAACGGAACTGGCTGCGCGCGGCCGCAGTTGCCTAGGCGCCGACATAACACGGTGCACGGTGGTGTTTTGGCGCCGAAAAATTTGAATTTCATCGAGAAATGACGGCCACACGTATGTTTTTATTCAAAATATCTCCCAGTTAACCGACATAATTGGTTTTGGCTTCAAATTATCGGGCAATTTTTTCATTGAATTGCACGTATAATTGCCGAGACCAGCTAGAACATCACTTCAAGTTAACCGAAAATTCTAATTAGGCTTCTTTTAACTATAGAGAGCAGATTTTATCTTGTTTGCGAGCGTATTGATCGGACGTAGTTCGAACGAGCCCAAGGAACACAATACGATTGTTATTTGCGATTTAAGCTATTTCTCAGTTCAATACAGTAATTAAATATGAAATGGCTGCAGTTTTATTCTAACAGGCAAACATGAGGTTGCTTGTTTTACGTTGTTTTTGAGGCGCTAATGGAATGTCTTAGGAGCAGCGGCTTTATGTTCGTTTCCGACGCCGCTTCCGACGGCGGTGTTTTCAAACTGGCCTAATCTAAAAACGTTTGTCGTAGCGACTGCGCTGGTTTGCAAGCGTAGCGAGGCAGCGACATACCAAGCGCCTTAAAAATTTGTCCGTTCTATTTGCCCAAATTTGGCCACCGCAGTTGTAAACAAGTAAGCAACATTGTCCATGGGCTCAAGAAAAATGACGTAACTTCCTCCACACTTTTCGCAATGCATTGGGATGCTAGGGGCCTCTCCTGAGTATTCTTTCCTCCATGATCCCAAACAATGCTCCCGTCGTCTGCATTCGCCATCCCGCGAGCATGTTGCTATGACGACGACAAACGCTACTTTGCCAGGCTTAATAACTGAAAAATCGTCTTCTATCTCAAAAACGAAGGCCGTTTTTCGATTGAAACTTTGGGTGAGGGTTAGAATGGGCAAATTGAAGGCGAAATCAACAGCTTAGAACATGATATCGCACCGAGGAATTAGCGACGAAGCTGTTTTCGCTTCGAAGCGGGAGGGCAGGGCGACGCCATGTTAATCAAAGTAAACCGGAGACAGCAAAGGATGATGGGATAGAGTGCTGGGCTCCGTGGGCTCAAGTCATGGCGGGACTCGGCTTCGCAAATGTGACGTCAGGGCCTCTCCCAACCTTTTCTTTCCTCCATGTAACCGTACAACAGCTGCCATTTTTTTAAAACCATGACGTCACGTCCGTCAAAAAAAAAAAAGTCGCTTTCTTTGTTTTTTGATGTCTAGCTGGCACATGCGCAGTAGGGCTCGTCCACCGTTCCTGAACGTCAGGTCGACACATGGGGCTCGTAAAATGGATACCGCCGGGGCCGGCGGCGACGTCCGGAGATCGAACACACTCAACACAGTCGGCCCCTGGCGGCGGCGGGACGAACCGCTCCTAGTGCGGATGGCACTCTCGCGTCGTCTGCTCGTTCACGTTGCGCGCTGCGCGATACGCGTGCTGCACACGATAAAACAACCAATATGTGTACTTGTTTTGCAGCAAGCAATGACATAGTTACCGCTACCTCCGCATTTCCTCTAGAGACACAATAATCAGTGGCTGTTGCGGGTCAGTGCGCTGGTTTAATTCCACGAAACACCTTCGCCGTGGTCACCGCTTGAGTGTGAAACGTGTTGTAAACATTGCTTCGACGCATTGAACTTTTCTTATTGATGAGTACAGTCGTCTGCCGTTTCGGGAACGTCAAAGGGTTCTTTTTGAAGTTGGCGGGGTGGCTATTTAAAGGATATAAGTTTAATACATGGAACGGGTAAGATGCGACAAGACCTGTGCATACCCGTGCATGTGCCCCACCCTTGTAAAATCGCGCTGTGTCCTTACAGAAAGAGGAACAAAACAAGAACAATTACAAAGCACACGACCCGTGCGCTATCGCCCACGCGTTACCGGGGACGTATTTTGCACCCGCACGCGCCTGTGTGATCTAATTCTTCCCGTACCTTTTCGAAAATAAGTACCAATTTTGGACAGACGTTGTTTTACATATTGTTTAAAATACTTTTCTGTAGAGTCGCGCAAGCGTATCTCTGGGGGATTTCTGGGTAAAATTAAGCAGTTGTGAGCTTGCGCCTGGCCTGTGGCATTTCGTATGTCATATTTTTATATATCCCGTTTTCAAATCCCGACATGAATCATCTTGTCCAGAAGCGGGTTTCATTCAACATAACTAAATTCCTAATATGATTATGTCTTAACCTCTTAAGGTGGACCTAAGTTTAAAGAGGAGGAAAAATCGCGTAATGTAATGCACTTGTTGGCCACATGTGTGGAGAGTGTGTGCCATGACTGGTTGGATTTTTTTATTTTTCTTACAATGCTCGCTTTCAATAAAATTTTGAAAAAGGTGAGCCACAATTCCTGAACAATCTCGGGCCAAAATGGGGGTAATCAGTTTTGAAAATACTGGCATCTATTTGTTGAAGTACTGCTTTTTCAGCGCTACGGAACACGACGCTTAGCGCACTTTCAATTGCAACTAATACTCATGACCAACGTTTGGCTTTTCGGGTTGCATCCGTTCTCGTCTCGCTGCACTTTGAAGGTAGGGAGACCCCCCCACCCCCCCCCCCCCCCCAAAAAAAAAAAAAAACTCGGAAAACTTTTATCCATGACTGTTTTAACCAATCCCCAAGAAGACAAAAAACAGGTTCAGTTTACAACACAAATTAGTTACCGGGAACCTGTTGCGCGGCTTCGTAACGAGAAATAAAAAGAAACGTTTTACTACATCTGCAACAGGGCAGCTTCCTTTGCCATTTTTATGCTTCGTAAGCGACATTACGCAAGAATGCAAACACATCTCGGTGTTCTAGGCACCTGCTGTTAGATTTTAAAGGAACGCAGATGATCAACCGTGCAGCCGTAACGGAAAATCTGTGCTCTCTGTGAAGTCCCAGAAGCTTGGTTTACGCACTGTAAACCTGCTTGTCACTTTGAAAGCGTAGCTAAACATAAGATGTTGATTGTACCGCGCGCGTTAGCAATTAAATTGGCAAGGTCACTTGCGACAAAAGCATTGAATAAGTGACACCGTTATTCATCAAACCTGCCTTCAGAGCCGCTAAAATTTCATTTAACTAAAGCTGCGCACAAAAGACCTGTTAGAACGATTGCATTTATATCTCTGCGCTGGTTAAAATTCAGTAATTTTATGTTGTCATTCGAATGCAGAAAAAAATATCGTAAGCTTTTAGAAAAAATTTCGGGGCTGAAGTGGTGTTACCATTTCAGGGCATCCCACAAATGCAAGAATGCGTCTTGCTACCAGTGAAAGCGATTGAAACTGCTGTTGTAAACTGAACTCCGGAGATCGAGGCTTCCTGATTTGTTTGTTTTTATGATTTTATTGAATGCTCAAACCATGGGCTGGAAAGATCTAGCTTGCTCCGAGCCACGGTGTGCAAGTTCATTGTCATTATTGCGGCCGTTCTGAGATTTCCGATGGGTCGCCGCTTTTTTGGCGCAATAATGAAAACTTACAGCCGCTTCCATGCTATAGATTGAACGTTGAGGAACCGAACTGCAGCATACCACTCTTGCCTGCGCCTTTTGTGCGCACACACAGCGCGAGAAAGGCACGAAGCACAGTGTGCATTCTCCCGGGCCGCTCAGCGGAGCATCCACACTAGCAGCGCGACGGTGTCGCCACCTACATGTCGATCTCGCGGCGAATAGCCGGCGCCGCTTATAAGCGTCTCCTGCACGTGGTGACGGCGTCCGCAAATCGCGAAGGGTCTGAGGAAGTATGCTCATGGGTCGGACAGTCCCTTCACTGTATACTGACGAAGATACAGTTACACGCCGTTCCCACGTCGGCAGAACCCCGTAATTTCGGCCCTATAGAGAACGTTGTTAATTCTGCCATGTTCTTTAAGGCCGTGTCGCCCTCGTGCTGTTCGACGTAGAATGTTTGTAAGTTGGGCTACTGTGCGCTGTAGTGGCACGATTGCTTGTGAGCCAGAACCGTGTAGGGAGATATTGAGAAGCACGGGTAATTTGTTGTCTGTTTACTTGTGGAACCGGAAGGCGCTATGGAGAGCGTTTTAGCGAGCCAGAAGCGATTATTTTTCTGGTGCACATGTGAAACCTCTTTGTTGCATGTAGTCTTGTATGATGTGGACAGCTTATTTCAAAGTGTCGTGTGGTTCTCCAGTCGTAAGATAACTGAAACGCAGTGCTGCACGAGCGGATACACGTCGGGAAGGCCTTACCTTATTCGGCGCAAGCTTGTGCAACTGCTGCCGAGGCCTCCCCACCCGGGCCGTCAGATTCGTTTTTACTGTGAATTCTGCCTATGGCTAGGGTCTAGCAGATCGTCTGCAACTACTGAGCTATGTAGACAAGGATCGCGCACGAGCGTGGCTCCACAAAGCGGAGCCCAATCATATCCCCGGGATCGTAAAACTGCGCCACAACTCGATAGTGAAAAAGTGGCCGCGTATCTGCTTCCTTCGTTGCAAATGTCGACAAAAGACGATAGTCTTTGTCGACATTTGCCAAGCAAATGCGTTCCTTCGGCTTCCCGCTCACCTCTCATGTTGTTCCTTTTGATTCGCGCTCCTCCAAAGGTAAACACGCTAAATTAAGGTTTGGTCAAGTCAATTTAAATTTACCGCGTTCCACTCCTCCAGGCCGGGTGCCGCGATGCGTGCGCTGCACGGCGGAGACGCGCGTGAATCCAGGCGCCTTACTTCAACGTTTATAGAACCGCGTTGCCCTTACCAACAAACTCTATGCCCTAGCCCACGTGCATTCCAAGCAGAACGTGGAACCTATCTAGTGGAACCTTTCGTAACTATTGCCGCTTGATTTCTTAAAATGCCGCCAGAAGCTATAGCCAGTATTCAATAGCGTAGAATGCATGCAGGTAACCGTCCGAGTGCGCCGCCATATCTGTGGCCAAGCGTGTGTTGCCAAGGCGACGTTGTGCGCACGGCCCCCAGATCAGGCACCCCTCTTCTCCTCCATGCCTTCATGGCGGCCAGGCAGGCCGCGGGCCGCGACCTGACCTTGGGTTTCCGTGCAAGGCGTGTGCGAGTGATTCGATAGTCAGTTGTACCGCGATAGCGTTGGTTACGCGAAAAGTCATGATTCGGCTCATAGTGTGACACCCTTATCTGCAATTCAACCCCAGCCTCCGCGCACACCTACGAGTGAGTGCGAGTCGGTTGTGGCACAAAGGTTGCAACGTGAGCGCAGTGGTCCGTTTGACCGCAGGAACTGCATCGTTTCCAAACTGTTGCCCTCTGACCACAAAGTAATACCTCGACGCCAAGTGCTGTTGAGTGCAGCACGGTACAATCTACCTATCGCCAGACGCGTATGAAGTAGCCGCCGCAGATCAGCTCATTGCCAGCCGCCGCGCTCTAAAGTCAGACATGAGTTGTTTTGCTGGGTGTGAAACAAATAGCGCACAAGAAAGCCAGCGCTAAATCGGTGTACGCGTGAACCATTTCTCCAAAGAAATTATTCGGTTTTTGTACTCAACCACGTATTAGAGGGCACCTAGCAGACATAAAGTCGTGGATGCGGTGCGGGTGCACTTGCGTCGACATCCGCGGCGGCAGCCAACTGCAGCGTCGGACTTGTGCTGCTTATACGCGCCGTTCGCAGCCGTGGTTTCATCCTCCGTGGATTCGAAGTGCTCGAGGGTAGGTAGAGCGCCACCACTTCATGTGAGTGCGATTAATATTATATCTGTTGACGCCACTACCGATAATCGGGCTGAAACGCAGCAGATGATGTGCGCTGGTGTTTTTTTTTTTTTTATCTTCGAGATGCGGGCGCAAAGAGCATGCGCTGGCACGGTGGCCACCGACATGGCGGTTTTTCAGTGTTGCCAGGAGGAGAAATCGCCCGCTAAATTTTTCATTGAATACCGCCTATAGTGGCGCGGGTGACAGCAGGCGACGGAGTGAATGATTTTTTCAGCAGTGGATGTAGTATTTCATTTCGCAAAAATCAAGCATCTATGAATTTCTTTATAAAAGAACTCTGTAAATATCCATTGTGTATTAATTTTCTGTCTTATATTTGCGTAATGTGTTGTTCTTGCTCAGGAATTTTGACAAGTATGAACATATTGTCACGAAGCCAAAGACGACGCAGTTGTCTTCAAGGAAAACACGTTTATTGGAGCGAACTTGTGCTCCCCTACAACGTCGTCTGCTCAGCGGCAGGTTCTGTCATTTCGGGTATGCGTCGGTTCGTGTCGTCGTCGTGTTCGGTAGTCACGTCCGGGTTGGATCGGGTCGTCAGCCTCAGGGCATGTCGTGAATGATGGTCTTCGGCGAGCCATAGCGTCGTTGGAGGGTTTTCATTTTTCCGCCGTAGTGCAACTTTACCTCCAGAAGTTGCTGCTCTTAGTTTCCCCCGCGTGGGCTGGGGGACCTTCCACGTGAGAAGTCAGCAGTGCTACGGCGGTTCGGCGACTGGTACGGGTAGGGCGACGGGGAACGGCTGAAGTGGGCTGGTCCTCGGTTGGTGTTGGACAGGTATTCGTCGATCTCAATAGGGCGCTGGCCGCGTCGGGGGCGTGGTGCGTCGACGGAGAATCCTCGCAAACCGAGCCTCTTGAAAGGGCAGCGACGGTAGATGTGGTCGGCCTATCCGCAGGGGTAGCACAGCGGGCGATTATCGGGCGTTCGGCACACGTCGATCTTCCTCGGCGTCTGATTTTTGGCTGCAGGGGGTCGTGCAGGCGACAGTGCACGGCGGTACGGCGGGGCTTCTTGACGACGGGTTGGAGCCTCGGGACGATAGGGGGCAGGCGGGTGAGGTCGACGGACAGCAGCCGCGTAGGCCATGGCTTGCGGCTCGCGGGGTGCTTCTGGCGTAGTTGAAGTTCCCAGCGCTAGCTGCACTTCTTCCTTAATCACGTCGGTAAGGGAAGTGACTTGGGGTGGCGGCGGCGTTGGGAGAAGTTTCCGCAGCTCCTCTCTCACTATTGCGCGGATAGTCTCGCGTAGGCTGTCGGCCGGAATCCGCGTGCTGTCGAAATAGTTCGCATTGGCCGCGCTAACAAAGTTGCGATTATACTGCTTAGCACGCATTTCGAGGGCCTTCTCAATTGTGCTGGCTTCGGTCAAAAATTCGGCGACGGTTTTGGGTGGATTGCGGACAAGTCCAGCGAACAGGTCCTCCTTCACACCGCGCATCAAGAAGCGTAACTTTTTTTCTTCCGCCATGCAAGGGTCAGCACGCCTGAGAAGCCTCTTCATCTCCTCGACGAACACAACAATGCTTTCGTTAGGTTGTTGTAGCCGCGTCTGCAGCAATACTTCGGCCCGATCTTTCCGCACAACCGTGGTGAACGTCGTTAAAAATTGTGTTCGGAAATCGTTCCAGGACTCTAGGGAACTCTCAGAAAAATCCACAGAATTCTCTTAACACCTTTCATCATCATCATCATCATAATCATCACCACCACCACCACCACCTTGTGTCATTCCTCAAATCCAACTCAGTTTTCAGCCCATTTAAACATGATGATGGATGACCTGCAAAGCTGCACACAGTCCACGGAGTGTACGAAGCAAAACACGTTTATCGTAATTTGCGATGGAGCATATTTCCTAGCGTTAGCTGAATGAACCTCTGACGGATCCAAGCTTTGTTCTTGCAGATAAACATGGAACTGTGCCTGTGTCCCTCTCGCGTCGTAAGCATCTTACTCTTTGTGTAAGGCCGGGTTCAGACTGTTGCCGCTACTGATCGTAATAACTTTAAAGAACGACGTCATTTCACGTCTCAGCCAACCGAACTGCGTGACATGGCTTTTTTTACGTCCATAGATCACAATACGGGTTTTGCGTTGGTAATCTGAACATTGCCTAACACACAAACCGCATCCGCTCTACCACTAAGGACTCCGGACAGGTCCCATTGGGCCGTTTAACGTTCGCGTTTAAATCTCGCACCAGAATAACGGACATGCCAACCATCAGTACGGGCATGAAACCTATAGCTGGGCGTTCACGCCTCCCCTCCTCCCTCCCACTATTCTCCACTACAAACCTGCGCACGCATAAACCGCTAACCGGTCATGTGCGCGTGCTTATAGTGACAGACGCCGTTGAAAATATCCCATGAAAGCCCACTGAAGAAGTGATATTGGCTCACACCGGCGTTCCAAGCGGACAATTTGCTTTTCATCCTGGAGGGATTCACCGCTACTCCACGAGCCGAACTTGAGGCGATAATGGTGGTACCAGCATCTTTTCGTTGTTTTTGCGCCACTCGCGCTTGTGTTCGGGCCAACGCTTCGACTCTTGGTCTTCTTCCTCCAAACGAACGGCATGCATCTGTCCCATAATGATTTAAAACCTGGAAGCCCTTGAGCTATATTCTCACGTAGAAACCTGTGGCTGTCCGTTTCCCTTCCCCCTCGTATGCATCTTACTGTGTGTGTAAGATGTCTGTGTAACACATCAACCCACACCCGAACCACTCGATTGAGGAGGACAGCCGACTAACCGCATTGAGCCGTGTAATTTCGACATCTAAATACCAGCACAACCGGCATTTCATCGGTAGCGGCATGAAGTTTAGCTGTGCGTGCACGCCCGCCTTTTTCTACCCGCAAACCGTGCACACATAAATCAGCACCCGGTGATGGCGCATACTTAGGCATGAAAGACACAGGCGAAAATGTCGCTCGGAAGGCCTTCCAAGCTGAAAAAGAAATATGGGCTCAAGCTGGCGTTCCAACTGGGGAAGTTTCTCTTTTACCGGGAGGGATTCGCAGCTACTTAGCGAAGTGAATTTGAATGAAAACGGGTTTAGGTCGTCTTAGGCGGCGGCCCCTTGGCACCCGCTACCTGGGCTTCGCGGGAGCGGCGTCTGTTTATGTCCGCGTAACCTAGCGAGCGAACGCAGCAGGGACGAAAGAAAGAAAACGGAGAGGAGCGTCTAGCGAAGGGTGAAGTGGAGTACGACACGTGCGGCTACGGCGTCATCTCTCTCACTGCCTTTCTCTCACACATGTTTCATGTGTAGCCACCAAGGAGCGCCACTTTCCCCAGACGCTGTTCCATTCTCCGCTAATCCAAACCACGTGACGTTTGCGCGGGAGCTTCAAACACGATATGCAACAACATCCTCGGTGCTCCTTTGTGCGGGGCTAATCCGAACCACGTGACATTCGCGCGGGAGCTTCAAGCGAGATTTGCAACTTGCTGGCCGGCGGCGGCGGCGGCGCACTGCGAGGTAGCAGCAGAGTAGCGCACGCCGTCGTACGTTCGCTGATCACGCGAACATTTCCTGAGACGCACCAGAAATGCGCCGTGACCGAGAAGGCTGCAGCTCGCGCTGCACACAAATTTCATATTAGGGAGTGTTTTGTTTACGCCCATCCGTGCTTCTGATTATTTTTCGCAATCATCTCATAACCGCATCCCGCCGTTAGCTGCCGACTGCGCAACTTGCCAAAAGGGCATCGGTGAAGGCGAGGGGTAAAATAGTTGTGGAAGAGGTGTCAGCGGCGGTGAGGAGGAGCCCCGGAGCGGCGCCGAGTAAATCGATGACACCGGAATGAAATACTGCTTTGCAGTAAAAAGGTGCAAGTACGTTGCGGCCCGCTACGTGGATATTCCTCTCCCCTTGACCTTCGAGGAACCACGCTCCGGTGTAGGGTGGACAGTTTGGCCAGCTTATAAGAAGAGAAGCACAGTTGCGACTTGTGGATTTTTCTACTCGAGCCTTGGCATCAAAAACAGCCAAATAACGTTTGCAGAAGAACGCCGTTCCTGCCGTGCTTTCATAAACCTGACGAGTTACCGTTACAGTTCCACCTGCCCTTAATGGAACGGTGGCGTTCCTCCCAAAAGGAACTAGTTCCAGGAACGCCGTTCCGTACAACACTGCTTTTGTCATTCTTTCGGCTGGCTTTGCCGCACGGTCGTAGTTAAGGTTGTGGTGGTGGTGGTGATTTATTAAGAAAGCAGGAGTTACCTTTCTAAAGTGGGGATCAGTCGGCTGATGTCGATGATAGAAGTTCGTGATCCGATGAAACGACGACTGGCTGGCTCGTTGGCCGACGGCGCGTAGCCGACGACGGTCTACTCCCAGCAAACTCAAAATGTACAATATGTAGACTTTATTTACACTATATATTTACAACTCATGGCTCGGGATCGCAAACAAGAGGTCGGGTGAGGCCCGCGTCGAGCGGGAGCTCGGCGCTCTCCACCTCTCTGTCCGTCCTCTCAAAACATCAAAACATCAAGGTTTTAGTACTAAAACCCCGCCCACAAACGGGACCTCACAACTTGAGAGGGAGGATGACTCCTTCATTAGCCCACACTAGGCCACTGATTGGCCACCGTGACAAACAAAGCTAGGTGAGTTCAAAATAGTCCCGTGACCCACCCCTCTCTCTCATACAGAAACCCAAAGGTATTCCGCAAAACACAAATATAACAGAAATGAAAACCAACCACTCAAGCAGAACTAACCACAGGTAAAGCAGACCTAACCATGCACACCTATGTTTGTGCTCTGCGCCGCCGAAATTCAGCCTAACAAAGCCTGGCGGCAGCCCAGCCGCCGAGTCGCCAGGCTCAGACATGTGACGACTGGCAACTTTGCCCAGTAACTTTGAGCAACGTCTGGTGACCAAGGTTTGACCCCTTGACCGACTTTCAGCTCCCGTACGGTTCGGGGATTCTCGTGGCGGTAATAGCGGCAGTTAAAATATCAACGGTCCCCCTCCGCCGGCTTCTCAGACGAACGCAAGGAAATCCTCCGTTGGAAAGCTGACATCGCTTTCAGCTATTATGGAGTGGCCGACGCGTTTGTATGCGTCGTCTCCGGGACCGCTCGTCGGGCGGACACAAAAGCAGTTTCTCCTGACGCCCCTCGCGCCGAACTCGGCTCAGCCGGCGGGGAAACAAACAGTACAGGTAAACAAGCTAACCCCAGCGGAAGGTGCCGGGCGGGCCCGAACTTAACAGCAGGGAAGAGAAAACCACTGGGGATATTGATCAACTCAACGGGGAGTTCAGTCCAGGGAAGGGAGGGGGGGTTTCAGGATGGGAAGAGAGAAAGAGAGGGACCCAGCACGGGAGAGCGCCTCTACCCTTGAAACAGGGGAATGCGGTCCGCCTCCGAGCGACACTCCTCTACCCCGCCGGTCTGCGTCACGGAAAAAAAGATGTGGCGCGTTACGCAGGCTGTTCGCACCTTGCACTGAAGCTCTCTGTCTCTTCTATGTCGTGTGCTCCGCTGGTCGTCGACCTTCCCAGAGCTCACAATTTTCTTATTGGCGGTGAGATGTTTCAGCCAGCGAGAGCCAGCGCGAGGTGCCACAGACTATTTTATTGCCCTTACCGCGCTGCAGCTGTATACGATTACAGTGCAAAGCGTATTGACGGTGAGATCTTTGAGTGGCGCCCCCTGTCGTCTCCTACACTCCGCTTGTGAGAGCAGCAGTGTCTGTGCCACAAATCGCCCGCTTTGTTGCTGTGGTGCGTTAAAAAACGTATTTCTAGTGATTCAGTTATTTTGCCAGCTTCTGGCGCATCTGAATAATTTGAAGCTGTATCCCCCGCAAGTTTGCAACACACGAGGAGATGGAGAACAACTTTCTTCAGGGCATCGGTCAGAAGATCGTGTGTAACTCGTCTTTTCTAGCTTATTCGCGAGGATCAGCGATCAGAGCTTCTCGATAAGTATTCAAAATGCGTAGGCTTCCCTGCAGTATTTTTGAGATGCTCTTATGAAGACTCAACAGTCTAATGCTACGTACCAAGCACACGCGCATCGCACACGAGCATCGCACAGCAGGAAATAAAACGGCTGTCTTCTATTTATTTCGTTGTTGTTGTCTTGTATCAGATGAATGTTTCTTGCTTTTTTTTCTGCCCGACGCATTAATTTTTCTGCACCGTCACAAACGTCTTATTAGGAGGTTTGGAGATGTTTGGGAGGCTCACAAAGATCGTGTGAATATTTCCTTCATGTTGTATGGCATACATTCCCTTCTTCACAAATTGGCTTTCATTACGGCTGCGTGCTAGAAGGTGCATATCCGCAGCGTGCTTTGTTTATTCACATGCAAATACAATGAGAAGGTTTGTGCTACGACACCGCGATCGCGCCCTAAACAACGTTGTCCACAGTACTCGAAGGCGGCTTTTGTGCTCCGAATTTCTATTGTAACCATCGTTATCATAACGAACTGACTCTGAACCCGAACAATGATGACATGATTACCGTGTTGAAGGCAAGATATACTCGCTAACTAACGCAATAAATAGTATACCTGCATATATTACAAGAATGGAAACCGATGAATATATCCAAGCCGCTCTTTATTGCTTTCCAACCCTTCCAGGCGCAAAGAACAAATCCTATTCTACTCGGGATGGCGTTCTGTGAATTGAAGAAAATTACTTTTACTCTCTTGTCCTGGACTGAGGACCCGGTCCACTAACCAGCTCGATTTAATCTTAAATAAAGTTTTCTCCTCCTCCCCCTACTCCTCCTCCTCATCTAGAGTGCAGTTTTCCAATAACGCATATCCGAATATCGGGAAGATATGGCTGTGGAAAACGTACCGAAATATCCCTCCAGGTCTGAACAAACAGTGTTAGACTCGTTTTGCTCAATAAACTTCCATACTGGTTAGATGCGCCTGGTATAAAATCAGCACGCGCCTATGTACTCAGTGGGTTATTTGGAACTCAACCTACAGTTCTTGCGGCCCATAGTGCATGTCGGCAAACATTCATGCCTTGACACCGTAAAGTGATGTGGCACAATACGTTCGAGCGTTCGGCAAGGTTGCAAAAACTGTTTTACCTCACATATGATTACCGGGAATCGTAATGCCTCCTGCCAAAGCCAACAGCCCTGAAGGCCTAGAATTTGTTTTGGTCTTCCATTTTTGCTGTTGTCGGTAATTAGCAGCGGACTGTTCCATTTGTTCGAAAGATTGCTTAATAGAGAAGCTGACCCCTTGCTCCGACTCTTCGCGCTCCGCACAGGACCGGCTTCGCAAGGAATGGGGCGACGCCGACAATGTTTCTTCCATAGCGGTATCCAAAACTATACTTTAACTGACACCATGAGCTAGTGTATGCGATTTTAAGCCCATTATTATGATAAAAAGTTACCCACACGCCAATTCTGGTGCAGACAAGCATCAGATGTTGACCGAGGGCGAAGAAACATCAGGGAGTGCGAGCCTGGGTGAAGCAGACGACAAATGCGATAATCCCTAAGCTGACGTCACGGAGGCGCGCTTCGCAGCGCCGCCCGTGTTCGCGCTCACCGCCAATGGAGTACTCCGCTCGCGTGTTGCTCGTCCTGCTACGAGTCTGCATGCGCTGTGCGTGCAATAAAAGCGTCCCGTAATGCCAGCCGTTTTCTTTGCCTGTCTCCGTTAACGGTCCCGCCATTGTGAGCGCTGGCACGGCGGGTTCGCTGAGTGCAGGCGACTGCGGCGCGGGAGAATGAGCGACGATAACTTATGCCTATACCTGGTCGACCGCATAGACGGCAGTTGTTCTCGTCACGGACGGCGGGCTCCAGCGAAGGAGAGTTTGCCGTACGTCACGAAGCGCGCCCCGAAGCAACTGTTTCGTCCACTATAATGCGAGTCGGCGTGGCAGTCGGGACGTAATTACGCTGCCGCACAAGTTGGCTTAGTCGGGAAGATTTGATCTGATACTATGCGTAAGCCCCCTTTACACGCCGGGAAATTCCCTCCTCCTCCTCCTCCTCCTGCTCGCCAGGAGGTGCGGACTGGCAGTAGAGAAGACGCTGCTCCTTCTCTCCGGATTCAGAAGGAACGGAGACGCCGTGCAGCTGTGCTCATATTTTCGTCTTTTTGCCGACCCCTGGAGACTGGCCTCATTATTGCCGACTTGCGTACACTCAGAAACGGCTGCTCGGCCCCAGTGCGAGAGCTATTCCATAGGTCATCGTCCATCCCGTCGGAGCAGCCTCCTACAGGCGCCGCCGACGGAGACCCGCTGCCACAGCACTCAGCACCTGTCGCCCCGGGGAAGAAATACGGGCCTCGTGTCGCCTCCCTCGCTGCCTGTGAACGTCGCTGTGCCTCTTCGGACCTCGAGTCCATGGAGACATTAAAACCTTGTCGTATACATACGCGCAGTCGTCCATTGTTTCTGCCGCAAGCGAGAGCCGAAGTGGGACTCGTGTTCTCGCCGTCGAATATCCAACACGGCTACTCAAGACTGTAAATAAAGGGCAACTTCCGACGTGACAGCCTACAGCACTCAGTGTCTCCTTCGTAGAGGCATATACGCGCTATTCGTGGCGTGCATCTGCTCTTTATTCTTTTAAATGTTGTTGCTGCTAGCGTGCTTGTTCTTGCCACGGAAGGTCGACGTGTGGCGAGGCCATTTGTATGCCTCGCTACGGAGGAGCATTTCGCGCTGAGAAAATAATTATCCGCCCAGGGCGACTGCTGCTTTCATCAGTCCAAACTTATTGCGTGGTTTGTATGCATGCCAGCAGCCTAAGTGCCATTAAGTGACGGCAAGTATTTTAAGCGCATGCAGGGAGGATTTGTTAGGTGGGTGGCACAATTTAAACAGCGCAATTTAAACAGTGACCGAGGCCAATGGTCTAAAGAGCAATACAAAGGAATGTGATAACTTGAGTAAACCGACAGTGAAGCCTTTCGAAGCAGGAGGAACGAGCAGTCAGCCACTGCAGCGCTGGCCTTGGGAGCAGGCCTGGCTTGCCACCCGTGCGGGTCCTGCGCCTGCAGGGTGTAGCGTTGCGGTGACGAGGGTACGCTCATGTCGGAAAAGCCGACCGCGGGAGGTAGAGTAGAAGGGAGGCGGAGGCAAGCACAGCGGGCGGAGGTATGTCACGTCACCAGGGAAAGCGGAGCCCGTCTCCTCGGGCACGGTTGGACGCAGCGTGGGAAGCGAGTGCGGGGCCGAGTAGGAGGCGCAAGGGCGCCTGGGCAGAGGAAGCTTCGGAAGCCATAGGAAGGCCATGCTGACTCTTGGCTGAGGAGGATCTCCCATCAAGGTTCGTGTGTGCTTCGTCTACGGCCTGGATGTATGCGGACCCCTCGGCAGTCTGAAGGGAGCTCCTCCGCATCGCCTCGCCCCCGTGTTACCTCCCACGGCAGTTCGCCATCCTGCATGTGGCCAGCTAGGCCCACAACGTTTCCGCTTAACATTTGGAAAATTTGGTGTGGGCCTGGTCGCCCTGTATGAAAAACAAACTGGCCGCGTATGTGCTTGCTTCGCTGCGAACTTCGTCGAAAGACGGTATATAATCTGCGACCGACCACGCCACGTTTGATTCATTGATTGATTGATCGTGCTACGCACTTTGTAACGAATGTCTTTTCACCAAGGATCGAATCTAACATATCTGGTGTAATTCCAGCTCTGCTTTAAGGGGGCGATGCAGACAAAATACACGTTTGTTTTGTTCGAAAGGTTTGGTGCAGCACTTGTCCGACAGCAAACGTTGCTTTATTCACTGAGAAATTAATCAATTTAAGTTAAAATTTTCATTCTCCTGCCAAATCGTGTGTTCCGTGACGTCTGCCATGATGTCACAAGGACGGGTCTTCAAGCGAACGTTAGTTCTCTGTTTACTCTGAGCCACGGTGTAAGAATATTCTTACACGGTGCTCTGAGCTGAATGCCTTTTTTGCAGTTAGTCATCCTAGACGGCGCCACCATACTGCGCGGGACTGTAGTCTGCTTTTGCACCTGGCTTGTTTTTGTTGTGGTAGGTAGTAACCGTTTCGGGAAACATCGCGTATGCTCGACAGACAGGCTCACATAAGACAATGTCGCTTCCGCCAATCTGCCTGTATCGTGTGACACAACCCTAAAGCTCCAGACTGATGTATAGCAAGCATAGTGCGCGCAGTTCCAACAATAGTGCGCACTGGTACTTCTACGTCTACGAGGTACTTTCGTGACTTACATTTTTACCCACCATTCTTACTTCTATAAAATTAATATACATTACATTTAAGTGAAAATATCTCGTTGTGCAAGCTTATAAGCCCTGCTTAATTTCCGTTTGCTTTGGCCTGCCTCAGCGAGTCGCAAGATTGTGCATATGACGCCATTTGTTTTAGTGCGGGAAATGAGCACGGCCAGTTTATTTTTTCCTAATTAGATAGCTTATTTGAGCGAAGTTTACGTTAAAAGTGGTGTCAGTATTTTTCTAACGAGGCAGTATTTCGAGCGTACCGAACTTTTGTTTTGTCTGCATGGTGCCTTAAGGGCAGGGTCAACTTAAATTTTGCCCGTTACAGGTGGTACGTAGCCGTTGAGTCTACGCTATTCCCCTGTCTGCTCCTCATCAACCAGCCTTCCGATCTAGTTTACTGCCACTGTGCTACTTTTAGACTCCAGACTTCGGGAAGCCGATTATTTTCGTCGCATTGATTTGGACGGATCTATACAATCTCACAGTTCCAACCAAATTGGGCGGAATCGTTTGTTTCCTCTCCGCACGCCACGAATACCCCATGACTTTGCGTGTTCCCTAAGCCCTTCGATCTCAAGCAACCTGTTCTGGTCTCAAAAATCAAAGCACTGCCCTTGGATTCATCCTAAAAAATTGTCTTTCATTTTCCCCACCATTTATTTGTTTCTGTCTGCATTGCTTGCTTTTTTTTTTTTGTCACCTAGGCTGTGTTAGATTCAACGGTGTTCTTTACATATTGCATCGTGAACCTTCTCGATTTTCTGACCAACTGCGGGTCTACACTTTTCATGTACCTAAACACTTTATCTGTCCGCTTACGTGGATCCATTCTCAGAATCTCTCATCAAAAAAATTGGGCCCATCTCCCCGCGATGGGGACTCGAGTAAATGCGTCGCATAGGGGGTGGGTGTATTGCGTTAACGTTTAGTGTTTGAGGAGTTGGTGGTAGTGAATGCGTTGTATCAGCAGCTTCTTGACGTAGTTTGAATGAGTGAAGGATATAAGGCGCGTTCGTAGCCTCCCATTCTGTGTCGGCTTTGTGGCGCAGTGGGTAGAGCACCATGTACATTGCGTTCCGCCAGCAGGGTCGAGGGATCGAAACCAGGCGCCGGATAGTATTTTTTTTATATAGTGTAGGGGGAGGGGTGCGGACAACGACGGTGCGGACTACGACTACGGACGTCAACGCGGGTGACATCGTGAGTTAATGAAATGCTCTGCATTTAAAACATTCTGAGGTTCTCGAACTTCAAACCGCCCATACGCCACTGCACTGCTTCGTTAGAGTTGTTTTACTATGCGCGCCTAACACCAGACGGTCTTTTGCACTTTGAACAACTTCTCGCGCCCGTTGGATTGGTTTTTACGATAGTAAGCGAAAAAAGCGGCAGCCAAGAAGGACGCGTTCCAAACTGCGCAGTAAGACACCGGCACGTGCGAGATCACGCTCGCGCTGGTCTAGGTAGGCGGCACACGAGCACTGCGAAGGCGGCAAATTTGAATTGCATTGGACAAACCTCAGTTCAATTCAGCAAGAAAGGAGTGATACAGGGAGGCGAAGAGCGCGATTCACTGTAAGCGGATAGACGGTACCACAGCCTGTTATGGCGAATTACTGCTCTGCACTTGCGACAGATTTTCACTTTGAGTGGAATTTTTCCCAAATTCCTCGCGTATGCGTCATACTCGACCCCACAGCTTCTTACACCCCCCCCCCCCTTTATTACAGCTACTTTTCGCTCCGCGTTAGTTCTTAAGATGGTTTCTAAGTTCGTTTACCACACTCCCAAATATCTTTGACTGTGTATTTCGCTACGCTTGACTGGCGCTGCGTCGAGGCGGATGTAACTGCGTCTGGGACCTCAAGGTGTGGCACGAATCGCCATGCGAGTCTCACTGGCCGCAGCTTCACAAAGATCGTCCGTGTGTGCGGCCTTTCGCTATGCACAGCTTTCCGCACGGTGAGCGCTGGATTGCCAATCTCCAACGGAGGAGGAGGAATACCTTTATTATCAGAGGGGGCATGAATGCCCTGTTGGGGAAGAGAAGGGACACGAAGGAAGGGAAGGAATAATCGAGAAAAAAAAAAAACGCTGTTCAAGGTTCAATCATGGATAGCATTTTGAAGTCCATGAACATATAGTTCGCAAATTTCGGGAAGAGATATATGTGCTACGTTCACGACAGGAGTCGGTCCAGGTTATTACACCAACTTGTAGGGACCACTGGTGAGTGAGTATTCAATAACTTTCTCTAGCACTGAGGGGTCCGTTCCGAACGCGTTGTTCTTCTTCATCTGCGGGGGGAGAACCGAGGTCCAATCGTGGCTCGCGACCGGTTTTGAAGTGTGCATGCACAGTGCCATAACAAATGATATAGGTTAGGGATGCACTTCTCGTCACTATACGGGCAGCGTTGGATGTGCTAGCTGGCTCCGTGGGTGCATTTATGCACTGCATGAGGGGTTAGGGCCGTGTTAGCATAAATCTTATTAGATGCCACCTCTCCCGAGCGTGTGAGTGTCTTGAGCGGGCCCAGTACACCCACAGGGGTGGTATCTTGAAGCCTCTTGCGACTCTCTGCCTTGAATTTCCGCAGGTAAAGTTGCCAGTCTGGTCGTGGTAGGCGTTCCAATGGGGCACTGGAAACCACTGGAAGTGTGTCAAGTCTCTCCCGGGAGGCGGTGTGAGCCGCGTGGTTTCCATGCGCCCCAGACGTGTGTCCCGGGGACCAGACGATGCGGATGGCGATGCCTTTCAGTTGAAGGTCTCGGATGGCATATATTATATTCGTGGCCGTATAACTAGGTGAAAATATTCTGTTCAATGCTTTAAAGGGACCTTGCAACACTTACCATCGACTACTCGGAATGTATTTTAAGGTAAAGTCTGTTGTCCCAGCAATATCCTCCCGCAAGAATTATGAAAATCCGTTCACGATCAGCGAAACGATGAGAAATCGCGCATAATTGTTCCCTCTCAACTCGACCGCGGACAACGCGACAAAAGCTGCGCGCTCTCTCCCGTGCAGGGGGCGGCTCGCTGCGTCTTCTCCGGCGGCCTTCGATATATGACAGGCTGTGGAGTTTTCCCCTTTTCTCCCAAACGTGGAGGGATCTATTCCCGGTTTAGTGCCACAAAAAAGCAGGCACGGCTGCCTGCTCGCAAGCGCGCGCTTAGGCTGGTAGGGCGTTTTTGAAGCAATAAACGTTTGTTGTGATGTGATATGGCTGAAAGGGGAGTATTAAGTTCGGCACTCAAACTCCACGCCCACTCAAAACACACACACAAAAAAAAACGTCAAAACTGTGCTTACAGGCTCAGGCATAGAATAGGTTGGTACACAGCGCCGACAGTGGTGGATCGTCACAGGAAATACGAGAAATAAGCCGCGAAGCTCACCAGTGACAGCCAATAGGAAGCCATGGCCTCAATGACGTCATTTAGGCCATGCCAGGGGTGCATAATGAGGAACAATGAAGAGAGCGCGTTTGGTTTTTCCGCGCATTTAACAGCGATTAGCGCGCTCACCGAGTCAGGTGCACGTGTAATATTTGGCTCAGGTATTCCTGAAAGAGTAGTCTCAACGTCGCACAGGTTTACTTGCACTGCTCAAAGAGTGTTGCAGGGTCCCTTTAAGGGCGACGTGAGAATCCGTAATGATGCGAAATTTTCGGGCTGAGAGTGAGTCACTATGGTCGCGGACGGAATGGATCGACAGCGCCCATGACACCCATAAGTTCAGCTTCTTCGGCTAGGCCATATGTTTTGGAGATGAATCTCTAACGAAAGAACTCTGTTTCGAGGGTGCGTACAGTGCACGTACATGCTTGGTTTTCCGAAGCATAGCTCCTGCTGCGATTGCGTGTTGTGTGCGTGTCGTCACGCCTAAACGAGTGAGCGTGGCTGTTAAGGCCGATCTGATTCTTTTCTAGAATCACCCAGCGCCTTTCATCGCAAGCACCACTGCGTCACCGGAGTCGCGCCCTTCGATGCGGCCGCCGGACTGGCCCTTTCAACTCGTGACGAGCGCAGAAATCCGGCTTCAGTGAGCGCCGCTTGTGTTTCGTCGCGCTGCAGCAGGCCTGTCTGCTAAAGCCCGTTGCGTGACCGGCGGAGCGAGGCCTTGCGCCGGAGGCTCAGCTTTGAAGACGTCATTGAGGACTCGCTGTGGGAGCGCATTCGTGAGAGAAAAGTGGGCCAACCAGTTCAAAGCCGTTTCAGCCACACGAATTTTTTTCCTCCACTGCATTCGTCATATTGCAGGCACTTTCAACAGGTGCGCTTAAACCATGCATGCACGCAGAGAACAAGAAGTAGCAGCCGATAACGCCGAGCAGACATGAAGACGTCGCTGACCATTAGCTCTAAGCGTTTCAGCCTTTGCACCGCACGCCCAAACCTGAGAGAGCGGTCAAGAAGAAAGAAAAATTTTACAGCGTTTCATTTTCGTCAAATTGTGCGACCGCAGCCAAGCTTTCGAGCGTAAACACTGGAAAGGAAAGTTCTCAAAGGAAGCTTTAGAATACCTACACTGCATGCAGAATTGTGTCACATTGCAGGATGTTACCGCTCTTATACCTTATACTTTGCTGCTGTGAGTACGTAGATATAGGAAAAAATGACGTCAAAGAGCATGAGCACGAAGCTAAGCGATGGGAGACAATCAGAGCAGCGCTTTAAAAGCTTTATGGGCTATTTTTTGGGGCTAAGTCTCTGAACGTTGAAATACACTATCTAGTCGTTCGATATTACCGCCTTTACAAAATAATTGCGCAATTCGCCTCCAAAACCGCCCCGCGCACGTTGATGCGCCCAGGCTCCATTGAAAGCCGCGGCAAGAAACGCGTTCTAAAAGGCCAGCAATGGCGAGTGACGTCACATCGTCCAACATGGCTGCGCCCAGGCCGCCGCTTTGTAAACTACAGTATGCTAGAAGAGTACACTGTATGTAAATGGTCTATATAACATTCCCGGAATGCGCAACAACTTTACCTTGCTAGATGTGTGTCCAGTTGAACCCTAACCGACTTTCTTTCAGTTTCTGTTCTAACCCTGAAACGCAGAGCACAAACAGCACTGGGCCAAAAAGCTGTTTCAGTCCTGGATGGGAGTTTATCCGCTATACATTGCTACCCCTTCTATGTCAGGCGCAATCTATTATATCAGTAAACTCCCCTAGGAACTGTACTGCCTGCATTGCCTCATCGTCTGAGCTTAGGTGCCCTTTACAGCCATAGGCGTGCGCAGGGTTCTAAATTAAGCCCCCCCCCCCCCCCCCCTCCCCCTCGGCAACTCCCGACCTCTTCCCATGCGTAAGAATTTATAAGAAGAAATGCGTAAAAATGTATAAACTTGATATTGCCTGTTCTGAAACTCTTCTTACGCGGCTGTTTTGACCAGTGCTGCTACGCACGTTTTTTACGAGGAAAAGTAGAAAGAAGACAAGCTCCGAAATAGATGCAAACATGAAAATTCAGCGATATCGTGTTTCTCACAACAGCCTGCATGCTTTTGGTCCCTACCTCTCCAGGGCTGAAAGTAAACGGCTTTCGAAGGTAACATGAGGGTTCTTCGGCTGCCATTATCGTGAAAACACACGCGTGGTCGTACCCTTACGAAACAGGTTCGATACATTTGGCGCCCCCCCGACCCCCTGACCCCCTGGGCGCACGCCTATGCTTACAGCAATTCTCTGTTTACGTACGCCCCTTCAATGCCGAAGAACGTTACCCATAATGGTCTATCCTGAGGTTTCGAAATTTCAATGCACTTTGTTAGCACACTTTATCATCCAAGCGCCTCTATTGTCTAAATTAGTTCTGCAGCTCCCCAGCCTCTCCCCTCCTTCCGCCCCTCATCTCCTCCCGTCTCTGACGGAAGTGAACTGCCGTAGATGACCGCCAAGATGACCGGTGTGGCAGAAACGAAATTGCGACGGTTTCACAAGCACCACTCTTTTGAGTTAATAAGAATAACAAAACTTAATGCCGTTTCAATTATATGCTGAGCGCCTAATCACACGTAGGCCTATGCGGTAACTTTGTTGAGTAAATTCGCACTGGAACTCATTCCCGAGTAGTTTCAGAACGCCATGCTTTACAGAAGGGCACTGGAGAGGGTTTGCTGAAGTCTCACTTGCGGCTGGGTAGTCCATAGTGTGATTGTTTAGCGGAAGTCTCTCGCTTCCGTTCATCTCTGATGGGCGACCGAAAAGGAAAAAAAAAAACGCCGTGCTCCGTAGTGTCGTCATTCTGCAAGTTTGATTGGTTTATCTATTGATTGATTGCAGGGTTTAACGCGCCGACGCTACACTTGGACTATGAGGTGCGCCGTGCTGGAGGGCTCCGTATTAATTTTGACCGCCTGGAGGTCTTTCACTTGCGCCGAAATCTCGGCACGTCACACGGGCGTTTTCGCTTTTCGCCTCCGTGAGAAAAGCAGCCACTGTGGCCGCAATCAAACCCCCATACTCTGCATGTTTGCTGTCCTAGCTTTTAAAGTAACAATTTTCGCCATTATTGGCTTTGAATCCGGCAAGGGACGACAAGCGTCACTGGTCACCGGTAATAAACAGTAATAATTAAAACGGGGTCCTATAGGGTCTCCATATTTTGATATATAAGCTAATCGGGACTCCTGAAAAATGTTTTCTCATCAATACAGGTGTGTTTAGAGGGAAATCTTAGTTTTAAAACATAGGCGCAAGCTTGGTCTTTGTCGGCTGGTTACAGTCCCACTTTACACTCCCCTCCACCGCTGCCGCCGCCTTTCCCTGTGTCGCGTATGCTCACCACGCGGCGTCTCCACCCCACATCGCGCAATGCCTCGCGCTGTTCGCGGACCGCCTGTGGGACGCATTGAAGACGTTTTTGTCTTTACCCACAAGTGGTGTGTGTGCTTGGTCTGTGACATAAAGATGGCGCCACAGTCCTTATAATTGGACGTAGCAAATGCCCACTAAAGCTATACCGCAACATGGCATATCCCACCACAGCGCCAGCCTCGTTGTACTTCACGGGGTGGAGGGCACGTGAATGTGTTCGGGCATTTCCGGCTCCGCGCAGAGACATGCCTCGATTGGTGCCACGCAGCTGGAGCCTCCTCGGATGCCCCACGATGCGCGACCGGGCGCGGCTGCTGCTCCCGCCGCTGCTGCTGCTGCTGCTGAGCTGCTGTGCGCTGCCGACTCGGGGGAAGGAGTTGGCGACGCCGGAGATCCTGCTGGACACGGTGCATAACCTCAAGGTGTTCAAGCCCCGCGCCAAGCACTGCATCAAGAACGTCATCAGCTACCGAGACGCGCCGCCGGACAGGAGAGGTCGCTTCCACGTGCTGCTGGGCCGTACGTACCTTCCTCCTGTTCTGTAGTTACGGCAGGCGGGCATGCCGTATCCTGTGGCTGGCAATTTGCGACTTGAAATAATCTTGCCATTTCGCCTTCGACGGAAGTTGCTCTTATGCAGCGTTCGTATTACCGTAATTACCCGATTCTAACGCGCACCTTTTTTCCGGAAAAATAGGTCGAAACATCGCATGCGCGTTAGAATCGGATACGAAACCGAAACTGCCGAAACAACGGAAATTTCGTCTCGCCCATCGCCATCTCGGCCATCTCAAGATGGCGCCAAAGCTTTAGCAACGATTTTTCGGACGCGGGAAGCATAGGCGCCCAGGCTTTTCTATCGGCGTTCACACAAATCGTCAAATCGTTCCACTTGCGCACTTGATAACAGCAATGGCAGCAGCGGCTCTCGCGCGTTCAAAACGAGTGGTCGGCTGAAGCGTGCGCCTCTGGAGAAGATCGCAGGATGGGCGTGCGAGGCGTGGGCCATGATCCCTCGATCATGGTTGAACGTTCGTTATGAAGTGTGGCATCGCGAACGCGCTTGACGGCACCAAGGACGAGATGTTGTGGTCAGCGGTGAGCGACGAGGAGGGAAATGGGTGAGATTACTTCGAGAAATAAATCGCCCGTTTATCTCGCATTCGTTTTTCTTGCTCACAAAGTTCCGTGCGCGTTACAATCGGAAGTGCAAGTTTTTTTTCGGTTTTTTTGCCAGGAAAATAGGGTGCGCGTTAGAATCGGGGGCGCGTTATAATCGGGTAATTACGGTAATTGTGTTTTGCAGCTTCGTTCTGTGACAAGAGAGGAATGAACCACACGTTTTTGCTCGCTGGCTGTAGGCCGATAATACGCGCGCCTTTGAATAATGCAGTCGCTCTAAGGCGGGTAACCGTGCAGACAACGCCGACTACATCAATCGGGGTGCGTCCTGCTGCAGCCTGTTTTCTAGTAATGCTGAGATCGAACGGTTTGGAACAATGTACCCGTAAGGCTGGTGTTGCAACCGTGTCATCCCAGCGCTGACTGCAGTTGTTGCGACCGGGTGGGCCGAGCCGAGCCGAACTCTGTCGCCTCCGACATACGTGTGGTAGCGTGTATGATGAGCGAGCGGCCAGCCGCTGCTGTAGCCGGGAAGAAGTCCAGAAGCCGTAGGCTAACGTAACTGTTTACTTCATAGCGAGAGGTGAGCCGAAGCCAAAGAACAATGCCCCGACGGGCGAGGTTACCATACAGGACTCGAGCAGAGTGACAGCATGGATTCGCTGCTCTAACAGGAATGGGTTACAGCGCTTGGGCGGCTTCTATTTATACCCAAAAGCTGTAACGGTCAAAACAGCCTTCCCTCTACATTTTGCGCACTCTACGCACTTCACAGACACACACAACGCTCTTTCCAGAGTTCGTAAGCAGTCGGTAGCCTCGGCGCACGTTGAGTCCGAGAGAGGGGAGAGAGGAGGACTCCGCTGCGATCGCGGGGCCTCTGTGTCCTTGGGACGGGTCTTGACGTGCCACTGGCAACCGCCGGAGTTTGAAGCGCGTTGAAAGCGAGGCGTCTGACCCACGCTTGTCGAAACTTGAAGGTATGAGTCACCGACACGGTGGCGCCTGATTTGGAAGGCGTACGCAGTGGCTTCGCCACACAGCCGAGGAGTGATGCGGGAAAGTACGGCGGCGCGGACCGATTCGTAACACTGGATAGAGCGGGGGGCAACAGCCGTGGCTCCCTGTTCGAAGTCGAGGCCATCGCTGCTGCGCCCGTCGATAGTAGTGCGTCGGCTTGGATTTTAATGTGGTATACTTGACGAGCGTGGCCTAAGCGCCAGGGTCCGCCGCATGCAAACGTGTATGACCTGAAGCCACGGGAGGTAACTTGCCACCGCCCAAATGCGAAGTGCGTGGAAGTTCCGAACGTAAACATTAGGCAAACGCCAACGGTAGTTTTGAGGCACCGGGCGGGATGAGAGACGGGATCCATGCCGCGCTTGTCACGTGTCCAGGGTTGTGCCCATTGCTCGGCCATATTACTTTACAGCGCGCGTGGCCGCCGAATAGGAAAGTATACTGCAGTGGCTGCAGCCTAATCAAAGTTTGCAGTGCCGCGGCACCAGAAGGTTGTATCCTGGCTGCACTGCGCCTAGGGGAAACAACTTTGGCTGCGAATGTTACTCGCAGTTGAAAGGCTCGTGTCAAGAGTGCATGTGGCCCACGAGGCTACGTTGAAGCCGGGGCGTAGACGACGGCGTGTAGTTTTCTTATGGCAGTCCTAGCAGTTTGCTGGGTGGCGTTGAGAGCGTGTTCCCATGCGTGGCTTGTCGAGGGGTAGAGTACGTCCGTCGAGGTTGTCGAACCCCATGTCGGCTGCTGTGGTCGCTAGGGCAGCCGGCGTGCTGATCGCTTGGTTCCTTAAGCCTGACTCCGAGGCCTATCAAGACAGCTGGTGTGGTGGCGTGTTCCAGCTGGTCCACAACGTATTATTAGCGCATTTTCGCGCGTATAACACGCACCTGCATATAACCCGCACCCCCCCCCCCCCTTCCATCGACGAATAAAAAAATATATCCCCCGCGTATTGCCCGCACATTTTCTACATAAAAGGATAGACCAAAGCTACTATTCAAGCAACATTGCACATTTGTTTATGTAAAAGAACTAGCTGACTACGTAACTAGATGACTTGCCACATACATTTTTCAGTTGTTATATTGTTGAGCTTTGTTTGCGAAATAGGCACTGTAAATGGAATAGCGGTGGTTTAGTCGCTATTACTGCTGTAGGGGCACCACAGCCCAACGCGCATTGCGGTGAAGCTGGACCAAAGGAACTATACCTCGTATATAGTCCGCACCTCTACTTCATTCCCGAAATTTTCGCGTTTTTGGTGCGGGTTAAACGCGTGAAAATACGGTATGTTCCACTTGTCGGCAGTGGTCGCGGGAAGGTCAGTTGTTTTGGCCCTACATTACGTGGACATGAGGCGGGAGCACGTAAGAAGCCAGTTCGCTGCAGGTGTCCGCCGCCTAGCGAAAATATGTTGAATTAATAGGAGTCTCATGGCATGCGAAAGAGAAAGGAAGCATGTGGCAATGACCGCGCTCTTTCAACATCACGTGACCGAGGCGCTTCTTTGTAAATCGATTACCGTCATTTTTAAAGACTATTATCTTTCTTGGGCTACCTAAACGCGACATTTTTGGTCTGTTTGTTCCCTCGATTCAGCCGTACGTCCACTTAAAAGTTAAAGGAATTGTTGAACGAGTAGCATATACAGGGTGTCCCAGCTATCATGCACCAAGATTAAAAAAAAAAAAAGAGAAACGGCTTTACTCGGAGAAAACCTAGTGCATAATGTTTGCAGTACTGTGGAGAAGCGTACAGTATTTTTTTGGTTAAGGACACTGAACTAATTAATTGTAATTAATTATCTAACTCGAGAATTACTGTCCTGATCACTGAAGTGTCAATGAGGTACACACGACGGGCATCTAACTGCGGTATTTTCAGCGACGAACTAATTGCGTACTCATTTATTCTGGCTGATAAAGAAAACCCGCGAAATATGAAAAATACCACGTGATGGTGCTTCCGCGCGCATTGTAACGCAGCGTCCCCATTTAAATAAGCTGATTGAAAGAAACTGCTTCGCCTGTCACCCGCCTGAAGAGACAGCGCATCACCTTGATAATGGCATGCGTGGAAGGAGCAGCAACAGCAAGATTCGCGGGGCGCGTGTGCAGATAAGGCACAAACTCGGTATCGATTTCTTCTATCTTTCTTTTGTTTATTTCATTCTGGCTAACTCAGAGGGCATTGAGCCTGTTTGGGAGAATTGCTTTACGATGCGCTCGGAGGCACCGTCACGTGGTATTTTTCATACTTCGCGGGTTTTCTTTATCAGTCAGAATAAATGTGTACGCAATTAGTTCGTCGCTGAAAATGCCGCAGTTATATGCCCCTCGTGGGTACCTACAAGTGCCTCATTGACACTTTAGTGATTAGGACAGTACTTCTCGAGTTAGAAAATTAATTACCATTAATTAGTTACGGCTCATTAACAAAAAAATGCTGCCGCTTCTCCACAGTACTGCAGACATTATGCACTAGGTTTTCTTCGAGTTACGCCATTACTCTTTTTTTAAATCTTTGTGCATGATAGCTAGGCCACCCTGTATAGGCAAAGCACTTCGAAATTAAGAAATCTGGTAATACATTCTACTTGTCAACATTGTGCAGAAAGTAAAACCGTTAGGAATATTTGGCGCAGAACATAAATACATAACCGATAGTACTAACACTGTTCTAATCACGATATACGTGGGTTTGATTTTGGGGATGGCAAATAAAAAACCGTTAAGCAGTCCTTTACACAAAAATACAAAAATGGCTCATGCTCGAGCTCGAGGCAGTGGCACCCTAAGCCTAGCAGGAACAAGAGGTCCCAACAGGTGGCGCACCAGCAGTGCGAACGCTGGAGTTTCCCTGAGCCAAGAGTTGCGCGACCGCGCGCAATCTTGTTATCCGTATTGCTGGGGGAAAGCCGCCCGTCGCGAGTGTAGGAGTCTTGCCGCCACGCTTCCGACGGCGACCTACGCGCGGTGGGGGCGCTTCGGTCGTCGCCTTACGGCGGCTACCAAGGAGGTTTCTACCATAGAGGTAATATACTGATTGTTTCTACAACCTCCTTGGCAGCTACGCTGGATTCCTGCGACGTCGCTCACGCTGCTGCTGCTGCTGCTGTTCCTGGGCGGGGCGCGGTACCGCCCGCTTCGGCGTCTGCGGCGCAGCCGTATACAGTGGGGGCGAGGAGGACCTCCTTGAGTGGGGGCTTCTCTGCGCGGCAGGGATAACCGGAGTGACGTCATCACGGCGGCGCGTGGAAAAGGGTCGCGCAACTCTCAGCTCCCTGCGGGAGCTATATCAGGGATCTCTAGCGAACGCAGACCAGAGATGGGCGGCCGAAGTCTTACGGTGCCTTTACATGAAAAGCGTGGACACGCAGTGGAGGAAAAGAACCAGAAGGTTCAGAACAAAGTATATGAAACCTGGAAGTGCAGGGGAAGCGACCGAGGCAAACAAAAAAAAATGAAGTGTAAGAATCAGAGACAACGACCTGGAAAAAGGGGATGGTCGCGAAGAAGTCTTTAGTTATCTACAGGATCGGAAAGCAGGAGATCACAAGGAAAGATTCTTCTATAATACCAAAGGGAGTCATTGCTTTTTGAAGCCCGGGCGGGTTGCTTGCGGACAAAAACGCTTATCCGCGAGCCGGTACAAGAGAGAGAGAGAGAGAGAGAGAGAGAGAGAGAGAGAGAGAATAACTTTATTTCTGACGAGGCTCAGTCCTAGCGAGTGTCCGTCAGGTGAGGGAGGCGGGCCAGGTAATCCTGAGCCCTAGTGGCGGTCAGGAGCTGTAGCTCGGGCGAGGAGCTCCCAGTCGCGTATTCCCAAACCATATCCCGCAGGGGCCCAGGCCGACCACACCCCCTTCAAACAGCGACGTCACAGCGTGACGTCACTTTCTCTTCGTGCGCGACTTCATGCGACGTGGATTTTTTTTTTTTTTCGGCTGTGTCTAGCGTTCCGTCCAGACGGAACGATGTACAACTGCTAAAGTTCCGTCCAGACGGAACGGAGCTCTGCGGGTTATCCTTCCGTCCAGACATTATACAACTGAGAGCTTAGCGTTCCGCCCAGACGGAGCCGGCGTAAAATTTGTACAGTTCCGTCCAGACGAAAGCAAAAGCGGCTGATTAGACGCCATGCTCACTCTTCAGATTCAGGCGCCCACGAAACGGTCATGGGCGGATGAAAAGCGCCATGCTAAAAAGAAAGAAATTTGTCAAATTATCTATGATGGCGTTGAAATGCAGGAGCAGTCTGATATTGAAAAGGCTTTTGTGCAGCACTACGAGAGCCTATTTGCCTACAATCCCCCAAGGGAGGGATTCGAACGGTCCTTCCTAAATTTGTTACCCCGTCTTGATGAGGACATAACAGAGCAATTGGAAAGCCCCGTAAGCTTAAAGGAAGTTGATGAAGCCTAAATAATGGCAAATCTCCGGGACCCGAGGGGCTAGGTTCGGCCTTTTATAAAACGTTTAAAGCTGTCTTGACACCTGTCTTCCACAATGTTTTCAGAGTATCTTTCCAAAGAGGGGCCCTTCCCCCTACTTTCTCGAAAGCGCACACGGGGCAAGGCGTTTTGCCCCACTGCGATTTATTGTGTTTATCTTATGTCGCGGTTGTGCTTAGTCAAGCTTTTGTGAAATGTTATAGGTAGCATCCTGTTCATGCGTTCTTGGAATTTTTGCTCTGTACTGCCCTCCCTGCATGGGCCAGCATCTTGGCCTGCAGTATGAATAAATGAATGAAAATGACCCTGAACTACTTACTAGAGTCACGGGGTACAGACCAATTACCTTAACTAACACTGACTACAAGATCTTCATGAAGGTTTTAGCTAAGAGGTTCCAAGCAGTCATCAAGAATATAGTGGGCCCGCATCAAACATGCGGTATTAGGGGAAGGAGTATCTTTACTAACATCCACATAGCACGCAGTATCTTAGAAACATGTGATATGGATTTCAGAAAGGTAGCCATGTTGCAGGTAGATTTTGAAAAGGCGTTCGACAAGGTGTGTCACGGCGTCCTTTTCAAAATACTGGAACATGTAGGAATAGGCAAAACAATTCTAGACGCGGTAAAAATGGCCTACCAGCAGTGCACAACCGAATTCATTATTAACGGGAGGGAACCTGACCTCCCCTGTCGATGGGCATGCCTCGGTGCGTCAGGGCTGTGCTCTGTCGTCACTCCTGTTTGCGCTTTACCTTGAACCTTTGTGTGTAAAAATCATTCAAAGTCCTTGCGTGCAAGGTTTTTGCCTTGAATCCTCTGAGATTAAAGTAATGGCTTACGCCGATGATGTTGCCTTTTTTGTAATAACCAAGAGAGTGTTACTAATGCAATGCAAATTACGCAAGAATATTGCGATGTGACGTGTAGCGCAGTCAACCTTAAAAAGTGTGTTGGGCTTTGGCACGGCGAGTGGATCGAAACCCCGCGTATCTTTAACAGCATCTCATGGTCAACAGAACCGGCCACTTATCTCGGAGTACCCTTAGTTAGTTATCGAGATAGTAACGGGTACTGGGCTGAAAGAGCTCAGAGAATGCGCGCGCATACAGCAAAGTGGGAGGGCCGCAGCCTTTCTATCTTTGCGCGCGCAACAGCTTGTAATGTTTTCCTGATCTCAAAACTTTGTATATCATGCAGGCCCTCTCTTGCGCTCGATTCAATGTTCAAAAGTTACACCGCATTTCTGCGGTCTTTGTCTGGCAATCAACTTATGAGAGGACGAGTAGGAACAACTTGTTTAGGAAAGTTCAACGGGGAGGGCTGTCACTCCCACATCTATTCGTTAGACAACTTGTTTCCCGAAACGGATCAGGGGGATCCGTTTATACGCACCTTCTTGCAGCACACGCTCGCAAGTGCTTTACCTAACTTCATAGTGTCGTCAGCGAATGTGAGCCGTTGCTCAGTTAGTCTCTTTTTGAGAGAAGTTGTTTCCTCTGGCCGTTTTTTAATGACGCGTTTTTCTATTGAATTTTTGTCAACTGTGAACGGTAAAAAACTGTCCAGTGACCTTATCGATTGTCTGTTCCCTGAGCCGATGTTTAGATCATTGTATAAAGTTGGCTCCGGACATGACGTACTACGGAGAGTGAAGAAAATGCCAGTGCCTGGTGCTGTTAAAACCTTCTTTTTTAAACTGCATACTAATACACTCCCCGTTAAAACATGGATGTTAGAGAAGGGTTTATTTTTGCCGTGGGGTGCTGAATGTTCATTGTGTAAAAAACCAGAAAGTGTTGAACACGTATTCATCGACTGTTGGGACGCTGTTTTCTTTTGGGATGTCTTGCAACGTACCTTAAAAAAAGGCCTTCCAATCACGGCACGGGGAATCCGCTACCTTGATGTGAAAACTGGTGTTTTACCATACGATTTGTTGTGTCTTTTGGGTTTACATAGCATTTGGAGAAGCAGAACGGATGTGAGAAATGCAGACGTTAATGCAAAATCGGTGGGCAACCACTTTGTAGAGCACGTGTGTAAACTGCGCGAAGTTTTTGTTAAGCTGGAGTACGATGATGATGTGATCACTGCTATGAACGAACTAGCTGTGTTAAAAGTTCACAAAAACGTAATCGCCAGCTACGGTTTTTTTGTATTTTCCTTTCCTTCCTCAGCCCTGAGGGCTGATTGTGTAGTATTTGTTTTGTTGTGCCCAAACGGCAATAAAGAAAAAAAATTCAGATTTGGTGTAGAGGGTGCACCTCCGACAATGGCACTCTTGTACCGGGTTCGATTTCCCCTGGACGTGCTTTTTTTTTTTTGCGCGGTTGTACCAGCGTTTAGTTACAGCTAACTTCGCGCCCACTTTACAATTGACGCGGTGAGAGCAGTCGGTCTTGATTTTGCACTCAACCGGTCGGCCTTGGCTCTAGTGAGCGGTAGCGGAGCGGCCGGTAGCGGAGCTGCCTTAACAAATTGCAAACTATTTCTGTTCGAATGCATTTATTTGTGGCTTGTTTGGCTTTCATCGGGGAGATCGGGCATTTGCGATAGCTTTTTTTTAGTTAAATAAGGAGCTCTGGCTACGTCGCGTGTAGTATTAGCATGATGGGGCTTGGCTGCAACATCGGTGCGTGACGACCAAGCCTTATCAACGCCAGAATGCTAGCGGCACATGCCATTCCATTCGTTGCTATCGTGGCTTGCGTAGGGGAGACCGAGGTTTTGCGATAGCTTTTCTTGACTGAAATAAGGGGGCTGTGGTTACATCGCTTGTAGTAATAGCGTAACTGCCCCCGGATCCAAGATGGGTGCGTAAGAAACAAGCGTTACAACGGCTCAAATCTATCAACCACGACCAAAGCAAATCACTCGACAATATTCGTTGGCAGCCTCTGTTAGGGTACCAAATTCTTAGGACCTTCGTCGTCTCCTTGCGTGGTCGAAGAAAGTGCGAAGAAAGGAGCCGAAGAAAGTGCTAAGAATTTGGTACCCTAACAGAGGCTGCTGAGTGGGCGAACCTGTTTATGGTGTCTGAGACGAAGGAATCGCAGAGGCCGTGGGGACGTTGCGACGAACACATATTTATTCTAGAAAAGCATGATGATGACTAGAACAGGAACGTGCCTGTGGTGACTTCTTCTTCTTCACTTCTTCTTCTTCGCTTCTTCTTCTTCTTGGTTTTCTACATCTTCCCGCCCGCGAAATTCAATTGTAGCATCCCTCCATGGAGTACAAAAGCTGTACCGGTCTCCTGATTAACTGCCGGTCAGGTGTCTTCAGCAAACATGCCCTGACTAGGCCGTCTCTGCCTGGAAATATCTTCTCAACTTTGCACAGCTTCCAATGGGCTCGGTGTGTCTTGTCCCCTAGTAAAACTATGTCCCCTTCCTTAATCGTTGTGTTGTTTGACGACTTCAAGCTTGCGCTTCTTAATTCTGCTAGGTATTCCTGCTGCCATCTTTCCCACCACGCTGCTGTTCTTTCCCGGGAGTTCTTCCAAAAAGCTCTTAGGCATGTTTCGGCGGCTGTGGGGTATTGATGAAGTCTCTGTCTACCGCCTATGACGTCGGCCGGGGTAATAGGCAGTGGTTCGTTTGGGTCGTCGTATACATATGTGAGCGGTCTGTTGTTGAGTATCCCTTCAGCTTCCACAACGATTGTCCGGAGTTGTTCTTCTGTCATAAGCCGTCTTCCAATGGTCTTTCTGATGGCTGACTTAAAACTTCTTATCAGTCTTTCATAAAACCCGCCCCACCAGGGTGCTAACTCGGCTATGTACTTCCACTTGACCTGAAGATTCGTTGTGAATAGACGCACTTTATCGTCCTCCATCCTCAGTATTTTATTGATTTCTTTTTCCGACCTTTTGAATGATCTGGCATTATCGCTGTAGATGGTCTTGCACATGCCCCTTCTGGCCACGAATCTCCTAAAAGCGTGTATAAAGCACTCAGAGGATGTGCTCTTCATCAGCTCAAGATGTACCGCTCGCGTCACCGCACACGTGAAAATGACAATGTACATCTTTTGCTCAGTGCGTCCTTTTTCCTCTCTAGCGTACAGTGGTCCAGTGAAATCGACTCCTATGACTTCAAAAGGACTTGATTTGGTGATTCTGTCAGCTGGCAATGGTGCGATTTCCTGAGTCATCGGTCGAGCGTTGAATCTCCTGCATGTAATGCATCTCCTAATGATCATTCGGACTAACTGTCGGCCTTGAACTACCCAAAACTTTGTTCGTAATCTGGTCAACGTTACACAGACGCCGCCGTGCATTGTCTGATGATGCACATGTCGTACCAAAAGCTCAGAAAGCTTACTGTTTTTCGGCAGTACAATTGGGTGTTTCTCGTCGAAACTCATGTCGCTTCGCTCCAGCCGTCCTTTCACTCTGATTACACCTTGAGTGTCCGTGAAAATTCCGATTCCATGTAATTGGGATGCGTCTTTCCTTTCTGTCGCGCCGTTCCTGACCGTCTCGCCTGGATGCATGAGTTCTTCTTGCTCTTGCCTGATGAGAAATAATTCCGCTTTTTTGAGTTCTTCTGCTGTTATAGGACCTGATGTTTTATTCTTTCGTAACTTCCCAGCATAACGTAGCACCCATGCGGCGATCTTTAGTGCCTTAGTATAAGATCCGAACCTGCTCACGTCAATAACTTTTTCTTGAGTATCGCACGACGTAAGCATACAATGCTCCATGTTCGCGACCTCCTTTTCTTCCATATTGTTTATCTGCGGTTCATATGCCGGTCTCTCGCAAGATCCTATTAGCCAAACTGGACCTTTCCACCAGGCTTCTGACGCAAGCAGTTGTTTCATTTTTATCCCTCTCGTCATCGGGTCGGCAGGGTTTTCCTCACTTTTTACGTAACCCCATTGGTTTGCACTTGATTTCCTCTTGATTTCATTTACTCGATTTTGAACGAAAATGTCCTTGATTTTGCTTGATTTGACCCAGCAAAGCACTATTTGTGAGTCTGTCCAGAACTTGACGTCTTTGATTTTTCCGACAAAGTTGTCCACAATGTATTTGGCTAATCGTGCTGCGACCGTGGCTGCCAGAAGCTCTACTCTTGCGAGTGTTACGTCCTTAAGCGGTGCAACTCTTCCTTTACTCATTAGAAGCTGGGTGTTCTTGCTTCCATCAGTGTATGTGGTCACAAGATATGCCGCTGCTCCGTATGCTCTTGGGCTTGCATCAGAAAATACGTGCAGAGTTGATAACTCTTCCGCTTTTCCAAAGGAGTGCGAGCATCTTGGTAACGAAAACCCGTCCAGCACATCCAGCTCTGAAATCCACTCCATACAAGCTGTTCGATATCCATCGGGTAAAGGATCATCCCAGGTGAATGACTCTTTCCAAACATTCTGTAATTGCAGCTTTGCTCGCACGGAAAAGGGTGTCAATAGTCCTAGGGGATCGTACAATCTGGCAGTGGCTTGTAAAAGTTGACGCTTTGTTATCTCTGCGACATCCATCTCCGAACGCCAGGCCGTGCTAGGAAAGGCAATTTGGTCCTCTATGAAATTCCACTTCATCCCCAGCACTTTAGTTTTTCCTTCTTGTCTCAGTCGCCGGTCTAGGTCTTCCCCTTCCTTGTCAAAGACACTTCGTAGGGTTGGATCGCTTGATGTCCACTTCCTTAAATTCATTCCGGCTGCAGCAAATATACTTCGTGCCTCGTTGTACATGGTTCCTGCTGTTGACATATCTTCAGCCCCTAGCAACACATCATCGACGTAAATTCCTTTCTTTAGTTCACCCACTGTGTTTGGGAACTTTTCTCTTACTGCATCTAGATGATGATGAATCGTTGCAGCCAACAGAAAACTACTGGGCTTCGTGCCGAATGTAACTCTCTTCATCCTCCAGGTCTCAACTGTCGGGAGCTCTGAGTCTTTGTTCGGTAGTTCCTTCCACCACAAGAAACGAAGTGCGTCCCGATCGTCTTCGTGGATGGCTATTTGAAGAAAAGCTTTCTCCACGTCTGCAGCCATCACTATTTTGTGTTGCCTGAAATTCATCAATAGGGATGCGATGTCAGGGTTAAGGTTTGGTCCAGTCTCTAAGTTGTCATTCAACGACCGACCTGCCGTGCGACTCGCAGATGCATCAAACACGATTCGAATCTTGGTTGTCGCTCTGTCCTCTTTAATCACAGCCTGATGTGGCATGTAGTAGACGAAGTTTTTCCTTTTTTTGTCTTCTTCCGTGCTCACTTTCTCAGCTATACCTGATTCAATATACTCTCGTATTGCCTTATCGTATGCTTGAAGATTTTTGGGGTCCTTAAGTAGTTTTTTGGTTACTTGTAAAAGTCTCTTTTCGGCGACCAACTTGTTTTCGTCCAACGTGACGAGTTCCTTCCAAGGAAGCCTGACTTCGTAACGTCCGTTTTGGAAATCCATAGTGTCTTTGATGTACGTATGTACTCCATCGTTGTCTGTTGTCTTGGTGTGAGCAATGTTGTCGCTGATGCCTATTGATTCTAGCTCCCAAAACCTTTTTACTTCTTCGTTTATGTCTTCATTCTTAGTGGTTACCTTCAGTACCATCACTGTTGACGAATTCATTGGTTGGGCTCGAAATTGTGTTGGCCCATGTAACGTCCACCCTAAAATCGTTTCCGCGGCCATTACTTTGTCTTGGAGCCGTTTTGTTCGTCCCGTAAAGATCTCCCAATAATAATCCGCTCCGACGAGCAACGATGTTGTTAATGGGACCCTTGACTTGTGATATTGCGTCAGGTCATCTGCCAATGTCAGTCCTAGAACTTTCACTTCCTGCACCACTCTCTTCGGTGGTGATGGCAACGTGTCTTTAGAGATCATGTCTATTTCCAGTGCATCAATTATAATCTCTTCTTCGGACGGATGCCTCTTAATTTTCACCTCCACAACCCTCATTTCCATTTCTTTCTCGCCGCCACCGAACGACCCAACGGTTAGCCTCTCAATTCTTTTCTCCTTGCATCCTAGTTTTTGTGACACGCTTTGAAGAATGAAGGATCGTTGGCTCCCGGTGTCAAGCATTATTCTTGCGTAGCTGCCTGATTTCTGCCCTTCCATCCAAGAGATAGCAGTTTGTAGCAAGATGCACGAAGAGATGTTCGTCTGTTGAGTGTGCATATTGCACGACCGGCTGGATGCAGCTTGGCTTGACTCATCCTGGCCCTTAGACATCGTTTCTGCATCGCTCCTATCGTGGTCGCGTTTTTTGGGACAGCACATTGAAGTGGCGTGTCTTCCTTTGCAGGTCTTGCAGCGAACGTTGGCTCGGCAAATTCGCGCCGTATGGTTTGGTCTGGTGCATCGGAAGCATCGGTTTTCCCGTTGAAGCACAGCCTTCTTTTCGCTCAGCGTAATGGTCCGTCGGCAGTCTTCTGCATAATGTCCTTGTTTTCCACAGAATACGCACTTTTTGCTTGCGATGCTCTGGAAACTTGACGTCCTGCACGTAGATCTGATGTTCGTCCTGGGTGCGCGATGGTCTTCCGCTTGGTTGTTGCTTCGGTCGTCCAATTCTCCTTCTCTGCTGCTGATGTGAATTCGCAGAAAATCTAACAGTCTCTGGATTGTTTCAACACTGGCATCCGATGCAGATAGCGATGATCCCGTAATGTTGTTTGTTTCTTTTGTGGCTTCCTTCATCTTAAAGTCCACCATCATATCGGAAGGCAAAGCTTTCTTGATCAATGTCAGTAGCATTGGCGCGTAGCTTTCCAGTTTTACTCCCAATGATTCGAGTCCTCGTTTGGTAAGCTGCACCTTGTTGTAAAGAAGCTTGGCTCCCGTTAAGTCTTTCTTGCTCTTGACAGCTTCGAGACTTGTAAGCTCCTTCATATAAACCTCTCGCAGATTCTCCTCTTTGCCGAAGGCTTCCCGCAGCAGTTCCACGGCGTGGTCATAGTTTTCTTCTGAGAACTGCAATCCTTCAACTAGTGACGCAGCTTCCCCTACTAGCGATGCCAGCAAGTAATTGAATTTTTGCGTCTTTGGCATGCTCTCTCTGCCGTGTATTGTCGTTTCGAATTGATTCCAAAACCGGGGCCATAGCTTCCTCGTTCCGTCAAACTTGATCATTTCGAGCCTTGGCAGCTTCACTATGTCACTTGGTTCCGTGCGGTTAGTACCTTGCATGTCAATATTGACATTATTTTCTTGAGCACGATGGGCTGTGCGAGAACTCAGCTCGTATTCCTCGAGTTTCAAGTCAATCTTGGATAAAGTCTCTACTATCTTCATTTCATATTCGAGCACTCTTTTAAACTCGGCTTCGGCATTTTCTACTGTCAAAACTTGCTCTATTTGACTGTCCACTTGCTTTAGAGCCTCCGAGATTCTTGTCACTTGGTTGCGTAGCGTTACCAACGCGCTCCGATCTATCTGTGTCATAAGCTTCTGATCAACTTCATTAACAAGGGTGGTAGCCTGCCCTCGCAGCGCTTTGCGCTTCTTCACGAGTATGTCTCTGTTCATATTTCTACGGAATACCGCACTGAGGACTCGCCTGTTCTCGTGATTCTGCGATGCTTCTCCACGGCCTTGATCCTTCCAGCGACGCTTGTCCGATCAACGTTAAATTCCGGCCAGCCCGTTGACGCTGAGGAGGCTGGCAGCGTCGATGGCGTATTCTTCCCCGAATCCTGGTCACGGCACCATTGAGACGAAGGAATCGCAGAGGCCGTGGGGACGTTGCGACGAACACATATTTATTCTAGAAAAGCATGATGATGACTAGAACAGGAACGTGCCTGTGGTGACTTCTTCTTCTTCACTTCTTCTTCTTCGCTTCTTCTTCTTCTTGGTTTTCTACATCGTCCGTTGCGATTTGAAGAGTGCATTCAATGTGGGCGTCACTGCCGTGAGTTACCCACACTGTTATATCGTCGGCGTATAGACTGCTGTGGAGTGAGGGAATATTGATGAGCGCGGTAGTGAGAGGGATGAGACCTATGTTAAACAGTGTGGGAGATACGATTGAAGCTTGGGGGTGCCACGGTTTGGGAGGTGCAGGGTTGGGGATTGTCTATTGTCGAGTTTAAGGGTGGCTGTACGGTCAGACAAAACGGATTGAACAAGATTGAAGAGATTTGCGCCTACTTTCAAGTTATTTAATGTGGACAAAATAGCTGAGTGGGAGATCCGATCAAAAGCTTTCGTTAGATCTATGGTAAGGATTGCCGACGTGTCTTGATCCGGGAGTGCTTTGAGTAGTTGATGATAAATTTGGAGGTGAATGCCGTTGGTTCCGAGATGTGCGCGAAATCCGAACATGTTATCAGGGAGAAGACGCTGTTGATCGAGGTGCTGATTAAGGGGAGATACTATCATCTGTTCAAAGAGTTTGCAGATGCATGAAGTGAGTGAAATGGGACGTAAATTGGGCGCTGAGAGAGGTTTGTGAGGCTTGGGGATCACTGTTATGGTGGCATGTTTAAATTCTGTTGGTAGGTGCCCGGTTTCCCAGCAGTGGTTGTAGTAGTCGAGGAGTTGTTGGTGTGAGTGAGGTTCTAGGTTTCGGAGGGTAGTGTATGTTATGCCGTCTGGTCCAGGTGTCATGCTGCGGGTGAGGGTATGTAGGGCAGATTGCAGCTCGGCGAATGTGAATGCGGTGTCTAGTTGGGGGTTTGGTGTGCCAGAGTCTGTTACAGAAGGCGCTTGTGGTTCCGGCGGCGAAAGTTAAGTGTCGGTAAGAATTTGCGGCCACGTATGGTCGTCTCCCGTGATATTATGGGCTAATAAGTTGAGGCGTGCTTGGGATTCTGTTTTGGATGTAGAGGGGTCGAGTAGGTGCCTGAGTATACGCCATGTTCGTTTCATGCTGAGGCCTTCAGAGAGGCTGTCGCACATGCGTCCCCAAGCGGTGGTTTGCAGTTGCATGCTATGATGCTCGATTTCGCGTTCTAGGAGGGCAGTTCTGCGGCGTAAATTCCTATTGTGGCGTTGCGTTTTCCACCTCTTTTTGAGGCCCTGGTGCGCCTGAAGGAGGTGTGCGAGTCTGGGGTCTAGAGTTACGGAGAGCGTTGAGGCTGTAATCGTAGAGCTGTATTTCTGCACATCGGTGTGTATTCCGCGTATCCACTCCGTTAGGTTAAATGATTGAGGTGTTGGGTTGATGGGAAGTGCTTGCATGCGGGTAGTTCGGAATTGGTGCCAATTGATTATTGTGTGCGGTCGGGTTTTTTTTTTTTTTTTGCTGTAAGGGGGGCTGCAGTAGTGGTGATGTTAAGAATGTAATGGTCACTGCCGACGGTATGGTCCAAACGTTGTCACGTGGTGCGGTGGGTATGTTTGGTAATGGAGAGGTCTGGAGATGTGTCTCGCTGATTGCTGGTGCCGTCCCGGGTGGGAATGTATGTTTCGTTTTCAACGGTGAGGCGGTGATGCTGTATGGTTTCCCATAAGAGTCTGCCTTTTTTGTTCTGAGTTGAATAACCCCAAGCTGGGTGAGGGGCATTGAAATTTCCGGTAATTATTAAGGGGGCTTTGTTCGCCTGTCTTATTGTTCGCCTGTCTTAGTTTGAACAGTTTGTGGAAGGTGTGTTGCAGTCGAGGAGAGCTGTACACGTTCAGTATGTAGGTGGGCTGGGTGGTGTGGGTCTTGGGTATGAGGCGTATGAATGTGTGAGGGGGGAGGTCGGGTCGCAGTTCTAGGTATTGTGCTGTGAGCTTTTTACTGACTAGTATGGCGGTGTAAGAGTCCTTTTGAATTTTGCGGAAGTGAATACATTTGCATTCTGGTCCTGGTTCTTGGAGGTATATAACGTCGGGGGGTTCGAGTGTGCCGTCGATAAGGGCTTGCAGCGCTGCGCGTTTACGACGGAATCCTCGACAATTCCATTACCATACGCGCAGAGTATTAGAGCAGGTGGTTGGGTGGGCCATTTGGAATAGGTTGATGCGAGGCGGAGACAGGGAGGAGACGGGTTAGTGCTTCAAGGTGGGATTGCATGCGAGATGTTTGCTCGGTGAGGGCGCGGACTGTGTCAAGGAGGACAGTTATATTCGACGTTTGTTCTTTGAGTTGTTCTTCAATATGGGTAACGCGGTCTTGGGGGGATTATTCGAGGGATTCGGAAGCTCGCTTTTTGTTCTGGTTGAGCAGACTTTGACAGAGTTGTAGTGGTTGTGTAGGTTGCACAGGGTGAGCTCGCAGTTGCGCATTTTCGGCTCTCAGGCGGGCAACTTCTTGTCTCAGTAGTTGTAACTCGTGGAGGATGGGATCGGGAGGGTTGGCAGGGAAGGAAGGTTTGTGGGAGGGAGGAATGGCTGGTAGGTGATAGGAGCTCAACTGGGCGTAGGTTGCTTTTGGCCCCTTGGGAGGTGCTGTTGGCGTCGCTTCCACCGCATCCGTTTTGTAGAGACTGGTGCTGGTGTTGCTTGGGGTGGTTCACAGGTTGATGCTGTTCAGTCGGGAGGAAAGTACTTCTGGGATGCGTTGTTGGGGGCGGTGGTGTTACGTGAGACTGATTGGAGTTGGTTGAAGTTCTGGACGTCTTCCCCAAAAGCTCGGGTGTCCTTTTTGTGGGGCGGTCTGTGTAGGTAGCGTTGGGGACAGGCAGGGGATCCCGTGGGGTGTGGGCCGGAGCAGATAATGCAGAGGGGTGACAAATATGCTGATCTGGTGGGGAGCTCTGGCCACATGTTGGGCAGCGTGGAGGAGCATTGGGGTTGGGGCAGACATCCGGTCTGTGCCCGGTGGCCCAGCAGAGATGGCATGCCTCAGTCTTGCGCTTGACGGGGCGACAGCGAAATGTAACCATCTGATAATGGATCCAGTAGGGCACTCTTGTTCGTTTAAATGTAATTTGGAATAGAGGAGTAGATCCCATTCTTCTTGCGTCGATGATTTGTAAATGCGGGTTGTGCTCAATGAGCGTGCTGATGGTGTCTTCTGGTGGAAGGTCTAGTGGCAGCCCTGAGATGGCTCCGGCGCAGGTGTTCGTCGGTGCTGGCACATGTGCGGCCAGGGCATAGGTCTTCCCTTCGATGCTGAGCGTAGTGAGTGAAGTGTATCGCAGGGCGCGGTCCTCATGAGGAGTACTCACTACATGAAATTAGACTGGTAATGCAAGCGAAGTTGGTCTTCACGGCTGGGTGGTAGCTGCGCTTGTAGCTGCAGGAGAGCTGCGAGTTCCAGAGGAGAAATGCGGGAGAGATTCAGGCCGCCTCGGGGACTCAGGACTATCTTGATGTCCGAGGGCGGAAAGGGCGATTGGGGGAAACGAACTGTCGGCCTGGTGGGCTCGGGCTTTTTCGGATATTGCCGGTTGCGGGGCTGTGATTCGGTGGTACCACAGACGCGAAGGCGCGGTGTCTACGGCGCACTACGATCCAGCGGTTGGAGTTTGGGGGTGACTCAGTGGAACAATCTTCGTCTTCATCGACGGCGACGTGCATTTCGTCCATGGAGGGCTCCGGTATGGTATTTGACGGCGGGGTGTTCGGCATGGTTAAGGCAGTGTCCCTCGTAGTTTGTTGGGTAGACATCGCTGGAATCGTAGAGCCTGCAGCATTCTGCGCGGCGTCAGTGGTCGGGTCGGCGAGCATCGCGGCGGCGGCGTCGTCCACCGCTGCGCGTCTGTGGCGGCTGCGGCGGCGTCCGTATAGCTACGCCGGGTTGGGCCGATGGCGAGGCGAGGCGCGTTAGGCTTAGCCAGGCGCGTTAGGCTTAGCCACCTGCGGAGATCTTCTATCGCTGATTTTGAGAGTTCGGGTGAACCAACGGCGATGAAAATGGTATCAGTCGATGCCGCTTGACTTGCTGATCACGGTGATTCCAAACTGGGACGATAGACTTGGCTTGTCGCGCCGACGCGGCGGGTTTGTTGGACAGCCCATGCAAGGTCCGCTCGACTCGTCTGGCCCCCTGGTGGCCGTCCCCCAGTACAGGAAGAACTGTGCGCAGGCTGCGGTAGGGAGCCAGAAACCATGCGACATATTGTACCGGAGTGCAAAAGTACCCGTCCAGTCCTCAGTGATGGAACCATCCAGCTTCCGGAAGCCTTTGGCTTTAAGGTTAACGGAAAAGTGAATTGTACAGCAGTAGAGGTTAGCAAAAGAAGGTTAGAGTGTTGGTTGGAAAAGAGCAGAGAACAATCTGGGAAGACATGCGAACAAAGAAGTCGGACTAGCTCAAAAATTTCATGGAGGAATTTTCTTTTTATTTTATTGTTCTTTTTTATTTTTTTGTTTTGTTTTTTGGCGAGGTGATTGTACAGTCGCGTTACGACTAAGGCCGCTGTGCATCGTCACCCCGTTACAAAGGGGAAGCCGCTAATCATCATCATCATCGCAGGAAAATTAAAGCATCGCGTTTATCACTGGAAGAGCGCGACAAGAAGAAGAGCTCGAGAGGTGGGTGGGGAGAGGGGAGAGACGCGGCAGGGGCAGCAGAAGACTACCGTCTTTAGACAACGCTTTCAACGAAGAGAGCAGATACGATTTTTAAAGTCTTTCTTAATTGGGCAACTTAAACGCAGAAATTTTGGTCTGTCTGCATTTTTATAGTGGACTGCGCTGATGTCAGCCCAAACGCTGACAGGGCTGAAGAGACGCGCATGCGCAGTAGAGTGCGGGCGGCGGACAACGACAACGATGGAGGGAGAGACACAGCCCCGAGCATGAGATGCTTCGCATCTAAAAAATCTCTCTGTCGCCTGCTGTCGACCACGCTACTATTTTTTATGGCGGCATTTTAAGAGATCGAACGGCAACAGTAACGAAAGGTTCCACTAGGCAGGTTCCGCTTTCCTCTTGGAACGCCTGTGTAGTAGGGCAACGTGGTTCTATAAACGTTGAATTAGGACGCTACGATTCACGCGCGTCTCCGCGGTACGGCAACGCTGGCATCGAGGCACATCTGACTTGAGCAAACCTCTAGCGTGTTTACCTCGAGATGAGCGCGACGGGAGAGGAACAGCGTGAGAGGTGAGCGAAAAAACGAATGTAGGCATTTACTTGGGAAATGTCGGCGAAAGACTTTTCATCTTTCGTCGACATTTGCAACGAAAGGAGCAGATACTCGGCCAATTTTTTTCTGTACGCTTCAGTTACGGTTACGGTTCGATTCGGATACGGCGGGTTCGGATTCGAAACAACACTTAGGGTACGTGTAGAGAGCGCTCCGGCAGATCTAAATAGGCAGTTTTAGCATATCGTTACCGTGTTTACGTTACCGTTTACCGTGTTTGCGGGAGTCGACTGCGCAGCGCGAGAGTTACCGCGAACGGTAACTTACCGGCACAGGCTTCACCTTCGCCAGCGGCTTCCGGTAACACGGTAAACGGTAACGCAAACACGGTAACGATATGCTAAAACTGCCTAATGCCGTGGCCAAATTTTTGCTTTCGGTCCGGTTCCGGTTCGACAGCTTGGTTCGTATACGTCTATTATAGAGACGTCGTGTTCTCAGTGCTCATCTGCCTATCACTTCGGCACATGCTCGGGGGTGACAAAAAGTGCCCACATGATAAAGTCGGCAGACGCCAGAAGAACCTACGTGCAAAACCGCAGAGGTGCCGAGCAATCACATAATTAGCCTGTAAAAAATCCACAGGTCAATCTAATAGCGCTTTCCATTGGGCGAACAGGAGCACTTCTAACTGCACCCAAAGTGCTCTCGCGAGTTCTGGCGTCTTCCAGTGGTCGGGCAGGAGCAGGGGCGTTGTGTTTCATTGGTCGATGAGGAGCACTTTTTTGGCGCCGAGAGCAGCCGAGAGCAGTTCTCGGTGCTCCGTCGCCAGCGGCGGAGTAACAGGGAACGCCGAGGAAGTCACATGACCTCTTTTGCGTCACTTCTGGTTTTATCCCCGGGTGGCGGAGGAAAAATGGCGGAATCCAGCAGCCGCAGTAGTCGCTCAGTGCGTACGGCAGCAGCTAAGCGCGGCCGTCTGGATAAGGAATTGATGCTACTTTTAGATGATGAAAGCACCACAGATTGAAGCGCAAGCTCATCATCGGACAGCAGCAGCAGCGACGACGACGACGATTTGACATTGCATGAGTTTATGTTCGAGCACCTGTTCACCCCGCCGGAGCAGCGACCGAAGGTCGTATCTGGAAAAGAGTCGGTGGACGCTGTTATCGTTCGCAGCTAATTTTTGGGAGACACGATGGTGACCCCTTTATCATGAACATGAACATCCGCTCGGCTTCTTCATTCGTCGCCATGCGGAAGGCAGACACAAAACCACTGGCACGTATCTGGCAAAACTGGCGAGGAATAACTGCGTGCGGACATCACGAGCGCGCGAAATGCTCCGGGAAGCGAGCGCGGGAAACGTTTGGTCACATGACTCTTGACATCTCGCCCTCCCCCTCTTTTCACTGCTCCCGGAGCAGCGCGAATGTTTCATTCGCGGATCGAAAGCACACGTCCCCGTTACTCCCGTGTGCTGCTCTGGCTGCTCGCTCCACTTGCTCCTGTTCGCCCAATGGAATTCGTCATACGTAGCGAAATCACTGGAATTAACCGCGAACTGTCAATTTTTCTGACAGTAAAAGGTATAGTGCATGCCAATGACGAAATTTGGGAAGCAGTGGGCGAGATTAAAAGCTCAGTGGGAAACTTCAGGGGGGCTCACGAAACCGTATGATGCACTCACTTTTCGCCTGTGACGATTCGTTCGAACGTTCGGCATCAGCAATGATGACGGTGCATTTCCCACGCTCGATGCCAGCCATGTTTCACCTGCAGGCAACAGCGAGAAGCCTCGTTTGCGAGCAGGGTCACGTGCAAAGGACGGAACATTTCTTTGTCTCCGTTTCTCGCAGGCATGGTGGAGTACGTGGATCAAATCACAGAGAAGAACTACAAGGCCAAGATCAGGCAGCTGGCCAGGAGCGGAGGCACGCTCAACAAGGCATTCGGCCAAGGTGAGTTGGAGTGCCCCCTCGGCGAAGAGAACGCGTCGCTTCCTGATGCACCTTCTTGCAAGGAAAATCAAGCCGAAAAAATTACGCCCATCTTCCCGCGAGGGAACCCTGGTGTGATGCGACGCATCGGGGGGTTCAACGAAGTAGTCAAAGCAAGGTCACGTCAATGCGAGAGCGAGCGCTTGACTGAACCAGGGGAGTGAAACTTCCTATACCTTGCACGGGACGCGATATTCGATCGAAGCGCCGGACAAACCCCTGGTGTTTGGGGGCGGTACTAAAAACATGGCGGCGTGTTGCAGACATGCACTGGGAAACGCCATCTTGATGAGGACTGAAAAGCCGAGCGGGGTGGGGGGGGTGGGGGCAAATTAGCGCCAAATCCAATTGGGACGCACATGGAAGGTAAATTGAGCGAGTGGAAGATATTCAGATGGCCAGCGCACGACCTTTTTCCTGTTGCGCAACCCGCCACATTATCGAAAGGGCAATTGTTTTCGTCTGATTGATGAAGTTTTACGCGTCCATTTCTTTTTGCACCACTTATTCTAAGTACGACGTTGTTTTGGTTTGTTAGTACACACAATCTAGACAAGGATAAAGAGTACAGGTATTTTCATTTTTATTGCTAAATGTACCATTCATACAGTAAAAACACAACTTGGATATTTTACTTTTAGTCGCAAACAAAAGTGTATGCACATGGCCGCATGCTAATTAGGTATCCAGCCAGTGCATATCTGTTTAGTGCCTTGTCTGTCCAAGGTCCTCGTAGTCTCTGGTGGTGAAATGGGCAGGACACAGCCGGTAGCTACTGTAGATCTGTCGAGGTGGTAAATGAACCAGGTTCTGCCTTCTCGCACACTGGAGCCAAACGCGAGATCTGCAACATCAAGCACGTGTGTATATTTGGGTTAGCATGAATACTAGCTTTACTGCTGCTTTCAACTAGCATCTGTATTCGGAATAAACGTTATCTGATATATTGGGAATCTTTCTTTCTTAAATTGATTTTGGCTACAAAGACGACTTGTGACCAATCGTAAAGGCAATTTTTAAATTAAATACAGCCTTTATTATTAAGAGACGCAGATACGTTTTTCTATTTGTGCGCTGATAATGTTCGGTGGCAACGCCCACCTTTCCTGCTAATCCAAAATACACTTCTGCAGACAAAAGCAGCCATCCCACACCAGAGTCGCTAAGCAATTATTCATGCATATATATACTTTGGCGCCCTATGTATTCATCAGGTATTTCTCGGGGGCTGCAATTTAACCGGCTATAAAAACGTTATTTCAAAACTTCTAATAAATTCCTAGCAAAGGTGAAGCCTGCACTGTCTAATTATTTATCGGCTTATAGCTGTAACTGCGTTCTTGTGAATACATCGATCGTTCTTGTGCTAAAGCTGAAACTGCAAGCACGGAACTGAAGGTTAAATTATAAATTATAAGTGGCGGAATTATAGTTATGATTGTATTATAAACATATAAAGCAATTGCTTACTTTGTATAGTTATTGCTTGATTGATTGATTGTGAGGTTTAACGCGCCGACGCAACGCAGGCGATGAGGCGCGCCGTAGTGGAGGGCTCCGGATTAATTTTGACCACCTGGGGATCTTTAACGTGCGCCGAAATCTCGTACGCACGGGCGTTTTTGCTTTTCGCCTCCATCAGAAAAGCGGCCGCCGCGGCCGGGAATCGAACCCGCGACCTCGTGCTCAGCAGCGCAACGCCTTAGCCACTGAGCCACCGCGGCGGGTTTTGTATAGTTATTGCTACAAATTTATTCTGCTATGTGCCGTTGATTCACGTGACGACAAAATGCAGAACACACAGAACACACAATTGAAACGCAATAAAATAATTGATGTGGTCACTACTTAGTTAACCTAGTGCTAACAACACGATATGAACCTGCGGACCAACCCTTTGAGCCATAAGTGTATGGGAGATGCCTTCCTCCAGCTGTGGACATAAACAGGCTGATAATAATAACGATAACAATAATATTGGTAATAATTATAATAATCACAATAATATTATTATTAATAACAGCAACGCGTGCTACGAAAACAAACTAAACGCAGGCAATCAAAAGATAATAAAAATAGTGCAGATAAGCTGACACTGTTCCATTAGTTATTGTATATGTTGCCTCATATACCGCGCATTCACTTGCGCTAAAATGCAAAACACACGATCTAAACGCATTAAATCAATAACGCACGTATAAACAAACGTGTGTAGCTAATGCTGTGATTGGATTAGTTACCAGATGCTCGGCCGCGCATTTCATGCTTCAGACAAGAGTCAAAGGAGTCAATCAGAATGTAATAAATAGATAGTGCAGGTGCATGCTCACTTAAATTATACAGCTACTGCTGCAACCGCATCCTGCTATCTCGTGCAAGCGTAGAAAAGCAAAACAAGCAGCATGCCGACCGTACCTTTCGTCCGCCGGGATCCAAAAGAAGTTTATGCCGGCCTGGCGCGAAGAATTTTGACACCACTCCGTACAGCACGATTTGTGATGACGGCGCGAATCCATTCATGCGTCTGTTTCGATGAAACAGACTTTACGGTGGTAAAAACGGCCCTCGGAACACCGTGGATCGTAGCATACCTATGGGCACGACAAGAAACGCCCCTTTTCAGCGGTGCGAAGCCGAAAGGCGCGGTTCCTGTTTTCCACTGCTGGTGGCGCTCGTATTTCGCAATCTCGAACTGCAACTTTTAAGTTTACTTGCGTATTAAAAACTTCATAATTAAGAATTAACCTAGTATTAAATATAAGATGCAACAACAACGTTCATTTATGCTCGCATGTAGTACAGCCCCCAGACGTTAGGATCGCTGCAGTCACGGGACAGAAAAACGGCGGAGTTTCATCCCCCTGACTGAACCGCCGCGGCGCGATACCCGCTTTATATTCACAGCGATTGAAGGAGAGGAGACAACGGAGGAGAGTCGCGCACGCGCGCACTTGCGCGCACCGGAGCAGTTAACGCAGCGAAGCGCGCGCCAAACAAGCGCGCCAGCTGTGGTATGCTAATGAGCCAGAGTGAGAGTGTTGCGCACAGCTGTGGGAGAGAAGAACGGAGGGATGCGGACGGACGCCACGGCGACGACGTAGGAGGGACAAGCCGGAGAGCAAGAGATGCGTCTCATCTAAAAAACTGGAATGCGGCGTACGCATTCTGCACTAAGTTGAGGAGGTGATTAAACAGAGACTATAAGCTCTCCCCATTAAACCTTACCCTGTTTTATGACGATCTCGCAGAATAAAGACATCAGCATTCTTTCTTAAAAAAATAGACTTGCAGTTCCCAAAAGACAGAGAAAACACGCCGCATATTTTTAAACTGTCAACAATTGTCGCCTCAAGCTGGCACGCAGGATAAATTAACTGCTGGCAATGACGTGAAACATTCCCTCTGGACCAGTCTTGGCATGAGGCCGATGGCCGGTACCTGCATGGGCCTTATTAGGGTCCAAACGGTAAAGCGGTAAACACAAGCGTTACGACGAAATTTCAGCCGTGGTGTGGTTGCGGGACAAATATGGCGCAGCCGTACCATTCACTTAATTAAGGCTCTTCTGAAGGGCCATATTGTGTACGCACTTTAGAGAGAAGAGAGAGAAGTAAACTTTATTGAGAATGTCCGGCGGAGGTGGGTCGCCCGCCACCCGACGTAGTTAAGGCGTCTTCGGTGTGTTGCCTCCCCGACTGCTGCTGTCGACCTGTGGGGGGTATACCCCCGGTCTCCAGCCGGCTCAGCCCCACGCGTTTGTCGGGCAAGAGCCACCTCGAGACGCTGGACGGCCTGCAATTGTTCTGTCAAGTCCTGCGATAACACTGCACGAGCTATGTCTTCCGGCAGTTGCCCGGGAGAGGCGGCCGCTTCTTCCGGATGTAGGTCACAGTCCCAGAGGATGTGGGTCAAAGTTGCTTTAGCACTTTTGCACACACTGCACACTTCACTTTCGAACACCTCCGGGCACACGTAACGCGCAAGCGCCGGCGTGAGCACGGGTCTAGTTTGTAGTTGTCTGTATAACACCGCCTGTTCGCGTGTCAGTCCCGGGTGGGGTGGGGGCATGGTTCGGCGACCGTACCGGTACCAGCCCAGCACCTCCGCATACCCGAGTAGTGGGTCCGTTTCGTCGTCGTCATCACTTCACATATTACAGTCTTCACAGTCCGCTCCTTCCGCCGAGGCGAGGGGGGTGGGTGCGGCCGCGCGGACTCGCGCGGCGGCGTCCGCCGTCTCGTTGCGGTTTAGAAGGAACGTGCACGGTGCTTTGCCACATTTCAGGGCCAAACACATGTACGTATGGCGAGAGAGAGAGACAGAGAGAGAGAGAGAGAGAGAGAGAGAGAGAGAGAGAGAGAGAGAGAGAGAGAGAGAGAGAGAGAGAGAGAGAGAGAGAAACACGTTTTATTCCTGGCCAGGCTAAGTTAGTTCGGACAGTGGAGCCGCGGAAGCGCAGCTCTAAAGGCCCGAGCCCTGTCGACCAGGGCGCACTGGGACTGGGCGTCCGAGCGCGCGAGGGCAGACAGCCAGGAGTCGGGGGGGTTGCGTAGGGGAAGAGGAAGCAGGGCAGGGCAGCGCCAGATGGCGGGGGGGTATCTTCGTAGTCCCCGCAGTGTGGACAAGCGGGGGTGGGAAAGAGGGATGGCGATATGTGGGTGAGGATGGATCGAGTGGGGAGGGAATGGGTTTGGATCTGTCTCCAGAGGGATGATTCAACCGGGAATAACGAGGGGTGAGGGTGTGGAAGGGTGGTGCGTGAAAGCCTGTGATGGAGGGTGATTTCGCGGAAGGTGAGCAGCGGCTCTAGGTGAGGAGGGAGATGTGAAGCGAGGAGGGGCATAGCTCTGCTGAGGGGTCCGGTGAATCAAAGCTCGGGCCGCCTCGTGTGCCTTCTCCGCGCCGCCAAAGCCCACATGGCCAGGAGTCCACAAAAGGGAGATGGTGCGGTCAGGAGGGGGGTGGGAGCAGAGAATATTGTGGGCGAGGGGCGAAATGGTGCCCCTGCAGAAATTTCTAACGGCCGTTTGTGAATCCGTTATTATGAGGCTAGGGGTGGGGTGGAGCCAGGAGGGTGGTGGCCAGGGCAATTGCAGCTTCCTCCGCCTCGTGGGGATGGGCAGCACGGATGGTGGCTGAGGTAGAGGGGGTTGAGGTGTGGTTCACTGCTGCTATGATGTATGTATGGCGGGGTTTGCTGTTCTGCAGCATCAACGTATACCGTGTCCGAGGAGGGAGGAAAGTGTTGGGCATGATATCGCGCCCGCGCCAGGCGACGGTTTGTGTGATAGGTGGGGTGCATGTTGCGGGGGGATAGGGAGGGGATAGAGAACCTCTCGATATTCTGGAGGGATGAGGAGGGGTGGGGAGTGGTGGATGGGCGGTTTAATTTTGAGGGAGAATAGGACGGTTCGGCCGGTTTGGGTTAGGGCAAGGCGGGATAGTTGGGCCTGTCGGTGTGCTTCTATAAGTTCGGATGGTGTATTAAATGTGCCCGTGTGAAGGAGAGCGTCGGAAGCAGTGCTGGGGGTAGCTGTATCGCACGGCGATATAGCGCGCGTTGTGTAGCCTCTGTTCGTGTAATTTCGGTGCGGGTGATGGCGAGATATGGTAGGGTATACGTGATGCGTGGGGTGAAAAGGGTGTGGGTAATCTTGAGGTGGTCGGACTCCCTAGGGCCATGTCCTCGAGCGGTGACGCGCCGTAGAAGTCCCGATATTTGGTCTGCGTGGGTCTTGAGTTGGTGGATGGTGTGTGTGTGTTGAGTCGATTTTGTTGGATAGTGAGCCCTAGTACTTTGATTTGGTTTGCTAGAGGTATGGCAGAGCCCGACAAAGCGACTTGGATGTTGGGTGTCCATTGTTTGGGTCGGTGGGTGGGTGGGAGTAGAAGGAGCTGTGATTTGTGGGAGGAGCAGGTTAGTCCTGCCGCCGCCGCAGTCGCTGTGATTGTTGTGGCCGCTAGTTGGAGTGTGTGTTGGATATGCGCGTCGCTGCCTCGTGACATCCATACTGTTATATCGTCAGCGTACAAAGCGCTGTGTAGTGTGGGTATTTGTAGGAGAGCCCGAGCAAGGGGTATTAAAGCTACATTAAAAAGAGTGGGGGAGAGTATTGAGCCCTGCGGGGTGCCTTTGGCGGGTAACGGAAATTGAGAGGACCTCAAAGGACCAAGTCGGAGAGTTGCTGTGCGGTCCGTGAGGAAAGCTCGTACATAACCATAGCAGCGCTCTCCGACTTGCAAAGAATTGAGGTTGTCTAGAATAGCGGAATGGTTAACATTGTCGAAAGCCTTAGTGAGGTCTACGGCTAGTATAGCTGAAGTGTCTCGTTCGGGTGGGTTCGATAATAGGTGCTGGTGGAGTTGGAGGTGAATGTCGTTGGGGCTGAGGTGACGTCGAAAGCCGAACATGTTGTGAGGGTAAGCATCGATGTCATCAAGATGTTGAGTTAATCTGGAGAGGACCATTTGTTCTAGGAGTTTGCCGATGCAGGAGGTGAGGGAAATGGGTCTGAGGTTTTGAAAATTTAGTGGTTTATGGGGTTTCGGGATGAGGGTAACGGTGGCTGTGCGGTAGGTTTCTGGGAGCTTACTGTGAGCCCAGCAGTCGTTAAAGTGTTCGAGCAAAGTATCGATGGACGCGGTGTCGAGGTTTCGGAGAGCTGAATATGTAATACCGTCTGGGCCTGGGGTGGTGTTACGATTTAGGTGGTGCAGGGCGGCCGTAATCTCGGCTTTTGTGAAAGGAGCGTCTAGTTCGGAGTTAGGGGGTGCATGGTATTGCGGGTGAGGGGCGCAAAGGGTTTGTGGTTGGCCAATGTAGATATCGCGCAGGGTGTCGAGGGGATTCGGGAGGGAGTTCGATAGGTTGTGTGCTAGCGTAACTAGCCGAGATGCAGTTTCTGCTTTGGTCGTCGTGGGGTCGAGGAGGTGGTGAAGGAGGTTCCAGGTGCGTTTCAGGCTGGTTCCATTGTGTAATGAATCGCAGACGGTTTGCCAGCGTGAATTCTGGAGGTGCTGGGCGTATTTCTCTAGATCTTGTTTGAGTTGTGCGATTCGGAGGTGCAAGCGGCGGTTGTAACGCTGTTTTTTCCAGCGCCGGGTTAGACTAGCAAGAGCTTCTAGGAGGTGAACCATGTGCACGTCTGGGTTCGGTGCTGTTTCTGTAATGGGAGCCTGTGTGGTGCATGCATTGATGTCGGCTTTGAGGGTCTCAACCCAAGAATTAATGTCAAATGTCTGCGGAAGGGAAGTTAGTTGCACAGTCTCACTGCGTAAGGTGCGGAATTTGGGCCAATTAACAAGGGTGCATGAGGTGGGTCTCCATGGGCGTGGTGAGGGGAGCGGAAGAAGAATTTGTATGATGTAGTGGTCGCTGGCGTTTCCTCTCAGCAACTGTTCCTGTGGCCGCCTGCATGCGCGTCTGTGACCCGTTTCCGGGAGGGAAGGCGGGCTCTCCGCACGCGTCTCTGTGGCATCCAGCAGGCCGCCGCAGCGTTCACGTGATCGGTCGTTCCTCGGAAGCGGTCGTGATTTTTGAAGCGCTTCAAACCGTCTCCTCAGTCGTCGCATGTGCTCCACGTGTAGCACCAGAGAGGTTGCTTGCGTCCCGATGGCCCGTTGCGGGTCGCTCAGCTCAGGTTGGCGTCCCCTTGTACTGCTGCTCGCGAGGGCGTCCGCGACTCCACCAGGCAAGAACGACTGTCACCTTCTTGTGTGCGATGCCGTGGCTATTGAGATTCGATTGGCGTTGTGCAAGTCGGCTGGGTGGGGCGGAGACACCCGTATAAGCTCTTTCCTGCGCAGTACCATTGGAAATTCTCGCTGAAACTTTCACTCAGTTGCATAGACGTAGAGAGAGAGAGAGAGAGAGAGAGAGAGAGAGAGAGAGAACAACTTGATTGTGTGCGTGGAAGAAACTTGCAATTCGTACTCGCCTGACGTTTGCACACGTCATATTGTTCCTGCCCCAACACGTTGTGGACGCGTTACATGAAGGACTAACCATGAATCGACGTTGGATTGGGAACTTAACAGCGTCACCATTCCCCTATTTTCGTACTACCAGCTGCGAAACAGTTCTGCAGTTCCCACCGCCTGATACACTAGCAACGGAACCTGGCGGCTCGGGCTGGTTAGTGGAGACCAGTCGACCATTCGTTAATCTGCGCCCCTGGTTACCGTTGACGGGTATGGCATCATTCAGGCGCGCCTCGAAAGCTTCTCCACCCCCATGTCCGTGGCCAGCACGCGCGCGCACACAAAGGGCCCGCTGCCCCCGTCGAGCAGGAGGCGCGCCGGTGGAGGCGAGCCGTAAATCAAATCACGGCGGCTCTTCGTCAGTTCAGGGAAGCGCCCATCCGCGCACGCCTCATTATGAGCAGCAGCAGCAGCTGCCGCGTCTGACCGGGCACGAAACAGCTGGGCTACAATGGCACGGTCAGGGGAGTCGCCTCGTCTGCTTAGCCCCGTGGGCTTGTCACTCGGGGTCGTCGTTCCCTTCGCGCGGCCCCGATGAGGTCGCAGCCCGCGGACTCCGCGTAGTTTCCCACGATGCGGCGGCATCTTGCCGCAGCGCCCGTGTTTTCGGTTGGAAAGCAGTTTAAACAAAGACGAACGCTAGAATGCGAGAAGAACACCTTCGCCTAGACTTGCGGATATATGGGTTGGTTTGTATCCTGGGCAGAGTGCCCGCTCCTTCGGCGCTGAGATCCTCGTGTAGCACGGGGAACGAAGCTGTTCCTCGGCGTGGGGCGATGACATGTCGCATTTTCGGGGTAGGGGAGCGGGGCAGTCGTGGTCAAGGGGAGCACAGTTCGCGTGGATCTTCGAGACCCCGGTGTTAATGTGAGGTCTCTACTTTCATCGTTGTGGGTTGTAGACTCTTTCTCGCGCGTTTAGGTACTGTGCCTGCAGCCAAAAGAACAACGTCCCTTTGAACGTGTCATCATCATCATCATCATCATCATCATCATCATCATCACCAGCCTATCTACGCCCACTGCAGGGCAAATGCCTCTCCCATTATTCTCCAATTACCCCGGTCCTGTGCCAACTGTGACCAATTTATCCCCGCAAACTTCTTGATCTCATCTGCCCATCTAACTTTCTGCCGCCCCCTCCCATGAACGTGTGTAATGATGTTTAAAGGAGCCATGAAGACAAAATACAAGTCTGTTTTATGCGAAAGATTTCGTGTTTTATAGTGTCCCCAGCGCTTGTCCGGATACTATGTTTTATTCACTGAGAAACTAATCAATTTACGTTAAAATTTTGATTTTCCCGCTAAACCATGTGTTTTCGTGGTCTTCAATGACATCACAGCAACCCACCGCTCTGCAGCCGAGTGAAAAGCCTTGTTTACCGTCAGTGAACCTAGGTGGCGCCACCATCCCGCGGTGCAAGCCGTTTTCTGCCTTCGGTTTGTTTTTGACCGTTTTCAAACCTGGCTTGTTTTTGTTCAAGGAGGAAATAATCATTTCGTGAAACATAGTGCTCGCTCGACAAATAGGGTCACGTAAGACACCGTTGCTTGCGTCAGTCAGCCAGTTTCGTCTGAGACAACCCCAAAGCTCCTCCGCCACACGCGCAACTCACCCGTGAGGAAGCCGCTGCATGGCACCAGCTACAAACTAACACGTTTCCTAGCCTCTCGCTCCGGCACACATTCTACCCTACCATGTACCCAGACAGATGCCCATCCTGCGAAGGACACCCGAACCTGTATCACTCCATGGGAATGCTCCAAACCCCCAACCCAATTGCCTATACCCGCTCCTCCCCCTCCGGATGGGAAGCCGCTCTTTCCAGCTCAGCCTTGGACGACCAGCGCGGACTGATCGACCGGGCAAGACGGATGGCAGCAGCAAATGGAGCCCTGGACTAAGGGCACCACCCTCTGAGAGCTAAATAATCTGACTTTATAATAAAGTTTTCTACCACCACCACCACCACCACCACCACCACCACCACCACCACCACCACCACCACCACCACCACCACCACCACCACCACCACCACCACCACCACCACCACCACCACCACCACCACCACCACCACCACCACCACCACCACCACCACCACCACCACCACCACCACCACCACCACCACCACCACCACCACCACCACCACCACCACCACCACCACCACCACCACCACCACCACCACCACCACCACCACCACCACCACCACCACCACCACCACCACCACCACCACCACCACCACCACCACCACCACCACCACCACCACCACCACCACCACCACCACCACCACCACCACCACCACCACCACCACCACCACCACCACCACCACCACCACCACCACCACCACCACCACCACCACCACCACCACCACCACCACCACCACCACCACCACCACCACCACCACCACCACCACCACCACCACCACCACCACCACCACCACCACCACCACCACCACCACCACCACCACCACCACCACCACCACCACCACCACCACCACCACCACCACCACCACCACCACCACCACCACCACCACCACCACCACCACCACCACCACCACCACCACCACCACCACCACCACCACCACCACCACCACCACCACCACCACCACCACCACCACCACCACCACCACCACCACCACCACCACCACCACCACCACCACCACCACCACCACCACCACCACCACCACCACCACCACCACCACCACCACCACCACCACCACCACCACCACCACCACCACCACCACCACCACCACCACCACCACCACCACCACCACCACCACCACCACCACTGTTCGGCAAGCTTATAAGCTCAGCCTAATTTGCGTTTGCTTTTGCCGGCCTCCGCCGATCACAGAGCTGGCTGGTATGACATCATAGGTTCTGTTGCGGGAAAGGAGCGAGTGGGTCGCAAGGCATTTCCCTTTTTCATAATTATACAGCTTATTTGAGCGAAGTTTACGTTAAAAGTGGCGTCAGTATGATTCTAACGAGGCAATCTTTTGAATGAACCAAACTTGTGTTTTGTCTTCATGGCTCCATTAAGCATCTATTCGGTAGTTTCGCTTGGTGGGTCGCCAAGAGGATGGCTCCGATCTCCGCTTTTTGTGTTCTTGTGTGGAGAAGGGTATTGAAGTCACCATGGTGGTCTACTACGGCAGCAGTTGCCGTGGTACCTTCGAACGGAGGCTGCGTATAGAAGTTTTCATGGTTGTAGAAAATGTAGAAGAAGAGGAAGAGAAATAAAAGTGAGAAGGAAGAAAAGGTGGGGCACTTCGGCCAGTCGTAGAAGTCGTCCAGCCAACCAGCGTTAATTACGGCGGCAAGGTATCGTAGAATGCTAAAACTTCAAGGCCAACAGGAATCCGTTTTATTGTCATTGGCAGACTTTCATCACCATAAATTTCCCTGGAAACCGGATTGGGGCCCTTCCCGTAACCTTGAGGTTATTTTAACCACTGTCCGCTGTCGTGTTTCACAATTAAACAGGTACCATTGTATGTCACGTTTAACGCAATCTTCTCTTTGGAGTTACTGTAATGAATACGAGTCCGTCGACCATTGCCTGATGGCCTGTCGACGTTTTGCTAGAATTAGATTCCAGCTTCTTGAAGGGTCGCTTCGCAGCCCGGGGATCACATTATCTGTGCCTTGTCTCCTTTCGCTGGGCGAGTCCGAGACGGGGTTCTGCTGCCGGGATGTGTGCTCAGCCCGTCTGAGCTCCATAGAAAACTCTCATCGATTCCCGCTCTGACTGGATTCCTTTACGCTGGCAAATTACGTAATTGGTTTGGGGTCTGTCCGATAGTTTATCTTTATTTTCTATTTTTTTAAACTTGGATTTTACTTTCAAAAAGTATTGTCACCCTCTCTAAATTTCCTATTTACGGGAGCCCATCTTTTTTCATGCACCTGATGTTTGGACGATCCCCTCTTTTGGTATGTGCCATTCCCCAAAGAACATCATCATCATCGTAATCGGAGCGGCGGCTCTTGCTCGTTTTCGCCCGATCGGGTTGAACATCTGGTGCCGAAATCCGGTGCGGCAACGATTGACTTCTACGCACGCATCGAACGGCCTGTCTCTCGTCTGCTCCGCCGCCTCGCGCCGCAAGAGGGGGAGCAGTCGTTCAACGGAGTGGCCCCGGAACGTCACGCAATAGAACGCCTCAAGAGCAAGCTCTCTTCGCGGAAAGCCGAGAGCATGAGAGGCTCATGAATGAAGCTCGCTCGCTCCTCGACGCCGGATCTGAAGACATCGCCAAGCCTACGGGCTTGCAAGGTCGCCTCGTGGCCAACCACACCGAGTTTTTGAAGATCAGCGAGAGCTTGCTTAACTAGTCATCGAATTTCAAGCGGCCGAGGAATACAAAGGTCGCACCCTCAACACGTTGGCGCAAATTTGAGCAAAATTGACCTCCTGGAACGAGCCGCTCAAAGTGTCTCACAAGCGCCAGCCGCCAACGAAGTACTCCCGTTCAGACAGTGAAGCGCGGCCACGACCTCGGGAGCTCGGCTTCCACAGCTGGACATACTTGTATTTCGAGGTGCGCTCCAGCGTTGGACGGGAGTTTGGGAGTAGCTTGAGCATACCATCCACAACAACAGCACCCTTACGCCCAGGTCAAAGTTTTATTATCTACGCCGTTACGTGACGGGGAGGCGGCCGCAGCAATCGCAGGCTTAGCAACCACGGAGTCATGCTATGCGGATACTGTTGAAATTCTCAAGCAGCGGTACGGGGATAAGAAAAAGATCCAGCAGCAGCCTCTTTCCGCGGTGAGGAATCTGAGTCCAGTAAAATCGTCTGCTGACATACGGAGACTCAGAAGGCTTTACGATGCCAGCTGTTGTCACTAACTTTATTACGCCTAACCTCGATAGAGAGAGAGAGAGAGAGAGAGAGAGAGAGAGAATACTTTATTTAGTGGCCTGATAATTTCTCAGGCGGTCGGCAGCCGAATCCAGCTTGGATCCGACGGCGGCGTCTATGGCCGAGAGTCGCGCCTACGAAAGCCTTGACCCTTCCGAAATTATAATTGATGGGCGCCGTGGTGGGAGCGAGAGTGCTTAATTACCTGGAAACGTCGTGGGATACTCTGTCTCTAAGCTCTGTCATGTGGACGGATTCTACAATTGTACTTAACTGGATCAGAGGCCAGTTGGACAAATCGAACTTGTTTGTCGCGAACAGAATAATCGAAATCCCCACTGTAACCAACCCAGAAAGCTGGAGATACTGCCCAGGAGATGATAATCCTGCGGATTTATTGACGAGAGGTATACATACGTGTGTCTGCGAATATTCTACGCGAGAGTCGAACATGGTGGACAGGCCCAGACTGGCTGTCGAAGCCCCGCTCAGGCTGGCCTACTGACCCAAGCGGAGTGAGGGATGCCTGCGGAGAGACTCTCAACTTTCAGGGGGCTTCCTCGAACACAGGGAAATTCAGAGCCCCTTGTGCGTCTCGAGAGATTTAGCAGCCTGCAAAAGATGTTGCTTATCTGCAGAGCACAGGTCTTCAGGTCCATGGAACGTTGTCGCCACGCCCAAAGGTCGTTTCCTGCATCGATCCGCGGAGGTGGACAGGGCCGAGATTTTCTGGATACCCAAAGTGAAGCTTTCACCCGAGAAATCGGTCAGCCAAAGTGTCGAACAGATACCAAAATACCAAATCAGAACCAAAATACATAATCAGAACAGATGCAGGATGAAGTTTTCTTGACTAAGAGGGTTGAAGAAGGCAGAAGGCAGTGGGGCAAAGGTTGGGGAAATAAAATCCATGCGGTAATTGTGAACGAAGTTATGAGACGCTGCCAGACGATCAGCTGGTGAGGAGGGAGGGCTATCCTATCTATCCCTTGCTACCTCTTTACTATAATTGAGCAGATAACAAACTTTCCTTAAACTTGCTAAGTGGCAGTTCCACACGTACCCTATGTAGAAAAATTCCAAGGTAGTCAAAACGTTGTTTCCTGTGCATTCAATAATGGCTGCCAACAGATTGCTTAGAATTCGCAGCTCATTTGAGGTCTTGCCCATCATGAAATCACAATAGTATGATTCGAAGCAACAAATTCGAAAACATACCTTGAGCACACCAAACTTGAAAGCACTATTTAACACAAATGTCAAGCTTGGCACAAACGGCGATCTTATCGGCTTGACTTCTCCCGAACTTGCACATTTGGAGCGTGCGCCTCCTTTCACAGGAAGCCAGCCAGTGAGCGGTTGGTTTCAGCGATAGCTTGAGCACCTATGCTGCCCATGGACGGACAGCTGCTGGGTTCTCCCATTCACCAGGCCATGTTCCTTGCATGCAGCGTGCACGGATCGTTTCTGCGGGGTAGTAAGGTTTCTTGCACTGCCCCGCGAGAAAAATTGCAGAACAGGCTACATGCAAGGACGGATTGCGATCGACGGTGCCCTGCGCTACCTGACGACACTTGATTCGTGCACACACTGACGCCGCTGACACTGCGTCGCTCGCGTTATCACGTCATCAAAGTCAGCTACTCGTTAGCAACTGCGCGAAGCGCTGCAAAACTGATCCGCACGTTTTACGCCAGAATCAAAATACAAGGCTTGGAATGCACGTAGCGATCGGAACAAGTAGCCAACGAATGGAGGAGCATAAAGCCGACGGCACGCGAACTGCAAGACATTATGAAGCTAGCAACATATTTAACGGCAACAAAAGGAGCACGGAAAAAAGCGGGGCGAAGCAGCTTGCCAAAATAGGATGCGTTAGGCTTACCAAGACTAGCAGCTGCAAGTTCACGAAAAACACTTGGTAAATAATTACAAACAATCCTCCCAACAAGAAAAAAGTGCCGCGAGGCAGCCGCTGTGCAAGGCGATAAGGACGTAACCTTGCGCGGGCTTGCGGTTGGAGCCACGGCCGGAATCCCACATGGCGCACACACGCCGTCAAACAACGTCCTCGATTGTGCAAAAAAAAGTTTAGTGACGTCACAGGAAGTCACGTGACTAGTTTAGTTTGACGTCACGTCTGCGGGGCGGGAGCGGAGCACGAGACTTACCCCCCAAAAAAAACCTCCTGTGTTCGCCGTAATCGGGGCAACGCTTGCTCGCAACGAGAAAGCATGTCATAGCGTGCGCCCCTCCAATGTAATGTCTAATGATTATCACTTCCAAAAAAATGAAAGAAGCTCACACTTACAGCAACAACGATGGAGTAAATGTTGCGGCAGCGAAGAAGCAGCAAATCGGCTGCAATCGTGGAACTTCGTGATGGTCGCTAAGGTTGCGTGCAGCTCCGGTATACCTTCAAGTCTTGCGCGTTTGTGTGAGTTTCCTGTATGTTTTTTTTTTGTTATGAGCAAAACTTTTATAGCATGACGCTGTATTGGTGACATATTCATCATGGCGTTCTGCCGTTTTTCGTGTGAACGTGTGCCAATATTACATAGGATAACCGGTCCCAATTTTGCTTTTTCCACGCACTCCTTTTGTGCTAGGAGAGCGATCTTTCTGATTCCATCAGATGTATTTATAAGACCCTCTTCCCTGTACAGGCGGTTTACAATGTTGACCAAATTAACTTCTTTTTGGCGATTTTGACATATGCTCTGTCGCTTCTGTGTAGGGCCATGCGAATGACCTTTATAGCGAAGCTGTTAGCCTTTTGTTGGTCGGAAAATTTCGTGTCGTTGTAAGCAGAGAAAAAAGAAAACAAAGAAGCATGACCTGGCACTGCTCGTTCAATACGCGGAGCGCATGCGTCAGTCTAGGCAGGAGCCAGCATTTGCCGACAGAAACGCCAAGCGCAAGCGCCAAGCCCGCTGAGACGACGAGGAACATTTCATACCCTCTGAGATTAACAGCGCGAAAGAACGGGACAACAGAGGAGTAAACAAACACAGCGCTGAAACTTCGTATAATTAAATTTGAAACTTCGTATAATTAGATTTTAGTTCGTCTATGGTTTAATCTACGTTTTCCTTGGTTTTTAAGACCAATGGTGTTTAATTAATGCGTGAATGTTTCGCCCCTTTTTTAGCTAGGTGACACAATGTTGACGCCGGCATCATTTTCAATCGTCGGAGAGGTGCTTTGGCAGTGGCGTAAGTTGCGGGCATGGCTGCCGACCGTGTCTGACGAGCATGCAACTGTACACACGGCGCGCAGAAAGCACTGCACCGTGCAGGCGCGGCGCCTGCTCTACTCGATTATCTTTTCTTTTGCTCAGCCGTGGTATTGTCCTCCTTTCCACAATTTTATTGTCGCTGCTCTGTTCTCCAGGTATTGGCAAGCCCTCGTATCTGGCTGCCTCAGTTGTAGTTTCCTGTTAGCACCGATGACGTACTTCCGCGGACGCCTGATGAGCACGGCCGATAGCGGACGTCTTGCAGCCACGGCAAAATCGAAAACAGAGGGCTAGCGCGTTAAAAACAAGCTTGGAATAGATATATTGGAAGCTATCGTGATAGACAAAGGTGGAGAAGCTTGCGTCAGTGTACCGTCTGCAGCAGACATTGGTAGTGGCAACAATGACCTCCCTGCCATTTGTATATGTATACACATGTGTTATATTCAGTAAAAATCACTCGTTAGTTATCGGCGTGTCCCGTATTTTTCTCCGCCTTAGTGCTTCCAGTCTGAATATGTGCCAACTCGCAGCGACCGCAGCCGTCCAGCTTTACTTTCGCTTGCCATGTCGGTGATCGCCTTTGATCAACTTCTGCTTCCAAGTGCACGCCACTGGTAATAAATAACGCCCCATAGCACAGCAGCGGTGAAACTCGTAGTACGCGGTAGCAGTACAGTCGGTCAACAGTCTTGCTTTTCAGGAGCATTTTTTATCGGTCCCACAGGGTTATTGCTACATTTGCGCCTTTCTTTAACATTTCCACTTCTCTAGCGTATAGTCCAGTATTCGTCTTTTTATTCCGGCTTACCCGGGGGAACTGAAACTCAGCGATTTTAATGCCGCCAGGTGGGCGGACACTTTGACATCCTGCGACGTCCTGCGGCACGAGCTGTTTGTCGCACTTACTGGCTAGGCGCCGGTCAGCCGAAGCTGGCGGCAAGTGTGGTCTCTACAGAGATGAGCAAATGACCTCGTTTTTGCTCTCGCACCCGTATTGTTCATCTCATCTCGTTTCACAGTCGAGCACCCTAAAAGCAATTAGCAATCCAAATAATGGGAACACAAATATATTTAGAATTAAAGAAATGCGAAACAAGATAGAAAACTACGTCAAAATAACGTTAACTTACATTAAAGGTCACAGGGGCAATGTCGGTAACGAAATAGCGGGTGAAATGGCTGAAAAAGCAGCAAAATATGACCAAAAAATAGAATGGCCTATTTCACTACAATTTATCAAAGAACAGTTCAATATTAACATAAGAAAACATTGCAATGTTGAGTGGCAACAAGAATAAAATGTCCAAGAATGTTTCAAATCCAAAAAAGACGTTTCGGCTCCCGTACGGGTGCCTTGTTCACCCAGTCAGTGCCAGTTTTTATTGTCACGTGATTTCCTGGCCAGACGGGTTTCCGTCCAACCCTCGATTTCAGCTACACATTCCAATGGATAAAAAATGTTCACAAAGTTCCGGCCCAATTTCCCACCAATTATTACACGGCACAGTTTATAACTGGGCACGGTAGATTCCCGTTTTATTTTCACAGGTTTGCCATTACAAATAATAACAAATGTAAATGTACCCTACCAGCAGACAGTTTCGACTACTATTTACATGACTGCCCCATAACCACGGAGCAAGAATATATAGGAGGCGAAACGGCCCATTGCGGCAAGCGCGGGCGAGTGACAAGATGATGTCACAATGAAAACCAAAGTGAACTTCAAAGCTTCGTAGCGGCCACGGCGGGTAGCGGCACCCGACGGACGAACTTATGTGAGATGTTTGAGTGGCGCCCCCTGGCTCTGACGTCAGCTTAGGGACTCGCTCCGCTGTCGTCTGCTACACTCCGCTTGTGAGGGGCAGCAGCGCCTGTGCTACGAATCATCCGCTTTGATGCTTTAGTGCATCAAAAAGCGCATTTATAGTAATTCAGGTATTTTTACCAGCCTCTGACACATGAATAATTTCAAGCTGTATCCCCCACAAGTTTGCAACATACGAGGAGAGAGAGTTCTGAGCAACGGTCAGAAGATCGTGTGCAACTTGTCATTTCTAGCTTATATGCGAGGTTCAGCGCTCAGAGCACCTCGATAATTATTCAAAATTCGTAGGTTTCGATATAATCATTTTTGGGATGCTCTTATGAAGACTGAACAGTCTAATGCTACGTGCCAAGCAGAGGGCCCCTACACGCGCATTGCATTGCAGGAAATAAAGCGGTTGCCTATTTCTTTCGTTTTCGACTTGTATCAGGTTGATGTTTTTTTTTTTTTTTTACTGTGCTCAGCGCATTATTTTTTCCCACCGTCACAAACGTTTATTAGTAGGTTTTGGGATGCTGGGGAGGATCACAAAGGTCGTGTGGATATTTTTTTCAGGCTGTATGGCATACATTTCTTTCTTCACAAATTCGCTTTCGTTGTGGCTGCGTGCGAGAAGATGCATATTCTCTCCGTACGTTGTTTATTCACATGCAAATAAAATGAAAAGGTTTGTGCTACGCCACCGCGATCGCGCTCCAGACAATGTACGTTGTCCGGAGTACTCGAAGGCGGCTTTTGAGCTCCGAATTTCTACCGTAACCATCGTTATCATAACGAGCTGACTTTCAACCCAAACAATTATGACATGATTACGGTGTTAAAGGTGTGATATACTAGGTAACCAACGCAATGAATGGTATACGTGCATATATTGCAAGAATCGAAACCGACGAATATTTCCAAAGATTTCTTTATTTCTTGTTACCCCTTCCAAAGAAACTAATCCTAGTCTACCCAGGATGGCGTTCTATGAATCGAAGAAAGTTACTCTTACTCTCTTGTCCTGGACTGAGGACCCGGCCCACTAATTAGTTCGATTTTACTGGTAAATTAAGTTTTCCCCTCCGCCTCCTCCTCCTCTTGAGCGCAGTTTCCCAATGTCGCATATCTGAATATTGGGGAGATAAGGCTGTGAGAAATGTACCAAATTTCCCTCCTGGTCTGAACAAACAATGTTACTGTATCTTTACCATAGACGTTACTCGTTTTGCTCAATAAACCTCCATACTGGTTAGAAGCCTAGTATAAAATCAACACACAGTGGGTTATCTTAGTGTCACTAAATAAGGTTATTTAGTGACACTAGGTTATCTGTAACTCAACCTAAAGGTTTTGCGGCCCATAGTGCATGTCGGCATACTTTCATGCTATTACAACGTAAAGTGATGAGATATAATACTTTCGATCGTTCGGCGAGGTCGCAAAAACTTCTTTCTTTCATATGACTACCGGGAATCGTAATGCCTTCTGGCAAATCCGACAGCCCCAAAGGCCTGGTATTTGTTTTGGTCTTGCATTTTCGCTGTTGTCGGTTATTAGGAGCTGGCGGCTCCCTTTGTTCTAAAGATTTCTGAACACTGAAGCTGACGCTTACTCCGACTCTTCGCGCTCCGCACAGGGCCGGCGTCGCAAAAACTGGGGTGGCGCCGGCAATGTTTCTTTCGCAGCGGTATCAAAAATTATACTTTAAATAGCGCCTTCAGCTGGTGTATGCGATTTCAAGTGTTTTACTACGATAAAAAGTTACGCACACGCAAAATATGGTGCGAACAAGCACCAGACGCCAACCGAGCGCAAAGAAACAGCAGGGAGAGCGAGCCCGAGTGAAGCAGACGACAAGCAGAGTCCCTAAGCCGACGTCACGGAGGCGCGCTTCTCAGCGCCGCCCGTGGTCGAGCTCACCGCCAATAGCGGCCCCAATTCATTGCGCGGCGGTGGTGCAGTGCGATGTCGGTCGCGGTGGCCGCGCAGTTTCTTCACCCGCGGCAGATGCCGCTAGCTTAACCTATGACGAGCGCTTGTGACATTATCTGGTCGCGCTAGGAAGCCTCGTTTCCCCTCCTATCTTATTCTTGCTCCGTGCCCATAACAAAAGAACACAGAGAACAACTTCTTAATGTCTGTATAAATTATCTCGCAAGAAGAAAACCAGAGCTAATAAAACATACAAAAACGTTAGAAATTTTAGAGGAAATGACAATACTTATAATTAGCGCTAATATTCAACAAACTAACCCCTCAAATATTGTCACAATTTCACACACACGCAGAAACAAAGTCATGGTCAAAGTCATAACTTTTAGATCTTTTGTATTTATCTGTGTTCTGCAGTATCTTGTGCAATTACCTTTTTATATATATTTTTCTCGATTTCAGATCCAAACAACCAATTTCAATGTATTTAATTTACCCGTTATACCCCGGTGGTACGGGAAGGGTTTGTGTGCCCGTTTAATAAATTTGTCACCTGGCTGTACCGTCTCCTGCTTACCTCGTTTCCCTCTTCAGCCGTCGATTCTTCCACACCCTTCTCTCATCGTTATCCCCACTTGAGAAAAAGCACTCCTAATTCAATCAACTGAGAAAGCCTGGAGGGCTGCGGCGCACAAGAATATTGTAGCGCAAGCTACACTAGCCGAGGTTGAGCAGTTTTGCGTGGACCCTGAAGGGCCGTGCTGCGCAAGCGCGAGGAGCATTGGATTGGATGGATTGGATTGGATTGGCTTTGATTGGATTGGATTGGAAATCCAATCCAGTTGGAGTACGGGTGTGTAGAGAATTGGGTCTGCACATTCGCCGGTCTGCGCATTCCAGAGGAGTGACGTCATAGCCGCGGCAGACGCACTGGCGCCGGCGCGTGCCCAGTTGTGTGCCTCCGTTGCGCAGTAGCCAAGTCTGACGCTGCGCCGGAGCCGCTTGGTAGCCGTTTCGCGTGGCTCCTGGAGAACCGTGCTGCAAATGCGAGCAGTGACTGGACTGGACTGCACTGGATTGGATTGGAAATCGTTTTAGCAGCAGTAAGCATGATAATCAGCTAATCCTAGACAACCAAGAAACCTAAGAATAATCAACTGAACCATAGCACGCGCTTGGGAATATCCTGGCATAGCCGAGCCAAGCCACTGCTATTTTTTTGTGTGTGTGGGAGCGTAAGTTTTTAAATGCGAAGCCAAATTCGAAGGCCTCCGACTCTCTCAAGGGAGCCTTTAAGGAAGATAACCTGGTTTGCAATAAATTGCAAGAGGTTGCGCCCAATAAAATAATAACCTCTAGTGTCTTTATTAATCGCCGTAGAAGGTGATCCATGAACCTCTTGAGCCCCAGTGTGTATCAGCTGCGTCCAGTGGCACTGGCAGTTATGAAACTGTTGCTATACTACGCTTCACCTGTCCTCCCCGATTGCTCTTGCTAATTCGGTCTATAACCCCAGAAAGCCAGGCAAATAAAAATTCCAGAAACGTGTGTACTTTTGCTAGGGCTAACGTGACTTTATTCATGCAACAACCAAAGTTAAATTTCAAACCAGTCAAAAATTAATAAGCGTATTCTCTGCGACGCGAAAAAGAAAACTGGGCATAAAGCGAGGACGAGCTGGACGCACAGGGCGCGGTATGATGCTGTGCGCTCTTCTGCTACCTCCTTGCCAGCTGCAGAAATTTGGCTGGTGGCATTCTAAGTGGCGGTTGCTTTGCATGCTCAGGCGGACAGTGACATTCCATTTCGTTTACACAACCGTGCTAAGCGTGCTAGCACTTGGTACACAGCTCCTGCATCGAAGTGGAAGATGCCCGAACATCATCTCTGGGCTGACTGGGCGACACCTTCGTCTTCTTCCGTGTGTTCGAGATTTCGGCGCACGTCAAAGATCCCCAGGTGGTTCGAATTAATCCGGAGCCCTCCACTACGGCGCGCCTCATCGCCTGTGAAGCGTCGGCGCATTAAACTCCACAATCAGTCACCGCATTCTTCACAGTGGGAGAAGGACTGGCCGCCCGTCCTCTTGGCGCTTTTCCTCTGGAGATCAGGCTTTCTGATATTCTCGCAATGTCTTCAGCTTGAGTGGCCCCTCTTTCAGCTGATCGCTCTGGCGCCTGTGGACATTCCACACATTCACGACGCAGATGAAGATAGCACGGTGTATGAGGTATACATGTTCCAGCGCCTGGAGCAAACGGGGTACTTGTACAGCGACGTCTGGTAGCTGCGCTCGTCAATCCCCCCCCATCAAGCTGTTGTGCACACGAACTGCAGAGAAGGAGACGTCAACGTGGATTTTGGCCTTGTGGTCGTACCGTTTCACTTGTTGGATGGGCTATTTGTGAGACTGCTGTCGAGCAATTCGCTATTTGTTGTCTGCACAGTCATCATCGATGGTCTCGGAGGGGTTCGGGACGACTTGTGGAATGTCATCTTCATAGTTACTTTCCGTCAAGTCCCTGACATCGCTGACATCTTCGTCCGCGACGATGTGGTCCAATATGTTCCTAACTCTAGGCCCTAAGAAATCAAAAGAATAGCAAACAGGTGAAATGTTTATGGTTGAAAGCTGTATTGTAAAGCGTATTAAAAGCGATACAAAAATTGTGCCATCAGTGAAGGTCCACTGTATCAAATATGATAAACGAAAATTCAAAGCAACGCTAAAAAGTGGGCGGGCCTCAAACATGACAACCAAGAGAATATTTTGGTCTCGCAACATTTTGTGAAGAAGAAAATGGCCGAAAATTCAGGAAGAAAGAGAACAATGCTCACAGTTTTTCGAGTAAAATGATGCCGGTGGGATGCCACCGTGCGAGCTCCCGGGTTCGGTCATTTTTCTCGATACTCTGGGATTTGGTCTTAGCTTAAAGCGCTTTATCGTCACTTTCTCGCGTCTCATTAAATTTGATACGCTGAATACGCAAATTTGATAAGCTGTGTCACAGATACGCTGGTCGCTGTGGGCTTAATCTTGTCCGTCCCTGCTTGCTCCATACTTCACGACGACTCTCTCATAGGAGTGACCGCTAACATATTTCGGGGGGAAGCCATATTTTAAGGCTCCTTCGACTGAGCTTAACCGGAAGTTAAGCTGCCGGCGTTATCACAAAGAATTCACGATCGTTCCACTAGAGGTGTCCCAAAACTTTTTGTTGCTTGCGTGCAGCGTTCAGCAAGTGCCTGCAGGACCCGTGTTCGCAGCCCCCGGAGCCCGGCTGGTGCCTGCAGAACATGGTGATGTTCTACTACGACGTTGACAGCCGCTCCTGCCACGAGTTCACCTACACCGGTTGCGGACGGAACTTCAACAACTTCCTCACCAAGGAGGAGTGCCAAAGCATTTGCACCCGAGGTGGGACTCGCATTCGTGGGATAGTTTCCAGCGGGTCCACAGTATGCCGTGGGCGGGAATACTTTCGGCGAGAGGGGGAGAGAACAAGCCACGGTTGGTGGCTGCTGGGCGAGGGCCAGCCGCCACTTCGGTACCGCTGCGTACCAGGGCCTCCTGAAGGCCCTGGCTAGAGAGAGCGAGGGAGAAAACCTTAATGAATACTGAAGAGGTTCGCCCCACAAACGGCGGGGCTGGTTACTCCAGATGGGGTGAACACAGTGAGGCGAAAAAAGGGAAAAGAAAGGGAAAAAGGCGCGTAGCAACATTGAATAACAGGAAGAAGAAAATGAAATCAATAGAGAACGCACAGAAAAGTTACAGCATAAGGAGAAAGAAATCTGATGATCCCAAGGTTATAGAAGCTCGACCCATCCCGAGTCAGATTTAAAAAAGAAAAAAAACCCTTGGCCTTACCCTGTTTCAGCGTGATTCTGCCACGATCCAAGAAAGTGATTCAGTTCTAAAGAGTTCCCCCGTAGCAATCGCACAAGGGTTCTTTTTGCTGTTTAGCGCCGGGCAGTAGCGGGCAGTAGCACAAGAGATGCCGTATGTCCTCTTTCATAGAGCGCATATAGAGCACAATGGCGAGTCCGCCCAGGCTATCTTGAACGGAGAGCTGCAAATTAAGGCAACGGTCAGGCGTAGTCGGTGATGTATACCCTCAGTTTGTTTTGGTATGAATCGCGGAAACTGGAAATTGCACTGGGGGTCAATCACGTGCAGAGGCTAAGGGGGTCCTGCCACGCTGAAAGCTGCAGTTTACACTCCAATGCAGCGACGGCGGCACTTCTGTCTTGTCTAGAATACGGGATTCCAACAGACACAGGTAGATTGTGCGCTTCTTTCACTGCTGCGTCAGAGATGGCGTTCCCTGGATGCCGGAATGACCTGCCAGCCACTGAAGCGATGTTCGGTTTCGTCTCGTGTTCCAAGTGTGTGAAATGCATTTAATGCGCAGACAAGTTGGCTCCGGCGGTGGGATGGCTTCGTCAGTGCTTGTAAGGCGTGCCGCGAGGCGGCAAAGATTGCCCATTGCGAAGCGGGACTATTGGTGATATAAAGGAGGGCCGCGCTGGACGGCGTCTTGTGGCTGAGTTTCTCTCTTACACTTAGCTTCACCGACGGAATCCGCACTCCAACTGCTGAAGAATCAGACTTCACGGACCCGTCTGTATATACCTGAACGTGACCAAGATAACGTGAACTGATGTGCTCTAGTACCGCAGGGCTGGCACTGGCAGAGATGATTTTTTTCCTACTTTCGGTATGGTGACGCGTATATGCCACGGTGCAAACTTCCATGGCGAAAAAGCAGGCTTGCGTTCAAAGTTGACCAGTAGCAGGATCCGCACATGAGAGGCACACAACTGGGCTAGAGGATGGTCGGACCACCGGGTTACGTGATGGAGGCTGGTGCGGAGTAAATCTTGGGCTGACAGGAGGCACCTTGCTTCGCAGAGAGTTCATTCGTAAATGTGCACATGCGTATAACTCGAGCCTGTGCGCTCTCTAGCACTCTGAAGTTCGTCTTAAACAAACCAATCAGGGCTGGGAGGCTGTACCGCAGAAGACCAACAAAAGCGCCTTGTAAAGCAGCAATAGTTAAGGCACTGAGCAGCCCCATGTTTTTCCTGTCAGCTTACGGAGAATGGGCAAAAATGCGCGCAGGCGTTCTCTGAGGCGACGGATATGTTGGACCCAAGATAGTAATCGATCTAATATCACTACAGAGAAATTTATGGTCGTGAACGTACGGTATTTCTCTGTCATTTATAAGTAGAGGATAGCGGGACATCACGCCTGGTAAAGGCAAGTGCGGCACACTTTTCTGGCGAAATTACAACCCGAAGGTACTACGCTACTTTTGAAATGCAAGAGAGCGCTCATCCCGTCGTCTTTCAGTGTCATTGTTTCTGCTCGCGCTGTAGCTATTTTTAAAGTGAACTACCAACTCGCCCAACAGTACACTTTGTCGAGCTTTCTGAAGTTAGTCTCGTATACTTCTGAGGTTTTTGCCAGAAGGCCAGCCACCCTGGGGAAGCACTTTTGTGATGCGGTTGGAGCAGATGCTAAACTGGACAGGACTTATAGAGTGACGCCTTGTGTGCTCTCATGCCGCCTTGTGTCGACCTCACTGGTGGCCATGTAGACATGCCGCTTCTATAAGTGGTCGTAGCCTGTGAAGGAAAAACCCTCCCGCAGGTTCTTTTTTCAGATATTTAATGGCTACTGGAACTAGCCACAGTGTCAATAACTACACGAGGGCGCTTGGAGACGGAACAAACATATATAATTAAGAAAACACGGCACATATCAATATACACGCGATTACAACCGAAAACAAATCACACCTCAAAGTTAACCAATACATGCATAACCCTACGGCATACCAAACCTAAAGAAAGTACAAAGAGAAGTCCCCAACAAAGGTTCAGGGCGATGAGGCGTTGTGCGCAGGGCGTCGTGGGTGCTGGATGCGAGGCGAGGCGTCGCGGGGCTACGATGACGGCGTCGCGCACGCCGGAACGTTGACAAGGAACACGCACCGTTGTCCTCGTAGACAACGGTCTGCTCGGCGCCCGCTCACGATCTGGCGCCCTGTAGCAGCGGCAGGAAGCAACCGAGCAGTACCGGTCGCCGACGGGCAGCAGGCGGCAAGTCGTCCAAGGGCGGAGCACGCCAATGTTACGCGCCTCCACGAGTCAGGAGTCGCGCCCCGGCTCCAGGATGCCAAGGCGCTAGCCAGGTAGACCGCCCTCGAGCTCAAGTCCCGAAAACCCTAGCTGCGAGCTTCGAGACTTCCACCCGGACGTTGCGCTCCTCGAACCAACTCCGTCCACTCCTCCCGGCGTTCTCTTCTGTTCCAGCCTGGCCTCTCCAGCTCCTTGCTTGTGGCCGCCTCTTATTGGCCCACGTCAGCCCCTCGTGTGGCTTGCCACTGCTTTCTTCTCGACTCAACCACACTAAGGGCAGGCCGAATTCGCGCCATAAGTACTGTGTGGGTATGTTCCCGCCACGTTGTCGTCGTCGTCATCGTCGTCACAACGGGAACCTCACCTCCAACAGCTCTACAAACTTCCTTTCCCTTCGAACAGCTTCATGAGCAACTCTGTCAAAAGCCGCTTGGATAGCAAGGGAGACAGCTACTGTCATATTTTTTGCAAAGTTTTGCCGATGAATGTCCTTCACCAAAGCAATGTCGCCGTCGGTGCTACTTGTGCCTTCTCTAAACCCTGACATCTCTGGGGATCCACTTTGTGGTCGTCGATATCCTAGACGAGTCGCTGCAGCACCATTTTCTCCGTTACTTTTTATGCAGCTAGCAATAGGGCGGTAAATGTTCCGTGCTTGAGGACCGCCACTGGGTGGGCAACTTGACAGCTTGGTTCAACGCGGCCTGTCTGCCACAACTTGTAGAAGGTAAGCAGTTGCCGGAGGGTGTTAGTGCCGAGATGTCGAAAAGCTGAGTACGTAACACCATTGGTGTCTGGAGAAGACGGACGCTAACGCTGTGATTAGCTCATGGACGGTGGATAACTAATCCATGAGTATATCATTTGTAGTGGAGAGCCCATCAGTCGGGTCCTCTGCGATCACTGCAGAGCTCCGGGGAGCTGTAACTTTGGCGCAAAATTCGTAAGGTACACGTCCACTTCGCTGACGCCACGCTGGAGCACTATCGAAAAGAACGAATGAGCTTGACGCGGTGTTGTTCTCATACTGTGAAAAACCTGTCAGCACACATGGACTCCGCGGTTTGCGGGGATCAAGGTTGGAACAAAATGGTCTCCAACGCTGCCTTGCGAGCTTATTTAAGTGCTTCTGAATGCGCTTCTGGGCGCGCAATGAGACTGAAATGTCATCTGGAGATACCGTTTTTCTCGCAGGATGCTCTGCTCTCCTGCGAATTTCACGGAGGGGCCAGATAATGAGCCCAGATGATGCGTTGCATATCAAATGCATTCCCTTCTTGGTAAATAAAGTTGAAGTTGAAGAAGAAGAAGAAGTCCTTCATACTTTTATCATTTGGGGCTTCAGAAACTGGATATGGCCGCCGGGATTTTTGTTCTGCTCTTCTGCGCTTCATAAAAAATTCCAAAAGATTCACAACCTAATTCGTATCTTATTCTGGAACCTCACCAGAGCCCTCCAAACGTATCCATTGCCGTTTTTTTTTAATTATTATTATTCTCTCTTCCTTCTCCTCCTCCTCCTCCTCCTCCTCCTCTTCCTCCTCCTCCTCCTCCTCCTTCTTCTTCTTCTTCTTCTTCTTCTTCTTCTTCTTCTTCTTCTTCTTCTTCTTCTTCTTCTTCTTCTTCTTCTTCTTCCTTTCTTTTTTCCTTATTTATTTTGTTTCAATATTGACTAATTTCCAATCTCGATTCCTCAAACACAAGAAGAAAAAAGCTTCCAAAATTTGCAACTTTTCCTCGAACCATCCACCTAGGCAGCAATCTCATTCGAATTAGCGACTGATGTTTGGCCGATTCACTGATTGGGTATGCGCCAATATAGTGAAGGAACAACAACAACAACAACCACAACTTTCCGTCCATTGGTGACCACGCCTTTGGCCCCAAGCTCCGCCGTGTTGACTGTGACTGGTTCCTGGCAATATCATCCGCCAGTTCTTCGTTCGTAGACAATGTATCAGCATTATCCCGCAGCATGTCTCTGAAGGTCGCCCAGTTTACAGTTGATAGTGGCCGTTTGATCTGGCCGTCGCGGACTCCATCAATCATGGAGCTCGTCGGGATGTGTTCACTGCCGAAGCTTTCCATATCCGGACACCAGGATACGCCATCCAGCAGAGAGGTGGACGCTAAAGTCACATCAAATACACTTGAAGTTTTGCCCAAAAAACGTGGGGCAACCACTGTTTAGCACAGCCTGTTAGGGCAAGAGGAGACAGGCAGCAGAGCTCGGTATCATGGCTGACGGGAACGGGGTTCCCAGCTTTAATGCCAGTGATATTTACAAGATGATGATGATGGGGATGTCGATAGCACATACCCCACGGAGGGGATTCAACATACTCCTGCCGCCGCAATATGCATCTGCCACAAACGGTTACAAGCATGAACCGCGCAGCGAGGGCAATTTAGCTGGCAGTCCGGAGCCTTTTGCTGGAACTACGTCTTGCTAAGGTTCAAGCATTGGAGGCTGCTGTGTCCGTACTCTATATAACAAGTCTTTATTGTCGGAACAGTGCTAGCCAAGTGAATCCCGAAGGTTGTGCGAGGATTTTAACGAAAGCGCGGGCTCTTCAGCACTGCCAGTTAGCGGTACAGCAATCTGTCTTCGCGCCTTTTGCGCTTCTAGAGTCGCAGCGCATAGTAGTTCGAATAGTAGTAGAACGTTCCTGAGTGAAGGGGCTCCGTAACTGGAAGCAACGATTGCTTCTGGGGTGCTTAGCCACGGTTGGCTCCAATGAAGACTCGCCGTCCCTGAAGGTAGCTGAATCTTTACGGCTCGAAAGGCTTCTCAGTTCTTTTACTCCCGCCCGCGAGATAACGATTGGATGAGAAATAAATCCGCAGTCCTAACGTTTTGTTGTCCTTCTCCAAGTCGGTACCGGTCACGTATCAACTGTAGCAACGGTTTACGGGGATCCGCGTGTGTATTTTGCTGTTTGGAAATGTTTGCCATGCGGCAACAGTGTTGACAAAGTTCAACCGCAGGGAACTTCCGGGCTTACAACGTTTTCTCGGAGACGAGCCGTGCCCGCATCTATAGGGGTTCATGCACGCCGCGGTTTCTGGGCATACGCTATCAAGCCGACTTCCGTGGAACGCTTGAGAAAATTATAAGGACAGGAGAAGGCTTCATGGAGCTCACTAGCCAGCATGTTATGTGCTACGGAGGACCCCAAGAGAAGAAAGAACACGGGGTGGGATTTTTAATCCACAGAGAAATAGCGGGAAGCGTGGATGAGTTTTTTAGCATTGGCGAGAGATTCGCGGCTGTTGTGATCAAGCTAAACAATTAAGCTATACAGGTTAAGGATAGTGCAGGCCTATACGCCAACAACCAGCTATGATGATGAAGCCGTAGATAGCTTCTACGAGGATGTCGAATCAGAAATGGAGAAGGCAACAACGAAGAAGACGAAGATCGGCTCAACCGGCTGGTTGTTCTTGCTGCTCTGGAGTTATTCTTCGTTTTGTACTTGTTCCTCTTTGCTGTGACTGAAATCCTTCGCGCTGCCTTCTTACAAGCACCCAGCGACTTCACAAGGGCGGACGCCCCGTGTCAAACGGCTTCAGCGAAGCTGTGTGCGGACCCTGCAGCTCAGCAATGTGCCGTCACCGCCGGCGCTTCATGCTGCCATAATGGACGGAACCAACCAGGGCCTGGCCGCTCCAAGCGGACCCTACCAAGGTACTCCTGCAGTTTCGCATGAATCGACTCCCGATGATAACCTGGAAAGCCCGTCAGCTCCTAAAAAGCGTGCTACTGACCAAGAGACCGCAGATCGGAACGTTTGCTCTGACGCTACTGACATGGAAGTAAACCAAGGCGACTTTACCCTTGTCACTTACAAGAAAAAGCGAGCCGCCGGGATTCCCGTTGTCTTTGAACCAACTGAAGGTTATAGTTTGTGGAAAGCCAACCCCAACGTATTGGCGTCAGAAGTCGTGGCGACGGCACAAGAAAAAGTTTTAACACATCGCCTGACCAAGGATGGTAGGCTTATTGTGACCGTGTCGTCCCTAGCTGCAGCGAACCGACTTCTACATGTCTCCACCCTTGCTGCTGTACCAGTCGAGGTGCGCGTGCCACGATCGTACATGGCAACGTATGGAAAAATCCTAGGTGTGCCCCTTGAGTACACTGATGAGGCACTAGGGAATTACCTTAGAGACCAAGGAGTTATCTCTGCCCGTCGGCAAGTCACCTACATACGAGATGAAAATCAAGTCATTGCTGAGACCCGCCGACGCTCAGTCATCTTGGAATTCAAGCCAGGTTCACCTCTGCCAGCTCGGGTGTTTCTTGGCTTTAACAGCTTCCCCGTAGAAGAATATACCGGATATGCTACACAGTGCTTCAAGTGCCAGAAGCACGGCCACATCGCCAGGAACTGCAGAGGAAAACTTCGCTGCAAAATATGCTCTGGGGACCACCCACACAAGGACTGTACGTCGCGCAATCAACCCCGATGCGCAAACTGTGGCGGCCCGCATCCCGCGTCGTATGGAGCTTGCCCGAAGAAAAAGGCAGCTACTCTTGCACGCAGTGTCGAGCAAGTACAAGGCAAAGCTCCTTCCCGACGTGAGCCACCATCAAACCCAGAAGTTGTGTTTTCACCTGCGATTGTGCCTTCAAATGACCCTCCGCTTGAGGGCGCAGCTCTCACAAGCAAGTCCTACGCGCAGGCCACACGGGATCATCAAACAACCACAATTAATCATGCCTCACCTGATGTACGCTCACAGGACGCAGACTCCGCCTCAACTCGACGTCCCCGTAGGGAACGTGGACAGATGGCAGCTCAGCCCGCGCAGCCTGACATTACTGGCATACTCATCCCCATGCTTTTTGCGGCAATCAGGGCACTGCTGCGCGCCAACCCCTCCTATGGCCATATCCCCGAGGTAGAAGCGGTACTGTCTTTGGAACCTTTCGTGACCTCCACATCATCATCTTCGCGGCATCGTTCTGGAGCCCAACAAAGTTGATGGCATCGGAGACCCACCGCCTGAAACCGCTTATTAACGCAAGTCTCAAAAGTTGTACAATTTTTCAATGGAATGCACGCGGCCTACGCTCGAAACTAGCTGATTTTCGTCAGCTTGTGCGGACATATCAATTTGCGTTCATTATTATATCTGAATCTCGAGTTGAAGAACATTTTAAGTTAAAGAATTATCAATTGCTTCATTCGCAGCGCTTAAACGGCCCAAGTCGACTTTTTGTTGCCGCCCGTCATGATGTGCCAGTAGCAAGCGTTGCTGTGCCTGCTCATGAATCCGAAGAATACATCTGCGCGAAAACCAGAATTGGTACCCAGTGCTTCACTTTAATTGCTGCTTACATAGAGCCAAGCAACCACTTTGACGCCTCGCGGCTAGAAAATATTATTACTGGCACGTCCCCGCCTTATCTAATTTGTGGTGACTTTAATGCGCATCATGAGATCTGGGGCAGCGCACATACAAATTCCCGGGGAGCGCGGCTAGCCGAGCTGCTGATCAAGTACTCTGTTCAGCCTCTTAACGACGGCAGCATCACTTACATGAAAAACGAGAAAGTGAGCAGCTGCATTGACGTCTCTTTTATTTCAAGCAGCTGGGCTGCAAAATTCTTCTGGTGCACAGACCTGGAAACAAGGGGAAGCGACCACTACCCAGTTTTGATTTCTTACCTTGACAAAGACGCGCTCCGAGAAGGAGCGAAGGTCAAGTGCACTGACTGGGAGGCCTATGAAGAGAGCGTGGGTCATAGCATTACAGCATCAACTAGCGATGACGACATAATACCTATAATTGCTCGCTGCCTGCGGGAATCATCGCGTGTTATGAAAAGGCCTACAAATGTCAGAAATGATGAGGAGTATGAGAGGCTACGGGCCATTCGCAGGCGTGCAGAGCGCAAGGCTCGACGTACCAAAACTTTGGAAGACATGCAGCACGCACGTAGGGCGCAGAGACACGTGAGGCGCCATTTAGAGAAGTTAAACAGGCAGCGATGGCAAGAGTTTTGCGCGAAATTGGATGTTCGCAAGCCTTTGTCGCACATCTGGCGTGTAGTAAAGGGCATGCGTAACAACATCTCGCAACTACGCCCATTCAGCGCGCTGTCATTGCATGAGAATATTTCTCAGAGAGAAGCCGCTGAAGAATATTGCAAGCTGCTGTCTGCCACCACATCCGCAAGGACGCGCCCACAGCTCAATTATTTCCGTCCCCCTCCAGCTGCTGTGCCTGCGTTAGATCACCCGTTCTCGATACAAGAACTTAATGCGGCTATTTCCGATGTCAAAAAACGCTCTTCTCCTGGTTACGATGAAATCACTTATGAGGCTATTTCGCATTTATCACACCACTCTCGCTTGCGTCTCTTGGAGTACTATAACGCTACGTGGCTGCATGGAATCGTCCCTCCTGATTGGAAGCTAGCGAAGATTACTTCCGTTCTGAAGCCTGGAAAGCCACCGACACGTTATGACTCTTTTCGACCGATTGCCCTACTCAGTTGCATTGGAAAATTAATGGAAAAAATGATATTCAAAAGGGTGAATTGGTATGTCGAAACCAGGAAACTTTACCCCCCTGAAATGAACGGCTTTCGACAAAATCGATCGGCCATTGACAACATAATTGCACTCGTATCATCTTTAGAAGAAGAACTAAATTCTGGCCATATCCCAACTGCAGTGTTTTTAGACATCAAGTCAGCATTTGACTCAGTTTACCATGATGCTATCCTAGCATCTCTTATTGCACTCGGCTTAGGAGGGAGGCTATATGCATGGATTGCGAACTATCTCGACGGACGGAAACTTTTCATGTGCACAGAAGAAGGCCCCACACCATGCTACGACGTAAATAGAGGCGTCCCTCAAGGAGCAGTTTTAAGCCCGCTGCTGTTTAATCTTACGCTTATTCACCTTAAACGCGTTCTTCCCCGGGGTGTCAAAGTCACACTCTACGCGGATGATATCTGTGTTTGGAGTGCTTCAAGATCGCGTCGGATCACACAGCAGAAGCTGCAGAAGGCTCTTTCAAGAATAGCGGCATACCTGTCGCCGAGAGGACTCCATCTTTCCTCCGAAAAAAGTGTCGCAATGGCGTTTACCCGCAAGAGAATGGACCGATACCCTCTAATCCTCAGTGGCCGGCCTCTGCAGTACGTACGCACCCAAAGATACCTTGGCATCGTCATAGACAGAAACCTCTCCTGGTCCCCAGAAGTACAAAGATTACGCTCGCGAATTTTAGCAGCATCCCAAATTATTGGATATCTTTGTGGCACTCGCTGGGGCAGTGATTGTCGCTCTGCGGTGCTCCTCTTCAAGGCATATGTTGATGGTATCTTGCGATATAGCCTTCCCGTCCTGCAGACACTGTCCCCGACAAGCAGAAAACAGCTGGAAGCGGCAAGGAACAACTGTCTGAGGAAGTGCCTTGGCCTCCCTGCAGGCTCGTCATGTTGTGGGACCCTTGCGGAAGCTGGCTGCCTGCCCATGGATGTGTTACGGCTTCAAGAGACGCTACGAAATTACTTGAGGTACAGACTACATGCCACAACCCATTTCCTGGCTCGCAGTGCGGATCAAGACGCTTCAAGCTTTGGACGAACAATAAGGGCAATTGATGCTTCCGTGCCAAATCAAGCACCGCAGACCATGCCACTGGGTTTTCCGCCATGGACTTTGTCCCCTGTTACCATAAAACATTCTATACCTGGAATTGATTCAAAAAAGCGCATACCCCAAACTGTCCCACTTCAGGTTACACTTGCCCATATTCAAAAATTTTACTCCGCAACGACCCATATTTTTACAGATGGATCGGCAACATCTGAGCGCAGTTCTTCAGGAGTTTTTATTCCGTCAGCTAACAAATCACTGTCATGCCGGCTTGAGCGAGCGACTTCGTCCACGCTAGCTGAACTTTATGGAATTAAAGAAGCCATACGGTACATACTTCCTCAGCCACCGACACACTGGACCATATTCACAGACTCGAAAGCCGCCCTACAAAGCCTCCGACGTGCTAGCTGCTTCAGCATCCACGACCACATCCAGCGCGAAGTAAAATATCTGCACCATCTCGCTTACGCTGCTGGCCATCGCGTAACCTTTCAGTGGCTCCCTGGACACTGTGGTGTCCTAGGAAATCAGAGAGCAGATGAGGCTGCACGCAGGGGCCTAGAAATGAAAAACAAAAGAAAGATTTTCTTTACAAAAAATGATGCCTCAGCTATGACCAAGGCCCTAGCTCTAGCAGAAAGAAATCGCTTATGGACCCTTCCGGAACATCATCATGATTTTCTGTACTCAATTGACCCACAGATAAGACTGAGGCTGCCAGAACGACTACCTCGACGGCGGGAAACACTGTTTCATAGACTGCGACTTAATGTGGCGTTCACTAATGCCTACTTACATCGCATAGGCCAAAGTACAAGCCCACATTGCGACAACTGTGGCGCCCCCGAAACCGTCGAGCATGTCCTGCTAGAGTGCTCCGCCTACATTGACGCAAGGAGTCGGTTAGAGCAAAGGATGACATGTCTTCACCCTGGACCAATTACGCTGAGCCTGCTACTTGGACCATGGCATTCTCCGTCATCTCAACGGAAAGTCCTGGATGCTCTATTTGGGTATCTTGAAGATATTGGCGTCACCGAGACTTTATAGCCACCCTTAAGCGGTCAGTCTGTGCTACGCCGCATGTCCCTTTATATGACCCTCTCTTTTTTTTTTTTTTTTTTTTCCTCTTTCACCTACTACTCTTCTTTTTACTACTCATCTGTCTTCTCCCCGTTCCCCTTCCTGCAGAGTAGCATGTCGACGTACCCATGTTGGCAAACCTCTCTGCCTTTCCTCCTTTAATAAAGAGCTTCTCTCTCTCTCTCTCTCTCAGTTCACGATCGTGATGGGAGACTAACGCGAAGGTTGGTTAGAAAGGTCACTGGGAAACTTCGGATTAGGCAATCGCAACAGTCGAGAAGACACACTGGTGAGATCTGCAGAGAGAAGTAAATGAGGTTAATGAACACAATCTTCTACTGTGGTCTCTGTACCTCGCAATATGCACAACCATAGCATTGCACTAAGCATGCACTCATGCACACTGCGAGGAACCACCGTGGGTTCGAGCTATTTGAGCACTCCCACGATACTAAAACGCCGTCGCCAGCTCGACACCGCCTCTGTTGGGCAGGTGGAGTAGGGGCGACAAAGGAGTATGCCCAGTGTACGTCAAAAGAAGGCGTTTATTTGCGCCAACCCCTTCGGTTACACTTCAACATCCCCGTGGTTGGAAAGGGGCGATGGCCGATCTGGCGCCACGCGCACGCTGAACCAGTGGGATGAGCCCCCCCCCCTTTTCTTCGATGCCTTTATAGCCGTGCGCGGAAATAAAGCATTTGGTTGTTAGTCAGCGCTTCGTCCGTTTGTCCTTCCTTGTCCCGTTCTTCGCGCTGTTTTTTCGCTCATCAAAAAATGTACCAACCAGCCCAAATTTCCACCTTGTTGAACCAGTGGGCTCAGCAGTGAGGGCAAGATCTGGGCAGCCGGCCGATGGGCCCGCAAGATAAAAGACGCCGTCCGTCCCTTCCCAGGCACGTACCGCACGGCGTGATCGTCGAGTGTCAGGTACGACTAATATGTGAGCGAAGGGACTAAGAATCAACCTAAGGCATGGGCCGGCAGCCGGAAGGGCTTGCGGGCTTAGGCTGTCCTGCTGAGCGTCTCCCCGAACGGACCCCCGCGCAGCGCGCGCGTCCCGCGTCCCGGCGAGGGGTAGTTCGGGCGCCGTTCAAACAAGCCAATGAAATGAGGTTAAGCAAGAACCAGGGCGGGGCGGCCGTCGGGCTGACAGTGTTTTATCGCGCAACGGCCGCCGGCGCCTTCACCTCGTCGGGAATTTGAAGCTTTGGCTCGGCCCAACTCGGCGGCGCAGGGCCGAGCTGGCCCTTCGGGAAGAGAGGCAGGGGAAGGTGCCGGCACCAAGCGGGCGCTCACGCAATGGCTCGGATGCCTGTATCGCTACACTACAAACGAAATAACAGGAAATGGACTTGGAAAAGTCCCGATGGTACAACGAAAAACGAAATCGACTTCATTCTAAGTGACAGCCCGGGTGTCGTCCAAGACGTAGAGAGTAAGATTCGGAGTAGCGATCACAGTATGGTTAGATGCAAGGCAATTCTGAATATTAGAAGAGAAAAAACGAAACTCGTGAAAACTAAGAAATCCCGCATGAAATCAGTCAGGGCCAGATCACAGGAGTTTAAAATAACTCTTCAAAACAAATTCTCGCTTTTCAACGAGCAGGAGGAAGTCAGTGTAGACAGGCTAAATGACAACCTAACATCGGCACTCAGGGAATCAGCAGCAGCTGTGGGAGAAGCAAAATGTAGAAAACAAACTAAAAAACCAAAAAAAAAAAACGGAGGAACTGATCCCCAGCCGTAAGAACATGAAAGTGTCAAGTACGGCAGATCGGATTGAATTGGCCGAGTTGTTGAAGCTGATTAACAGAAATAAAATAAGACATTCGTGCTTACAACATGGCCGTGGTTGAGGAAACGCTGCAAATAGGGGGAAGCTTGAAAGAAACTAATAGGAAACTAGACATCAGCAAAAAAAAAAAAAACGATGTACGCACTCAGAGACGAGCAGGGTAACGTAACGCACAAGTTGGGCGAGATTATAAAGGTAGCAGAACGATTCTACACCAGACTGTATGCCAGCGACGTTATGCCAAGGGATACTGCTGAGAGTGCAAGGTAAACTTGCGATGTCCCACTAGTAACTAAAGAGGAATTTGGAAAGGCTCTCACAATGTAATGAAAAGAGGAAAAGCTGCAGGTGATGGCGGCATAACCGTAGATCTTTTGAAGGAGGGGAGATATTGTTCTGGAAAAACTCGCTCAAGTATTTTCATAATGTTTGAAGACACGAAAAGTGGGCGTATGCTCGACAAACGCCACCATTATTCTGATTCATAAGAAGAGAGATCCCAACGACCTCAAGAATTACAGAGCTACTCCGTTGTTTACAAGCTGTTTACCAAATTTATAGTTAGCCGCATATGTGACAGCCTGGATTCCCGTCAACCCAGAGAGCAGACTAACTTAGGAAAGGGTACTCAACCATGAATCACATACACGTCGTCAACCAAGTGACAGGAAAATCCACCGAGTACACTAAACCCTTTTACGTGCCATTTATAGATTATACGAGAAAGCGTTTGATTCCGTACTCACCGTAGCTGTTTTAGAAGAACGAAAAGACCAGGGAATAGAGGAAACATACATAAGACTTCTAGATAACATGTATAGGGGATGCACGGGCAGGATAACCCTCCACAAGCAAGGCGATATGTAATTTCCGATCCGAAAGGGAATAAGACAGGGAGACGCCATCTCTCCAAAACTATTCACAGCATGGCTGGAGGGGGTATTTAGAAAGCTTAACTGAAAAAAAAAACATCGGATTAAGGATAAACGGGGAATACTTGAACCATTTGATATTTGCGGACGACATAGTCTTGCTGAGTGGTACTGCAGAACACATGCAAATAATGCTTGAGGAACTAAAATCAGAAAGCACGACCATGGGGCTCAAAATATGAGTAAGTCTAAAGTAATGAGGAATAACCACGCCAAGAACGTTGTCATGCGAAGAAATCGCAACGACATAAAAGAAACGCCCAAAGAAGACGACAACAAAGAAGACGCAAGGCACGCGGCGGGAAGGTCATCGACACCGGCTACGACGCCGAAGGCTCGCGACCACGGCACGAGCTTGCGCCGGCGAGCAGCCAATCGGAAGCGGCCAACGAGGGCGGCGGGCGGCAGAGGGGAGCCAGAGAAGAACTTGGAAGTGTGGAGAGTGACTGGGGGCTTGGCGGTCGGGCGACCGGACCCGTGCTGTGCCCCGAAAGGTCCTCCACACACGCATTCCCAAGACACCTCCGCGCACAAGTCGTCACGCCGGGCCTCAGTAAAAGAACGCGACGCCCCAAGGCAGCTGCGTCGGCCACTACGCCACGAAGCTGGGAGCGCGCTTGACTACCGCCGCCACGACATCACCTGGACGTTTCAAAACCGCAACACCACTACCGGGACGTGAGGTAGGCAGGGCCGTACCCAGAGGTAGGGTTTGGGGTTCAAACCCCTCCCGAAATCTTTTCCAGGCAGCACGTAAGCAATGCTTACTCTTGCTTTCAGCAAAACTACCCCCTTCCCAAAATTCATACCCCCCCTGGAGGTAGGAGAACCCCGTTCCCGCAGCGAACCATTACTGTGTGCTCGCCCTGCATTGCCGGACCTTGACTGTTTCGCGTTTGTTGAACTCTTTCCAGTTTGCTATGCCGCATTCTCGCTAATTTCTACCTTGTTCTTTAGCTTTCTATTGTTCCCTCTTATTCTTTAGTGGTCTCTGTTTGTTATGTGTGTCCTTATGTGAGTTCCGGGTATTATAAAACCTAGTCTCGTTTCCAAAGTTCTTCTCTTGTAATTATTATTGTCCCCCCGAACCTGACAAACGTCTTTTTCAGCTGAGGAAACGAAACGCAAGAGGAAGTAACAGAGTATAATTACTTTGAACAGATGGTTGGTGCTGACCCCATCTGTTGAGTTCGGGCTCCTCATCCGGTGGCTCATGTATCGGCGTCGCCTCCGCTTGTAGCTGTCATGCTGCGGTCCTTTCATGCAACCGCAGGGACGCGAAGTTGGGGGCCGCTGAGTGCATGCTTTGTGTTCCTTTTGTGTGGCAAAAGACGGGGGTGCTTCTGTCGGTATGCAGCAGTCGTTCGCTGACGAGCTGACGGGAAGCGAAAGGATGCAGGCGCGCGGCGTAGACTTTGAGGATTTGCGAAGCCGGCGTACGTGCTGTTCGTTTATGGGTCATTCGCATCGAAAACGGTCGCCTTCCCGCGGGTCAGACGGCGGGCAGCGGCGTCCCTTAAGCCCCGGGCTCGACGAGAAAGGGTCGAGTCGACTCGCGGGTTCAGCTACCTCGACCCCTCCCGCGTTTATATGCACCCCGTCCAAAGAATTGACGTGAGGGGAGCGGCGGGGTTCCCGGAAAAGGGGCTACCGTATTTTCAGGATTCTAACGCGCACCCTCTTTTGCTAAAAGTTTGCCTTAATATTTGTGTGCGCGTTACAATCGGGCTCAAAACCGAAATAGGCTTTAAAGCGGCCAGCAGCATTGCCATGCCAACGGACACGAAGTCCCCACAAAATCCAACTCAATCCAATAAAAACAAGCCGTCAACACCCCGCAGGTGAACCTTAGTCAGCTGTTGCACATTTTTTCGTGCTTCTGCAATTAGCCCGTAATGCTCAGAATTATGAAGATCAAGGCACTTGAAATTGCAATCAGCTGCAGTGTTTCCCGCTATGACTTGATTACCAGAAGCTGGATAAGCAATCTTATGAAGCGCAATCCTTTTTGTCTTCCGCAGCTTCATACGCCAAATAAAATCTTCCTCTTCCAGGTACGTGGTGTCATGTGTTTTCCATCTGCGCAGTACCGTCATTGTCAATTTTTTTTCGAATTTTGCTGCGCCACTTACCAGCACGTTACGATTGGGGGCGCGTTAGATCCGCGCAAATACGGTACTCTGCTCCCCGCGGCCCGCCGACTCAGCCCGACGAGCGAGCCAACCCACCCCCTGCCTCCGAGTCGACTGGACTCGCCGCTCTCTGACCCAACCCGTCCGCTTATACATGGGAGGGTTGAGTCCAAAAAGCCAGTTTATTTCGACTCAAGGTGCATAAACGGGGATTTAGTCTGGGAGGGGATTAGCCATGACTCCCTCATTGTGCCGGCGAGCGCGCGCGGACAAGTGCGAGGCGGCAAGACGAGGACACTGTAAGATGTTAGCCGCGCGAAGACCACTCTAAGCGTTCGGCTTTGGCTTTTGGGCAGATGCCGCCCGCTCAACCTAATGGTGTGTCCACTCCGCGCGGTCAGCGGCTTTAGGTGCTTTTCGGTTGAATAACGTGCGCGGGAAACGTACTATGAGTGCATGAGAGAGAGTGTTGGGCCACGTGACCGCAGGTGGGGACATGTGTAGGATTGGTTGGTTCTTGTGGCCAATCAATGGTTTATATTAATTATTTTGAAAGGTGTTTTCGCTCTTTCTTGAGCGCCCCTTTTGGGGGCGTGGTTTTTGGGATCAAAACCGCAGTGTTGGGTTTCGTCCGGGGTCGGTCGAGAGGGATCTAGAGCAGTATAGATCTTGGCCAAACAGGCTGCTGTGGGCAGAGTGACATGGTAGCTGTCATTCTGTCCTGATGAAAATACTTGGAGTAATGTAAATAGTGTAAATAAACCTAATATCCAGCAGGAAAGCCAGTCCTCATCCCTCACTTGCTTCAAGCATCGGACGTCGGTCATCGGAGCGAGTCGAGATCGTACTCTCGGCTCTAGCATCGAAAGAACTTCATTATTTCGTCTTCATCATTCACGAAGATGGAGAGGCAGGCGAAATCTAACTCCATCCATGAGAGAGACATCCGGCGCAGAATAGGTATGGGATGGGGAGCACTCGGCAAGCGCTCCTAAATAATGAAAAGCCATTTCTGTCACTCAAAAGGAAAATCCACAACCAGTGCATACTGCCGGCAATGAGATACGGAGCTGAAACTGGGCGCCTTACTAAACAACTAGAATGCAAACCTAGGTCGGCTGCACGGGCCATGGAACGAATAATGTTTGGAATAACTGTGGGACAAGAAACGAGGTACTAGCTGGATCAGAGAAAAAACTCGAGTTGACGATATCATAGTTCAAGTAGAGACTTTGGCTGGCCACGTAGTGAGATGAATCGACAACCGGTGGACACCAAGAGACGGGCCTAGAATAAGGGGAAAGCCGAGAACACGATGGAGGGAGGAAATACGGAATTTCGGGGGATTAGCGGAGGACAGGAGAGGTTGGAGGTCAATGGGAGAGGCTTCGTCCTGCATGAGCAGGCTGATGATGATGATGATATTCGGGGTTCGCGTCAGTGATGACAATAATCTGTATGACCTCTGATCTGCCAATCGTGCTGGTGTTCTCTGCCGCATATGTCAGAGATGCCCTCCCCTTATTTCTTCAACGGCACATTTTGCTGGGCGCGATTCACAGGTACCCACGGGAATGTCTCCTTTCCTGTTCGGTAGCATCGGCATAACTTGTTTCTGAAGCCATGATGTTAGGCCTGTAGTTTGGTCGCAGCACCTCGTCCGGTGCCTAAGTTTCAGGCTTTCTTTTTCAGCGACAGTGGCTTCAGGATCACACTAAGGCCATGCTGCAACAAGTTGAAACTTCTCCTTGGTGGAGGGGACTGTGCCGTCGTAGCGTGCTCATAGGTCATGGCGGTCACAGACTCAGAAGAGATTCAGCTGATGTCATGATCCATACCTTCCGTGGTGATGCCAGCGCGTGTGCCCACAGTCTCCGTACGTATATAGAGAGTCAAGCTGCGGCAGGTTCGGTAGGCACTCTCGGCGGAGCATTGGAAGCCCCTGCAGGAGCAGCTGCAGCCATCGAGCGAAGACGTGCATCCCCGCGAGCAGCATCGCGAGCGTCGGAGAACACTGCCATAAGCACGTTGTTTGTGTAAAGTCTTGAGATGGCACAAATCAATCCAGAATGCGCAGAGCGGGCTGAGCACCACTTCACTTCGTCCACCTGCCGAAAGCTACCCAACGCCTCTCTTCGTTAGTCGATGCTGGAGATTTGAGGCGAGCCTACACGGGATATTCCAGGGTGGCACGTTTACCGCATCGGGGAAACTTGGGAGGCAAAAATTGCTGGAAACAGAAAGGTTTGAGTCACGCGTTTCGCAGTGATACGTGTGATACCGGCCTGATAGCAAATATCTCTCGCTATTGGAGGATCGAAAGAGGCAAAATTCAGATGATGATGATGATGATGATGATGATGATTCCTATTGGTTTCCCCTTTGAAGCGGGGTGATGACATGTCATCTTACCAAAAAGGACTAATATAGCCATGTTTTACACTCTTGGTTTAATACTAGCGCTGCTTATGGCCGGCCCTAAAGATTATTAGGCCCGAAATACTTTCTTTTCCTTGTTACAGGTGGTAACTGTCCTAGGCAATATTCCGCTCTCTGCTTTTCGTCCACCAGCATTCTAATCTTCTTTTCGTCCCCTCGACAGCCTTGAAGTTAACTTCCTCTCTGATAGCCTTAAATCCTAGGGCTTCTGAAAGCCCAATATTCCCTTCATGTAGCTTTGGATGGATACCCTCACATTCTAACACTATGTGCCGCATAGTTTCTGTTTCTTTTCCGCAGACCACACATACCCCATAATTTTGTGAATACTTCCCCACAAAACTCTTAGTTCGCAGGCAACCTGCTCTAGCCTCAAAAAGCAAAGCACTGCCCTGGGAATTATCGTAGAAATTTTCCTTTCTGATGTTCATCTTCTCAGCCCTGTACATCTCTAACGACGTTTTAACTTCCATTTTTTCCCTCCATTTATTCGTTTCAATCTGCCTTGCCTCTTTCTTGGTTACCTTGGCTGTTTTGGATTCCCCACTGGTCTTTCCGTATTTCATCGTTAGCCGTCTAGTCTTCCTTAACCACTGCGTGTCCATGCTTTTCAAGTATAGGTACCTAAAAACCTTAGCTACCCACCTTCGTTGATCCATTGCCCTCAACCTCATCTCAAAGCATATTTTACTTTGAGCTTCTCTAACTTCAAACGACGCCCAGCCCATATCTCCCTGAACTGCTTCGTTAGTTGTTTTTCCATGCGCGCCTAAGGCCAAACGTCCTACCGTTCTCTGGTTTACTTCAAGGCCTGATAGAACGTCTGATTTTAAGCAGAGTACAGCATTCGCAAACGTGAGGCCCGGAACCATTACTCCTTTCCACATTCCTCTTACTACTTCATATTTGTTATACCCCCACAGAGCTCTATGCTTCATTATAGCTGCGTTTCGCTTTCCCTTAACCTTAAGTTGCTCCTCGTGAGTACTTAAGTAGTTATCCCCTTCGTTTATCCACACTCCCAAATATTTATATTCCTTCACTCTAGGTAATTCGCCTTGCTGGATAGACACTACGTCGGTGGTAGCGTCATTGAAAACCATTATTCCTGATTTTTCTGCACTGAAATTTAAACCGAGGTCAGTGGCTTCCTGGCCGCAAATATTTATTAGCCGCTGCATATCGGTTTGGTTATCAGCTAAAAGAACAATGTCGTCTGCGTATAACATTCCCGGAATACGCTGGGTAGGGGAACACAACGCCCCCTGGAGGGAAAAGTATGTTGCGAGCAGAATTTCGAGCGAATTCGGCAATTTGGGTCATAGCAGTAATGTGGAAATCGATAGAAGTACCAAGTTAAACCAGTCTTTTTGCGCGTTCTTTGCAGTCTTTTGCGCGTTCAGTGGTTATCGCCGTCAAGAATTATCGCCTAGTTGGGAGGGCGAATAACTCAGGCTATAAGACTGGGGATCGTCAAATAGCGACGGTATACGTTTCTGCAGACAACCTCGCGCACATTGTGTCCTGTAAATGTTGGTGTTTTACAATCTCACTCCTTTTTTTTTTCTCCGATGCAGGTCGTTCATGACTCGGCTGCCCGGCGCAACGAATAGTTACGGGGGACCCCTGGCCGCTCACGAGAAATGGCTACGAAAATTTGAAAATAAAAACAACGTTTGCTTGATTTCTTTTCTGCGCACGTAGTTTTTCATTTTACAGGGGGGACGTAGTCAGGCCGTGAAGCATAACGTGACTGGTGGTTGGTTCCACCATACACGTTCGCACAGTTGGTCGCGCTGGTTTCTGGCGCCAGCATTAGCGAGTGCATGTGCGAATTGCTGTTCGTCGCGTTGGAATGAGTTTCGGGACTCATACAAAATGAAAAACCCCGGGAAAACCGCTGGCCAGTACACTCGCATGAAACAAAAAAATTCAGGGGTAATATTTGACCTCTGCGGTTCGGTGCAATGGCCTTTATTGGGCCTAACGGTAAGTAGCGCAGACGTTGTGCCTAACGACGTACCCAAGTAACGGCAAGCTCACTTTACAGTCAAACTGCGGGTATCTGTTAACGTCGTTACTTAAGGCCTAACGCCAGGAAAACTGCGGCAAAAGAGAGACTGTCGCCCTCGTACAAGGTGGCGCGTGACGCATGTGCGTCCGCAGAACTTTTTTTAAGGGAAGCACTCGTCCATAGGAACGGCCCCGGGGAGGATGTAAAGGGGGAGAAACAACTAAAGATACACGATAGGCGGTCGGAAATTTCAGGATAAAAAAATTAGAAACTGCACGCTCTGGCTGAAAAAAAGAGGCTGAAGTTTGTATGGAACCACGCATAAAAAAGTTCATTTGTTAAAAATGCAGATAAAGAAATCCCTGACGATTACTATACTCCCTAATGCGGGGTTTGTCTTCGCAGCCACGACGCACGCCTGCTGCGTCTCGGGAAGTGATCGCGTGATCAGAGAACACACGGCGACGGGCGCTACTCTGCCGTTATCTCGCAGCGCGCCGTTGCCGCCGGGCGTGTTGTTGCAAATCACGTTTGAACCTCCCGCGCAAATGTCACGTGGTTGGGATGAGCCAAGAATGGAGGAGCATCTGGCGAAAGTGTGAGGGGGAGGGCGCTTCTAGGCAGCGACGCATGGCGAAAGTTTGAGGTGAGGTAGTGAGAGAGATGACGCCATAGCTGCGCGTGGCTCCCTCCCCTCACACTTTCGCCAGAGCTCCTCCGTTTTCGTTCTGCCTTCGGTGTCTCGATCGCTCGCTCCGTTACGTGGGCATCGCCGTCACCGCCACTGCGAAAACGCGGTACCGGGCAACAAAGTGCTACGCACTAAAATACTACGCATACATTGCGCACAGTAGTGCCAAGTCTTGAAAGAGAATTCATGTCACGAGCGAACCAAAAAAAAATGCAGGATGATCTTACTAACGCGTACAGCTTGAAGGTAGTGAAGCTGTACGCAACTTATGGACGTCACGACGGTTTAAGTCCACAATTGCAGCCTGTTTGCTTCCTCACTTCCACTCGAGGCACGGGGCGAACGCTGGAGATTTTTAAATGCAGAGCATTTCTTTAACTCACATGTAGCGTCCGCCGTCCGTCCGCAACAGCTCAGCGCGCAGGTGCGCCCTCTCCCCCACTCCTCTCCCGCATCACGCTACCCTCCTCGCTCTCAACAACAGGTCCACACCCCTCCCCCTACACTATATAAAAAAATAATACTTATCGGCGCCTGGTTTCGATCCCACGACCCTGCGGGCGGAACGCAAGGTACATGGTGCTCTTCCCACTGCGCCACAAAGCCGACACAGAATCAAAGGCCACGAACGCGCCTTATATCCTTGACTCATCCAAACTACGTCAAGAAGCTGCTGATACAACGCATTCACTACCTGTGGGCGGAACGCGAGGTACATGGTGCTCTTCCCACTGCGCCACAAAACCGATACAGAATCAAAGGCTACGAACGCGCCTTATATCCTAGCTTGACTCATTCAAACTACGTCAAGAAGCTGCTGATACAACGCATTCACTACCACCAACTCCCCAAACACTAAACGTTAACGCAATACACCCACCCCCTATGCGACGCATTTACTCGAGTCCCCCTCGCGGGGAGAGGGGCCCATTTTTTTTTTCTTTTTGGCCAATATTGGCCGATATCCCTAAGTGTGTACGATTAGCTTGACGAAGGTGCACTCGAGACACGCGTGCACAAGCGCTGGGCATTTTCTTGGCATTTTTAACTCCAGAGACCTTTAATTCCAGAGACCTGGAATGCAGTGAAATTGTTAAGGCTATAGTCCGGTTCGTACGCCTGAAATTTTATGGGGCAGTGAAATTGTTAAGGGTACAGTCCAGCTGTGTACGCGGGAAATGTTAGGGGCAGGGAAATTGTCAAGGCTATAGTCCAGCTCGTACGGGGAAATTTTCAGGGCAGGGAATTTATTAAGGCTATAGCCCAGCTGGTATGCCAGAGATTTTAGGTGGCAGTGAAATTGTTAAGGCTATAGTCCAGCTGGTATGGCAGAAATTTTAGGGGGCAGTGATATTGTTGAGGGTATGTTCCAGCTGGTACGGCAGAAATTTTAGGGGGCAGTGAAATTGTTAAGACTATTAGTCCAGCTGGTACGCCGGAACAGTGGTCAGTGAAATTGTTAAGGTTATAGCCCAACTGGTATTTCAGAAATTTTATGGGGCTATGGAACTGTTAAGGCTATAGTCGAGCTGGTACGCCAATAATTTTGGGCGCAGTGAAATTGTTAAGGCTATAAGCCCACCTGGTAAGCCAGAAATTTTAGAGGGCAGTGAAATTGTTAAGGCTACACTCCAAATGCTGCGTCGGAAATTTCAGGGGGCAGTGAAATTGTTAAGTATAAGACCAGCTGGTACGCCAGATATTTTAAGGTCAGTGAAATTGTTAAAGCTATAGCCAAACTGGTACGCCGGAAGTTTTAGGGTGCAGTGAAATTTTTAGGTCTATAGTCCAGCTAGTACGCCAGAAATTTTATGGCAGTGAAATTGTATAATGCTATACACAACGTCCAGTCACCCACGGATGTTGTGCCGTCATGAATGTCATGATGTATGGCCGGCAAGTTACGCTTGACGAGGGTCGCCGCAATCGATTTCTTTTTAGGTTCATCATCCTAGGCGTCATTCTCCAGCTAAGAGTGGTACTTATAGCTGATAATTTTTCGGGGCCACCCGTCTCCTGCAGACCAATGACATCCGGCATGTCATCTCGATTTTTTGTTTTAACAAATTGCTTTAGGTTATCTCACTTCCGCTGAGAAGCCCTGACAGTTCCACTGCCAAACGACAAGCTTGTTGATCTTATTACGAGCCATAATTCCTTAGCTGAGCGTTTTCGAGGTTGGCCCTAGCACTTTATACCGAAATGATCTGTAGTAGGGTTGTAGGTTTTATTGGGCCCGCGCCCCCTCCCCTCCCATGCTGAGGCACGGGTGGCGGTTTCTAGTAATGTCACTCGCGTTCAAGGCTTCAATTTTGGCGCCAATGCTCTCCGCGAATTTTACCAGCATGGCGTCGAATTTTTTTCTTAGTGTCCTGCTCAGTCTTTCCCCGAATCAGGTAATCATTTCTTCATTTCTGCACTCCCTTGCCCCGTATACCTTGTGGTTTCCCGAGCGGCCTTGTTCTTTGTTAGTCGCCACGCGCTTCGGAAGGCGTCGACACCTACATCTCGTCACTAGACGAAGGTTCGAATAGGGGCATTTGCGACGGCTGTTCCAGTTTGTTCACGGCTGCCGCGGGGCTGCGATGGGGCGGGCATAAATTTTTTGGCGCGGCCGCTTGGTTACAGTCTGCACCCATGAGTTTCGCAATTTCTGCTCTAAGTGTCTTATTTTCACTAAGTACTATATCCAGCATTTTTTTTTTCATTTGAGTGATTTTCGCGAAGACAAGAGAAAGAGAAGAGAAAAGAGATGCAGGGTTTAGTAAAGGCTATTCAACATTGGACCATATTAACGCGATCAATCAGGAGATAGAGAAGTGCGCGGAGTATACTGAACCCCTATATATAGCCTTCATAGATTATGAGAAAGCATTTGACTCGGTCGAAACCTCAGCAGTCAGGACAGTTTTAGTGGCGGACAGTGGTAGAAGCCAACAGGGAAATTTGGACGCTTGCTTAAGCAAGTGATTGACCTCAACCGGGAAGTGCACCGTGCGGGCCGGGGCCGGGGCCGGGCGTTTGTTAGGGACGGAGTACATTTCACTGTGGGCGTAGCGGAGCCGGTGGGGAGGCGACTAGCCGCGCGGGCGGTAGCTTTTTTAGGGGGGCCAAGTGCATCCCGAAAGCTGGACTAAATAACAGGCACAGTGAAAATACGGCAGGGACAAGCGATTACGATCGAAGTCGAATGTACAGCGCAAAGGAAAGTACCAAAGTTAGCACACAGGGCGCACAAAAGCTTAGAAAGGGGCATGAGGTAGCAATGCAGGCGAACGAGGAGGCAAGCGACGTCCCCCCGGTGACCGACTCTTATCCCAAACATCGGAAAAGAATTAACCGAAAGAAAAAGCGTGGGGTGACTAAGATTGACTACATAAACATGCACGGTGGCAGATCACGGGAAAAATGGTTAGAGGCTCGCGGTCAACTAGAAAAAGAAAAAACTGAAGTATATGCCTTTACAGAAACTTTTCTTCGAGATTTAGAAGAGCCCCCAGCAATGCATGAATATATATGGCAAGGCTGTAACAGAACGGTAGGTACTAGAAGGAAGGGAGGCGTCGGCATGCTTATTCAACAGGGAGCCAATTGGCACAGAGTAAACGAAAACTGCGAAGGACATATGTGGGTTAAGGGCACGATAGCGGGAAGAGAAACGCTGTTGGGAGTCGCCTATCTGTGGTCAGGTGATGACAGGGAAGTTATAGAAAAGAATGAAAAACTGGTAGGATGCATTAAGCGGGACCTCGATCAGTTAAGACAATCAGGAGAAGTGATTCTAGTGGGAGACATGAATGCCCACATTGAGGACCTGGACGGATACGCAGACCGCAACGGCAAACTCGTACTAGATATGTGTGAAGAACATAATCTCATTGTAGTAAACAGAGAGACTAAATGTGAGGGACAAATTACTTGGAAATGAGGGGAAAAGCAGTCCAGTATAGGCTACAGCCTCCTTTCAGAAGGAGTGTATGAAAGGTTGACTCTAATGGAAATAGATGAAATAGGTGCCCACAGCTTAGGAAGTGACCATAAACGGATAACATTGACTTTTGGAAAAATGGAAGGTCAAAACCCGAAAACGGTGGTACACGAATTGAAATTAAACAATAAGCAAATGGCTTATATTGCCAAAAGCCTGGAGACGGAAATCGAGAGACAACCTACGGAAGATTGGGAATACAGCGAACTGATTGGTTTCATACAAGGAAAGATAAGGAACGCGAAAGAACGCAACTACTGTAAAGGAAAAAGAAAACCTAGAAGCTGGTGGAACAAGGAAATCTAGGAAGCTATAACACAAAGGCAGCAAGCCTCGAGAGAGCACAGGGAGGCCAAGCGACTGGGAATGCAAACAGAGGAAATAACTTTGAGGTGGAATTGGTATCGCCTTAAGAAGCTGGAAGTACAAAAACTTGTACAGCAAAAACTTAAACGAGAAAGTGAGCGATGGGTCTCGAATATACGAGCAAAGGATAAAGGCGCGGCGAGAAAGTTTTGGGATCATGTAAAGGAACTAAGGAAAAAGACCGAAGTACAGCATCATGTCATAAACGGCGAAGGCTAGGTACTAAAAGGGGAAGAAGTGTCATTTCACATACGCTCAATGATACAAGAGAAGCTCAGAAGAACGGAGAGAGGGCTACAGCATTCAGGGAGTGGGGCAAGCGAAGTGCGTACAGATAGGGAGCTAAAGTTGGAGAATATAAACTGGAAAAAAGCCGAAGAAAATGTTGCAGCTAATACGGCAACAGGGACGGATGAAATTCCTATACGGCTGGTCAGCCAACTAGGTCCAAAAAGCAAGGCACAACTGATTTGAGCAATTGAAAAAGTGATAAAAACTAAGCAAGTACCGGGCAATTGGCGTAAGAGCAGGATGAAGATGATATATGAAGGTAAAGGAGACAGAGCTGATGCCAATTCGTACAGGCCTATTACAGTTACCTCAGTGGCATACAGGCTGGCAATGCAAGCCATAAAAGCGGAACTACAGGCGTGGATAGAGGGGAACAGCATACTTGGAGAACTACAACATGGTTTCAGACGAGACAGACGCTTAGAGGACAGTTTATTTGTCCTAACCCAATGCATAGAGGTGTCAATGGCTCAGGAACGACCCCTATGGATAGCATTTCTCGATATAAAGGGAGCCTACGACAACGTAGATAGAGAACTTCTATGGAGCATACTTGAGCGGGAGAGATTAGGCCAGGACTTTATACAGCTGTTGCAGGGAATTTACAATGAGAGCGAGGTGCAAATTACCTGGGAGGACCAAAAGTGTATGGAACCGGTAGTCACAAATAGAGGTTTAAAGCAGGGTTGTCCTCTGTCGCCATTGCTCGATGGCGTCATTGCTCTAGTCTAGCCATGCTGTACATGGCTAGACTAGAAAGAAAGCTTGAAGGCAGTAAAATAGGTTTCAACCTATGTTATAGCCGCAAAGGACAGGAAGTAGAACAACATATCCCGGTACTGATGACATAGTACTACTAGCAGATAGCAAACAGTGTCTGCAACAGCTCACAGATATCTGCGGGGGAAGAAGCCACTGAACTGGGGTTAGAGTTTAGCACAGCAAAGTCGTGAGTTCTAGTTTTTAATGACAACGCCCGTAACGAATCGGTATTCGTTCAAAAAGCAGCAATACCGTGGGTAACGGAATACAAATATCTGGGCATATGGTTAAACAAAGGTCAGGCGTATCTAAAAACTCGTGAGGAGCATTTAAGAATGAAAGGCAGAAGAAACGCCTCTATCATGAAGCACAGAGAACTGTGGGGATATAACAGATATGAAGTAGTGAGAGGAATCTGGAAGGGAATAATGGTACCAGCACTCACCTTTTCAAACGCAGTAGTGTGTGTCAAATCAGAGATTCAATCAGGGCTAGAAGTAAATCAGAGGGCCGTAGGTCGATTGGCATTAGGAGCACACAGTAAAACAACAAATGAGGCAGTGCAGGGAGACATGGGACGGGCATCCTTCGAAGTGAGAGAAGCACAGAGCAAAGTATGTTTTGAAGAACGACTTAGAAATATGGATGATCAGAGATGGGCGGCCAAAGTGTTACGGTATCTTTACATGAAAAGCGTGGACACACAATGGAGGAAAAGAACCAGAAGGCTCAGGACAAACTATATGAAACCTGGAAGTGCAGGGGAAACGACCAAAGCAATAAAAAATGAAGTGAAAGAAACAGAGACAACGACCTGGAAAAAGAGGATGGATGCGAAGAAGTCCTTAGGTATCTACAGGATCGGGAAGCAGGAGATCACAAGGGAAAAATTATTCGATAATACCAAAGGGAGTCAAGCCAAGCCAAGGCTGCGAACGCACACGTTTTGCATCGCTCTGCCTTGAAGCCGCATGTTATTATAGCAGGCATCCTGCCTGTTATGCGCTGTTGCAAACAGTCAAGAACCACCCCTAGCGCCGACTCATAAGGTTCGTCGTCCCCTGCATCCTCCTGCTTCGTCGCCCGGCCGATCGTCTTCTTCGGTCCAGCAAGTAGGCCTAGCCCGCCGGCAAGAACGGCGGCGGCAGCGCGTTGCCGCTGCGCTGCTACCACCAGTATTTCTTTCTCTATGCTGCTACCCCGCACGTGGAGCCAGCGGAGCAGTCAAGGCAGCTCCATCGTCGCGCCGAGCGCCCCTTTACCACCGCGTCGCGAGCCCTGCCATGGCAACGACGTGAAAATGGACACATCTTGAACACAAGTGAGTACTCCGATACCGCCGTCAAGCGCGGTTAAGAGGCCGCCCGAGTCTACAGGCCCGGAACGAAATGCAACGCAGGACGAGTCAAAACGATCCCGCCCGTCGGCTATGTCAACAACAGCTTCGCTGGCACCTGAAGCCTCCTCATCAAACCCCGAACTAGCTTCGACATGTCCACAGTACCCAATCGGCTGATTCAAGCGGCAGTGGCCACCTGTCTCAACATCCCAGGCTTTCGTGGTTTTGCCGTGCACGAACCTACCAATACCAATATCGGTATGGGTGCCCTCTTTGGATCAAGCCACTGTGCTCCAGTCGTTAAACAGCATACAGGTCTCGCTCCTGACTACATACAGGTTCAAGCATACCTGGCAGCTGGAACGGACTTAAGACGCTATGTGGTGTCTGGCATAGACTCCGGTGAGGCACCTGAACAGCTTCGCCAGGAGCTCTACTGCAGTACTCACGAAGTGGTCGTGGTCCGATACATGGAGAAAAGCCGCACCTGTCTCGTGACCCTGAGGGGCCCGCCTACTCCTCCGGACCGTATCATCTACTATGGGTGCATCTTGCGCCCTCGGCCGTTTAAGCCATCAGTTGTGTACTGCTACGCATGTTACAGACAAGGGCACATGAAATCCTCCTGCCCTTACCCGCCGAAGGAAGACCCTATGGAAGCCACGGCTCCACAGGCTTTCCGCTGCGGCCTCTGTAAGTCAGATGACCATGATATTACTTCCCGGAAGTGCCCTACGAAGTTGGAGGCAAACAAGAAAGTTCGCGAGCGGCGTTCAAAGCGAAACGAAATTCGCCGTGAATCTCCAATGCCAGATCAGGTGCCGACCTCTAATCGATACGCTGTTTTGGCTCCCTTAGAGGAAGACGCGGCCGCAGCTGAACCTCCAGCGACAGAGACGATAACGTATAGTGCAGCGGTCAAAACGCCCCGTGCTGGCCGTCGACGTTCATCACCCGCACAAGAATCACCTGCTTATGATATGGAGGAAGAATGGGAAATTGATAACACACTGGCTACGTTACAAAAGGAAATTCAGTGTCTTAAGCAACGCCGTGCAATTCTTCAGCGCCAGTGCGTGAACAACAGCTCCACTGAAGCCCAATCCGCGACCCTGCCACTGCCTCCAGTTATCCAGGGTTCCACGCCGACAACCATGTCACCTCAAGAACTGCTGTGTTTCGTGGCGAAACAACTCCAGACTCTCACCTCGGTATTGTTGGCTAACCTCCACCTGTGATGGTTCCTGTATCTGTGGGCTCGTCGCAAGGCGTTCTGCAATGGAACTGCTGGGGTATATCGGGCAAGGTTGGAGAACTTAGAGAGAGAGAGAGAGAAAATGACTTTATTGTGAAATAAATATCCTGCGGAGGTTGGTTCAAGTGCGACGCAGGGCACCCCCACCCCGACTATACTGTCGTCCGCGCGACGATGCCTCGGCCCGGGCTTCCGCGCGGGCGGCGCCACAAAGGTCTCCGGGGGTCACCCCCCGTTCCCCTCGCCTGCGCCTCCCTGCGCTTCTGCCGGCCGAGAGCCGCCTCGAGCCGCTGGATTGTCCTTCGCTGTGTTTCGTACTCGTGAGAGTTCATCGAGTCCGTGGCTTCCTGGGGCAGACTCTCGTCATACCCCCGCGCACTGTGTTCCGCACAACCCCACAGCAAGTGGGCCACTGTCGCACTCGCACACGCACACTCACTACACTTTGCGTCCACGTATACCTCGGGGCACACGTATCGCGCCAACACCGGAGTCAGGACCGAGTCGGTCTGCAATTGTCTATACAGGACGGCTTCGGCTCGGGTGAGCCTCGGGTGCGGCGGCGGCCGCTCCCTCCTGCCGAGCCTGTACCACTACAGGATTTCTCCACCGTTGAGTAGAGGTTCTTGCTCCGTTGGCTCTTCACCCTCCGTGCGTGAGACGCGGGGTGGCGCCGCGCGACCGGAAAGTTCACGCGCGACGGCGTCCGCAGTCTCGTTGCGGTTCGGGTACGCTCCCGTCGCGGTCCCCGAGTGCGCCGGGAACCACCGGACGTAAGTGACCTGCTCGCACGTGCCCCCCGCACGGGCACCACCAGCTATCTTCGCGGCCTGCGCGCACACCGCGTTCTTCGCATATCCCGATATGGCTGTCCTAGAGTCACTCAAGATCGTGGTACATTCCGGATCCGCCAGCGCCAGCGCGATCGCGACCTCTTCCGCCTGCGCGGCGGTCGAGACCCTCACGCTGCAGGCGCTGCGCGTCTCTCCGGTCCTGGCCGACACTGCTACGGTCACGTACGTGTTCGGGCGGTCCGGGCACCTCGCCGCGTCCACGTAAGTGGCCCCGGCGTCGTCGTTGTAGATCTCGGCCAGCGCCTTGGCCCTGGCCGCCCGCCGTTCTCGGTTGCTGTCGGGGTGTACGTTCCGCGGCAGCGGCAGCACCCGCACTCTTCTCCGCACCTCCTCCGGCAGGCCGTTCTTCTCCTGTAGTCTTCTGCTCGGACCCAGGCCCAAGCTTTTCAGAATATTTCTTCCGGTCCGCGTGGTCTGCAGTCTTTCCAGCTGAGACGCTCGCTGGGACTCCCCGATCTCCTCTAGCGTGTTGTGGACGCCCAGCTCCAGCAGCTTCTGCGTGCTGGCGCTGTTCAGGAGCCCCAGCGCCGCCTTGTACGTCTTGCGGATCCCCGCGTTGATGCGGTCCCTCTCGTTGCGCTTCCACGGGTGAAAGGCGCCCACGTAGGCAACGTGGCTCGTGGCGAAGGACCGCACCAACCGCAACAGGCTCTCCTCCTTCATGCCGCTGTATCTGTTGGCCACCCGCTTGATCAGTTTGGTGGCCATCCCCATCTTTGTGATTACTCTCTACACCGTGGCTCCGTTGCCGCCGTTCGCCTCCAGCAGCATCCCGAGCACTCGCAGCTTGCTGACTCTGGGGATCTCCGTTCCATCGCACGTGAACAACTTGATCTTACTCGCCTCTTCCTCAGCTCTCTTGCGGTACCTGCCCGGCGGTGGAATCACCAGCAACTCGGACTTTTGCGGGGAGCACTTTAGTCCGGTGCCCGCCAGCTGGTGTTCGATCGCCGCTATCGCCTCCTGCAGCGAACTCTCGATGTGGCCGTCGCTCCCCCCGGGGACCCACAGCGTAATGTCGTCTGCATATATCGTGTGTCGAACCTGCGGGATCCCCGAGAGGCGTTTGGCCACCCCGATCATCACCAGGTTGAACAGCACTGGCGAGATCACCGCTCCCTGGGGGGTACCCACGCTGCCCAGCTCTCTCTCCGGCAGCTCCAGGTCCCCCGCTTGTAGTTCCACCGTCCGGTGCGACAGAAAGTCGCGGATGTAGTCGTGGGACCTCTTGCCCAGACCCAGTTCCGAAACCTGCGCCAATATGGCCGAGTGCCTGACTTTATCGAAAGCACTCTGCAGGTCCAGGCCCAGCACGGCTCTGTTGTCCTGCGACGTTGTCGGACGCTCTAGTATCTCGTGCTGCAGTTGTATCATTGCGTCCTGCGTGCTGAGCCTCTCTCGGAGCCCTAGCATCGAGTCCGGGTAGAGGCCCTTCTCCTCCAGATACCGCTGCCATCTGTTGTTCAACACGTGCTCCAGGACTTTCCCGACGCACGACGTGAGGGAAATCGGCCGCATGTTCTCGATACCGGGCGGCTTACCCGGCTTGGGTATCAGTATTGTCTTGGCCGCCTTCCACTGCCTCGGCAATCTTCCCTCGCGCCAGCATCGGTTGAAATACCCCGTCAGCGCTTCTGTCGGCCCGTCGCCCAGTTTTCGCAGGGCTTTGTTGGTGATTCCGTCGGGGCCCGCCGCGGACTTGCAGTTGGAATCTGCAGCGCCGCGCGGACCTCCCACTCCTCAATGTCGCGGTCCAGGTCCGGGTTGCTCGGGCCTCTGTAGTCGCCGTGGCTCTCGCTGGGAGTGCTAGGGAGATATTTATCGTTGAGCCGTTTACACGTCTCTTCCTTCCCCAACTTCTTCGTCGCGCAGTGTATGATCTGGGCGAGTCGGTGCTGCTGGTAACTCTTGCTGTTGGTATCGTCCAGCAAGTGCCTCAGTAGTTTCCATGTGCGGCTCTGGTGGAGCTGCCCGTCCGCCTCCCTGCAGATGGCGTGCCACTGCTGGGTGCACAGCTGGCGACTGTATCGCTCTATCTCCCTGCCGATCTCGGCGGCCTTCTTCCTGAGATTCCTGTTGTTTCTGTTCTTACGCCAGCGCCTCTGCAGGGCCTGTCTGGCCTCTATCAGGTGCGCCAGGCGGCTGTCCATTTTCTGTACTTCTTCGTCGGTCTCCAGCTCCGTGGTCGCTCCCTTGATCTTGCGCTTCAGGGCGTCCGACCAGCTCTCGATGTCTGCGATTTCCTCGCCGAGCTCATCGCTCTCCTCTCGGAAGCGATCCCAGTTCGTGAGCTTGTGTTTGCGCTTGCCCCTGCCGACCTCGTCTGCCGACGCCGGCAGGTCCAGCTCGCTTATGAAGTGGTCGCTCCCGAGGTTCTGCCCCGTGTTCTTCCATGCCACCCCGCCTCTGGCCTCCTTCCTCTTGCGGACGAAGGACAGGTCCGGGCTGGTGTCGTGGGTTATCGACGTGCCGATGCGTGTGGGTGCCGCTTCGTCCGAATACAGGACGAAACCGGCCTCCTCCGCCGCCTCGAGCAGGGCCTTCCCCTTCGCCGTCGTGCGGCTGTACCCGAGCTCCTTGTGTGCGGCGTTAAAATCGCCGCACATCGCCACCGTGTCTCTGCCAGCGAGCTTCAGCATCTTATGCATGGCCGTCTTGAACTTCTGCTGCCTGTGGCCCGGGTTGCTGTATATGTTGAGAAAGTACAGCGACTCCTTTTTCTTTTTTCCGATCACTACTTCGGTCGCGCAGTACTCGATGGCGCTGCGCCCGAGGAGGTCGTCGTGCTTGACGAACGTTATCCCCTTCCGGACGAACGTGCACACGCCCTGCGCCTCTCCCTTCTTGCCTCTTTCTCTGGCGCTGGGAGGGCTGGCGTGCGCCCGGTAGCCCGGGAGGGACGGTGCGTTCTCGGCGTGGGTTTCCTGGACGAGGATCACGTCCGGGGGTCTTTCTCCAAACTCTTGATGTACTGCTGCAACACCGCCCGCCGACACTGGAACCCGTTCGCGTTCCAGTGCCACACTCTCAGGCTCGCTTTCGTTCGTGATTTACTGGCCATGGTTCGGTGTTGGTTGGTTCGCTTGTACGTACTGCCCCGGTGTGACCTCGTCTCCACCCAGCATCCTGTGAAGGTACTCCTGTATCTTATCGAGTCTCGCATTCACGTTCGCCTCGAAAGCGTCCATCCGCTTTTCCAGCCTGCTGATGCGTCCGGCGCACCTCCTTAGGCGCAGCTCCCAGCTCACGAGCCTCTGCTTCTGCGCCCCTTGTATTCCTTCTTCCCCGCAAGGCGGGTCCTGATCTTCATCCATCTCGGTTTCCGTTTCGACCGCGTCGCTCTGACCTTCGCGCTTCTGCAGCGCCTTCATCTTCGTCGGAGGCTCCGCCTCCTCTTCCTTTTGCGCCGGCCTCGCCGGCTGCTCCGGCCGGCGCTCCTCGGATCTTGTCATCGCTCCGCCACGTGGCTCCTGTTCTCTTCCAGAACTTTCTAGTAACTTTATCGCCCGCTCGAGCTTTTGGCTGAGGCTCGCGTTTTCCGCTTTCAGCGCGGCTACCTGCTCTTGCAGTCTGTCGACTCTTTCGTCACGAGGTTGCAATCACGGAGCAAGATATAAAGAGGAGCGCCGACTGTGGCCCAGAAAAAATCTTTTGCTCGGGCCGATAATGTCCACGCGCCGCCGGCCGCCCAGCTTTCCCTTTGCTCTCTTCCTCCTTCGTTCGCCCTCTCGTCGCTGTGCCTCTGTACATAGCTCTTCCCTTCTTCGCTCTCCCCAGAGGCATCTTTTCTTGCGCAGCGACGTCTGTCTTATGCCTGTCCTACTATGCAAGAGGCATGCGTGCACGCGCGGAATTTAAACGCCCGTGCGCGGCCGCAATAGACGGCGCAGATAATCGCACGCCGCCGCATACATGGCGATCGCTTATTCCCGGAACGTTTAGTCTGACATTATGAATATCCACTAAAAATATTGCACTAACCCAGCACATGTAAGACGCAACTGAACGGCGACGACTTCAGAAGCACCGAAGAATGAGCAAGAGTAATATGGAACGCCACAACATAGTCTAGCGTGATTCTGCTTACGACGAATCGATGCAGCGCAAAGGTTACCCTCTGTTGTTATCCCGCTCTCCGGCCGCGTGCTTAATTATTAATGCTGCTTCTGCGCACGAACAACGCTTACGAGGGTCGCCCGGAGACTCCATCGGCAAACGGCAATGATGCACATTTCTGTGCCAATGACTGAATTGGACGGCTGCCCTGTTGTATCAAGTGTACAAAAACACTGTCAGCTTGATAAGGAACCCAAGAATATCAAACGCATACTTCATTTTAACTCATGCCGCAACTTACCGCCCGATGTTCACTGTCGCTGTACGGTCGTGTTATCTCGTCGATAACACCGCGGTCTCCAAATAAAATGCTGCGATTTGTATGGCTGCAATTTTTTGGCCTACCAGGGTTCCCGGCGTTTTTTTTTTTTTTTTCGTTTAGCGGCTGACCAGCAAAACAACCGGCTCGTTAAACCTTTTCTTTCGGCGACTTATCGCGAAATGAAGGCTTGTGAAAAGACCGCACTGTCAGGGACTTGATCTTGAGCAGATTGCTACGTCGCGGGCAGTCGCGGGTGATGTTATCGCATTTCTGTTCTTTTCTGATGAGCGTGTAAGTGCCGGCCCGTGTTCTAGACACACTCTGTTTTGGACGCAGGTTGTGAACTGCGAGAAAGCTGAGGGAACTTTTATAATCGCCAGTGATCAGAACCAGTTGCTCCTTTCGCCTTTTGTAAAACCTGTTAAAACACAGCCAAATTGGTATTCCAAAATTTACAAAACGGAGCCACATTTTCGGCAAGCACCACGCAAAAGGTAGTGTTCGTATAGCAGCCATATGTTTGTATGTGGTCTCTATATTTTGTTTTCCCGCCATGCAAACCAATCCTTAACGTATCTTTGCCGTACGGCCACTCAATTCCTTCGGGTCCGGGTTACCCGAAAGGTGCTGTCGAACAAGTTAATCAACTGTGCGAAGGAGGCGCGCAATGAACGCGAAGCGGCGACAAAGCAGGCCCAAAGCAGTCCGTGCCCAAAACTACCGTCGCCGAAGCAGACGACAGAGCCGACGAAATGCGTTCCGCCAACTCGCCCGCCGGCGCACGGGGAACACCGGCCGCTTAGCCGCCGCCGGCTAAGGTCCCTTTCGCTGCGCCATCTACATTGTGCTCCGCGAGTTATGGACATTAAGAGCCCGCCGGAGAGAGCGAAGTCGGCGCTCCTGTTTATCTTGCTCCGTGGTTGCAATATCTCTCTCCGCTGCCGCGGTGACCTCGAACGCCTCCTTCCTTTCGGTGCGCCGGCGATCTCCGCCCACATCACGTGCTTGCATGACTGTGACGTAGCTCTCGACAGCCTATCGCCGCTCTTCCCGCGCGTTTTCCTGGCCGCCGATTGGCTCCTGTCGCGGACGCCTCGGCTTGCCGACCTGTTGCCGGGTCGTTGCTCCCGCTTCTTGCTGCCGCTGCGACCTCGCTGCTGCAGGAGCGGCGGGAATTCCCCTTCGCTTCTAGAAATTTCTTTCCTTGCTGACGAGGCATCTTTCGTCTGCTGGCGGCTCCACTGCCGCCGCCGCACCAAGTATGGCGTCTTGAAGCGGTTGCTGCAGCTTGCCGCCCCTGTCGGGTGAGCACCCCCGCACAATTTGCAGCGCGGTTTGCACGTTTCTGCGTGGTTCTCGCTCGGATTTTGCTTTCCGCACGCGAAACACACGTTCTTTTCGGGCTGCGGGCACACGTCCTGTCTGTGCCCCACTCCGCCGCAGCACTTGCAAACTTCGCGGTGTTGCCTATACAGACTGCACCTAACGAGCACGGATCCGTATTTCACCGTCGTCGGCACTTTCTCGCCCTGAAAGAGCACGACGATTGCCGACGACTTTCCGATCCTTCGGGCGTCTATCGCCGTTGGATTGTAATCGTTCACGATGTTCTCTATTATTTCTTCCTGCGTGTCCTCCGTGGAGATGTTGCGAATCACGCCTTTTACCGTGCCGTTCGGCGCCGCCTGATAGGCATACACTTCGTACTCGCGGCTGCCGATCGTTAGAGCCTCGATTCTCGCGTATTTCGAGATTCTCTCCTCTGCGGGAGTGCTCACGATTATGATGTTTTGGGCCACGTTGAGGCACACCGTGTCTTGCATGGCCGTCTCTCTTGCGATGCCCGTGGCCACCATAATTGCGGTCGCCAACTCGGTCGGTTTGACCTTCCCTACCTGCAGTCCCCCTCTTGGTCTGATGATAATTTTGTGCTCTTCGCGGGGGATGCTGTTGGGCATTCTCGCCGCTCTCGACATGCTTGCATTCACCTTCTTCACGAATTTCTCCTTCGATTGTAGAGACGTGTTCGCCTTTGCGGCGGGCTTACTGGTCGACGGTGGAGATCGCGGAGCCTCCGCTCGTCGCTGCTGTGGCTTCCTCCGCTGGGTCGTCCACCCCGCGTGGTCGCCCGGCGAGAGCTCCTCGCCCGGCACCACCACGGCCGTCCGACCTCCGCTGCGGTCCAATTGTACTTGCATTTCCTCGTCCCGCTCTCCGCAGGCCTCCATGGTAGCTTCCTCGCTGAATCTCGTCGATGCGGGCTCCCCTCCGGTCGACATCGGCTCGAGCGCCGTCGCCGACGGCCCGGCCTGGCCGTACTCGTACTATGCCTAAGTTAGGCTTAGCTGAGCGGCCACGCCGCAAACATGAAAAGGGCCGTAAAATTCGGAAATTCGCAAGAACTCACCGAATTTTTGGTATTGCCAGGTCCGCTGAGCGAAGCCTAACACACTGGTGAAAAATGGGCACTGTGGGACCAATTAGTCCGCAATTATGGCTCATTAACTGCGGAGCCGATGTTACACACGTCCGCTCGCTCCGGCTGCTCGCAGCGCCCCCTGGAGAACTTAGACAACGCATTCTGTACGGGAAGCTACATGTTGTGGGGACCAGGGTTCCGGCCGCAAGGCTAGCTCGGCTGAACTCCGCCACGGACCGCCGACCGGCGTAGCGGCAGAGAGCAGCAAGGAACACACAAACACAACGAAACGGCCAAACTCTCGTTTATTGGCGTTCCACCAAATAACGCAGCCGACTCGCTCGTCCCGACCCAGCCGTCCGGCGAGGATCAGGAGGCAGGCGCAAGGGGGTAGACAAAGGAAGGTGGGGAAGCCGGATCTCCGGTACTCACGTCTCTCCTCGTTGCCCGCTGGAACCCAAGAGCCTCTTCCTTCGTCCCGCGCACCGAGACCGGCCCCCCGGGGCCCCGAAGAGCCGGTCACGTGACGAGCGACCGCCACGCCGCCGCCGCCGCGACGGGAGCGCCGCTCCGCCGAGGAGAGAGAAGGAACCTTCCCCGCTCGCATCGGCGGCGGGCGGCGAGGAATGGGGAACGCGCCAGGACTCTGGGTTTCCCACAATGTATGGGCACTACTACTCCAGGAAACAAATGGACTCCCGTCTATTCCTGGATATGTGGCTTATTCATCTCCGTCCATTCTGGATCGTCGAACCACAATGCCTGATGTCCCTCCAGGAAAGGTAGCCGTATATGCTCGGTCAACTTTTCCTCAAACCCGGATAGACTTGGCGCGATGGTGCACACTGTGGCAGGAAGTCGTCGCTGTGCTTGTTCGCCTCCCCCGTACGGACGTAATCATAGTGTCATACTATGCTCGCCCCTACAGCGGCCGTACAGCTAAACTATGCCTCGGCTGGCTTTCCCATCTACGTCGACGGCATCCCGGCTGTCCAATTTTGGTGGCGGGGGATTTCAACGCTCCACACACTACGTGGGGCTACGTCACTTCCAGTGTGCGTGGTGTGTGTGTGTGTACGACACGTTTACGGACGCTCAGTTTGTTCTCTTAAATGACGTGTCAGTGTCTACAAGACGCCGTGAACATACACGTGCTTCTCCAAGCTCACCTGACTTATCTTGGTGGTTAGGAAGTGCTTCAGTGTACTGGATGTGTGAGCCAGACTGCTGGGGGAGTGACCACCATCCGATTTATCTCAACCTTTCTCCCGGCCGGGCGAATCGTCTTCGAAGACAGTGTCGGGTGGTAGACTGGGACCTCTTTCGATCGACAGCAGCTACGATCGTCTCCAGCAGCACCTTACCTGACCCGTGCCAGAGTCTCCGCATGGCTTTGGAAGCAGCGACTCGTACGACGTGGGTCGAGGAATCGCGGCCTGCCCCTGACCTACAACTTTGTCGTCTGTGGGCCGCGCGCCGTCAAGCTGAACTAATGTCAATGCGGAATCCCGCATCAATTGATGCACGTCTGAACCTTAACCGCCTCACAGCAGCAGCCCGACGACATGAACGACGACTGTCACGGGGCCGCTGGCTAGACTGGTGCGCCTCGCTTGGCCCTTCGTCGTCTAATGCCTCGGCGAACATTCCAAGCAATGGAACGTGGTCACCGCCCTCCAGATTCAGCAGCTAGTGCCCTTCTAGCATCTGGCCAGACACCATCCGCTTTTGCCTCTCTCGCTGCAAGTACCTTATTTCCCGCCTTTGACACTCCACCAGCTGTCTTTACGATTACAAACTGCTTACCGGCATTCGCCGGTTCATTGCCCACATGCAACGACATTGAAGGGATTCAGGCCCCCTTTACAATGGCGGAATTTTTGGCAGCCATCGACCATGCCAGGCCGCGCACTGCACCGGGACCTGATGGCATCCCTTATGAACTATTTAAGAACACGGAAGGCACTACACTTGACGTCATACTTGAAGCCATAAATGCAGCGTGGACTTCAGCCGCGATTCCTGATTCCTGGCGTCACGCGGAAATCGTTGCTATCCCGAAGCCCGGCAAAACACCAGACCGGATTTCTCACCTTCGGCCAATAGCTCTGACATCAACGATTTGTAAGCTGATGGAGCGCATGCTAGCTACACGTCTTACTTGGTGGCTTGAGCGATATTTCTGGTACCATCCCGCCCAAATTGGATTCCGACCCCAGTTGGGCGTCGAAGACGGACTGCAGCACTTTTCTGATATGATCCTGATCGGAGGATGCTCTCGCCGCATTCGAACCGTCCTTTCAATGGATATTAAGAAGGCCTACGACAATGTCAGCCGCGAAGCCATTGTTCGGATCCTAGAGTGGATTAAACTGCCCAGCCGTGTCTGCACATTTGTGAACGCCTTTCTTCGGGACTGCACCTTCACCCTTCGCTTGGCCGGGAAGGCTACAGGACACTTCACATCGCACCGTGGTGTTCCACAGGGCTCTGTGTTGGCGCCGGCATTGTTCAATATCGCATTGCTTCCCCTAGCTTGGCGGTTGGCGGAGATACCTGACGTGTATTACATCATGTATGCTGACGACATTACTGTGTGGTCCGTGCATCCTGACATCTCTGTCCAAGAAAACGCGCTACAAACGGCGTTAAATATGACTGATTCCTGGTGCGCCCAAGTAGGACTTGAACTATCGGAAGAAAAAACGGCATACATGTCAGTGACTAACAAACATGGGCGACGCCCACTTGAGAAACGGCCTGTCCAGTTGTTTATTCATCAACAACCTCTACAGGAGGTCCAAACTATTCGTGTGCTGGGCCTTGATGTTGCCTCGTCTGGGTCCGCGGCTTCATGGGTGAAGAGTGCGAAGGATCGTGCCGCACGGACAATACACTTGATACGTCGAATGGCGACGAAGGCTGGCGGGTCGCGCACCAGCGTTGCTCGCCTCCTTGTGCGGTCAGTATTGCAACCCAGACTCGTGTACCAGGCTCAATTCCACCATCTCACGATGAGGGACTGGGATCGCCTCGAAGCCATCAACCGGGATGCCATGCGGGCCATTACTGGACTACCCCGAATGACCCCAATACCAACTCTGCAGGGGGAGGCCCAACTCAATACGATTGATGAGCTGGTGCACCAACGCCGCTCTGCCCGGGCCTGTAAAATCTCGATGACCGGTGCCGCCGCTGCGCTAGCCCGGTACATGGGGTACGTTGTACCAAGTACCACTGTGAAAGGTTCAAACATTCCTCCGTGGCAGCGAGTACAGTTAACAGACAACAAACCAATCGGTCGCCTCCGTCACCCGGTACCTCGCCAGGCCACGGCCCAAGTCTCTCGCCTACATAGCCCAGACGCCGAAACGGCAATTGCATATGTAGATGCCAGCGTCAAAAACGGCATGGTGCACACTGCACTCATCTGCCCCCAGCTACCAGAGGTGGACCAATGTTGCTCTTATGAAGCTAACCCGATGCCACCAGCGTATCTTGCTGAACTAGCAGCGGTACACGATGGGATGGCCGCAATACTGCCTATTGCCCAGGCAGGGCCATACTGTCGACTAATAATACGCACAGACTCTACGCAAGCCATCCACGACATACGCCGCGTAAAACAAGCTACAGCGTTCGCAGATGCCATTAACCACTTAGCACGAAGCACTCTACTGCAGATCCGCAAAGAATGGGTACCCCGTTCAGCTGTACACGGCAGTAGGGAGGCAGACACGGCTAGTCGCCCGCATACCTTGATGCGACCACTGCCACTTTTCTCCGAAGATCCAAGTGGAAACCTGGCACAACAGAAAGAAATTCTCCGGCGCACCACGCGAGCCCTCATACCCCCGTGTGGTTCAAACCTCCCTGGTGACTTAACTCGCCGAGAGGAGGTTGCGCTGCGGAGAATACGCGTTGGGATGGCCCTTACGCCGTCTGTGACTGCCTCTTGGCCATCGCAGTGCCGCGGCCCATACGAATCTACCTGCCCATTCTGCGACTCCGCCGTACAGAATGTGAATGTGCAGCATCTGCTGTGGACCTGCCCCGGACTGCATCAGATCCGATTACGGCACCTTCGTGCAACCGGTCTCCACCCTGGCCGCCCTCCAGACCTGCAGCGCTGGGTTCATGGACCATTTCATCGGCACCTTCTGGACTATATACGAGAAGCAAACTTGTTCGTGTACCTGTGAATCGTGCACCGTTATGCCGAAGGGCAAACTTTAGAATTAAAAAAAAAATTCCCGCGCCTTCCCGCGAGGGGAACACGAGTAAATGCTGAGCATTGGGGCCTCAGTACTGGTTGAAGGCAGTGTTGCTTCCATCGCTTCTTCCGTGATGCTGGAGTAGCAGACACGAGTAAACGTGGGAGCGAGCGTCAACCAAGGAAGGAAGGAGCAACGCAGTGACTGAAGCACGAGCGACCGCTAGCCGCTTTATATTTGCAGCGCGCGCTATAGAGGGAGAGCAGTACGGGGGGGGGGGGGGGGGGGGAGAGCGCATGCGCAAGCAGCGCGCGCCCTTCCACGCCCCACCGCGCTGCTATCACGTACCTGTTACGCCGAGACCGCGACGGAGCGAACGGGCTGACTACGACGCATGCTCGCGCCAGCTGCTGTTGAGAGAGAGGAGAGAAGGAGGAGAGACGCACCTGCTGCGGACGCGGAGCTGTGGACGCCGTCCGACGCAGGAAGAAGCGAGGCTAAGAAATGCTCTGCATTTAAAATAGTGCATTGCTTTTTGAAGCCCGAGCGGGTTGCTTGCGGACAAAAACGTTTATACGCGAGCCGGTACAGGAAGAACTATGCGCAGGCTGCGGAAATGAGCCAGAAACCATGCGACATATTGTAACGGAGTGCAAAAGTATCCGTCCAGTCCTGAGTGATGGAGCCATCCAACTTACGGAAGCCCTTGGCTTTAAGGTTAGCGGAAAAGTGAACTGGACAGCAGTAGAGGTTAGTAAAAGAAGGTTAGAATGTTGGTGGGAAAAGAGCAGAGAACAATATGGGAAAACATGCGAACAAAGAAGTGATTCTAGCACAAAAATTTCGTAAAAGTATTTTCTTTTTATTTTGACATTATTTTTTATTTATTTTGTTTGTATTTTTTGGCGAGGTGATTGTACAGTGGCGTTGCGACTAATGCCGCTGTGCAACGCCACCCCGTTACAAAGGGGAAGCCACTAAGCATCATCATCATCAAGCATCATCAAAATTATCCGCGCGAGGCGTGCGGATAGGGACAGCCCAGTTGGCTTGTTTTCGATCAATGCACCGTGTCGGTGAGCACCGTCGTTGGGCACCGTGCACCGCGCCGGTTTTGGGGGCAACCCCGGTGCGTGTTTATCGAGGATGCTGTAACCGAGTATAGGCACCGGTCACTGCTCAGAGGGCGCGACGAATAAAGTACGCCCAGCGCTGCCCCGCAGAAGCTTGAGCTAACTTTGGGTCGGTGAGAGCCAGACGGCGGGCTCGCGTTCATATATTCGGCACCTCTCGGTTGTTTGTATTTGCGATTCTGCGATTGTTTTTGAAAGGTGTCTCGTGCTTGCAAACTGTTCTGGCAAATAGTTCCCCCCTGTATGAAGTGGCCTCGCGTGCGCGAGAAGTTAGATTCCAAGGCGCTGGACTGGGCTAGTTGGTACATGTTCGATTGGAATAAAAACCAGCGGAAAACACAGGACACCGAAGAGAACGACGGGACAAGCTGGCACTAACAACTGAAATGAATAAGGAACTTGAACGCCTAGAGATACCCTTCCGGCAACATTATGCGCATGTGTGAATAGTCATGTGCAGCAAGACCTAAATGTTAACAATAAACCACCGCGTTTAGAAAGTTCATCTCTTTGATAGACAGAAGCAATGACGTCTCACTGACGCAGTTGTTTCCCCCTTTCATTATATAGAAAGCTTCCAAAATTTCCCTTTGGGTTTTTGTAGTTCCCCGCCCTAATATGGTAGCGTTGCAGTTGCTAAAGACAGGAGTGCACCTGCATTGTTTACAGTGCCTCGGCAGATGAGCACCGTCACTCGTGGAAAGGGAAGCCTTGTTCTCTCTGAGGCGATCATTGATACAGCGGCCTGTTTGACCGATGTAAGCTTTGTTACACGGGGATAAGGGGATGTGATAAATCACACCGGTAGCGCAAGGCACAAATTTCGAGACATGGTTAGTGCCGCACGTAGCCCTTCTTCGCGTATGCCGGTCGATGCGACTGCAAAGACATCCCAACTTGCGCGGGGCTGAAAACACCAAGCGTACCGGTATGCCATGTTTATTCGCCACCCTCTTGACTACTTTGCCAGGTGGCTATGAAGAAGTCCTCAAAAAGGGTCCGAAGTACTGTCTAGCCCCACGCCTTGGCGGACACGAGGCTCTGTCTACAGTGCGAGCCGTGTCTAGCAAAGTTTCGTCCGAGGAGAGGTCCAGTTGCCTTGCTGAGGGCGTGGAATGCCTTTATTCAGAGATACGCGCCGGTAATGGTTGCGCCCGCTGGTGGATCATTTCGTTCGCGAGGATTTGTCCTTGCTACAGGCCGATAAAGAAGGAGGCTTTGTGGTCCTACCTAAAGGCGCCTTCGATGAGAAGGCCTTGGCTGTAAACTTTTGGCTGTAAGTAAACTTTTGAAGGAAAGTAACCCAAAAGTAATCGATTACGTTTCTGTATGTAATTACACAGTTACTTTTTTTCTGGGGCTGTAATTGTCCACTGCAATCAATTACTAGCGCATTTTAAGTATTGCGATTGTAATAGGTTTTCTTTGACGTGTACAAGTGTGGAGCAAAGTATCTAAAAAAAGAACGCAGTGTCTAGAGTTACGTCCGACATAACCCGAAATCAAAAACTAAAGTTAAAACGAAAGCATTGTTCACACGCAACGTGCGAATAGGGAAACCCATGGATTCGTGGTAGAGTGCACTCTATCCGTGTGGTCAGCGATCATTATCAGCAGCAGCAGCAAGTTACCGCGACCCCCGCGGCAATGGCGGCAGGCATGTAATCAATCGAACAAAAAAAAATGCCGAAGAAAGGTGGCGGTTGTGGTTGTTGCTCTGTGGAGGTTCGGTTATGTCCGTGGTTATAGTGCCTATACCGTGGTGCAGGCAGCGTAGCCAGTGAGCGCTTAAATTGTATATTGTGCTGTGAAGTGTTTATGTAAACGACGATACTTTTTCATTAGTACGCTTTGTTTCCGAAATGCTGCGTCCGTTACCCCTTGGAACTACAGGAATTCACCGGTTGAAAGGCGAGCCTCCTACGTTGAGCGAACAGCGCTTTCGGCTCAAAATCGGATAGCGTTTCAAGTTCCATCCTGCTGTTATACTTGTATGGCGAGTGTGTCTAAAAAAACGAACGTGACGCTGCGGCAGCAGATGCGCTTTCATCGAGCCGAGAGATCGTCTGCAACTGCAGCAGCCGGGAAGGGATTTCTCAAACTGCGGAGCATTCGTCGTTGCTCCCGGCGAGTTGCCGTGCGACAAGGCCGAGCAGACGACGCGTGTCTAGGGCCCACCGCGGCTGCTATACCCGAAATGAAATGCTGATAGTAACACCTTAACAGGCAAAGTTTTCGCACGTACAACTTCAGGGCATGGTCCGCAGATTCCAGCGTCAGAGCCGTTACGGTAGCACTCGCAGATTCCTGGCAGCTATATTAGGACGGTACCAAGCTAACCTATAAACACCCTTCCAGTGGCTGTTGCGCTGATGTCACATCGCCTCACCCCAGCCACGCAGGGCGCCGATTCTGGGAAGCAGTGGCGTCGCGTGGTGGAAAGTGCTCTCCCGTCAGATGTACCCCGAGGATGTACCTTCCGTTTCTGGGTCGCTTAACTAAGCACGGTCTACCACGCCGACAAGGAGGGCAAACCACATGACGCCAAGAATGCAGCGAGGAGAACCAAAGACCAAGGAGTGAAAGTTACCAAAACACAATGTAGCAGTAGAGACAGACACGTCTTTGATAAGCACCGCTAGGAGAACCCACAATGAACTCGCATTCAATGTGCGCAAGGTGGTATACGTGCCCCCAAGGAATTTTTTTCTTCCTGAAAACCAGTGTGTCGAACCGAAAAAAATACCGGTTCGGTTACGGTTCTGGTTCAGGCGAAATTATTTTGTTCCGGCTCAGTTACAGTTGGAAAGCTTGAACCGGTTCGATGTGTTGAATTATCACTGAAATTAGAAAAAAACGTTAAGTAGTCTTAAACGACAGTCAACTCAAAATACAAATATTCAAAATGCTGCTGTTCCCCAAGGACAGTGGCGCGATTGCAAAGCAAACTTTAAACAATTACGAGATATTTGAAAAACAGATCAAGTGGCGACGATTTACCACCTACTCTCTCGCCCAGACTTTATGTTGTCCTACCGACTATTCATAAAGCAACCGCCAAGAGATATGACGGTATGATATATTTTCTGCCCTTTTCTTTTTTGTTGAAATCGCAATCGTCGCTATGGGATCGCCCATCACGCTAACCTTGAAGACTTAAATTTAGGCCTGCGCACTGGAGCGTTCAAATACCAGCGCTTAATACCAATGGCGCACATTTTTTATATTTGTAACAGAACAGAAAAATCCTACAGCAGGCACATAAATACTACCAATGAATTAGATTATTTGGTCACCCTGAATAATTTGTAGGCTGTCACCGTATCAAATGTGTTAACCACACTTTTGTTAAAATAAGCTTTAGTTAACTCTCAGTCACTGCATTATTGCTCTGACCAGTGCAATTCATTTTACGATAGCTATACCGGACGTGTGCATTACAATCAGTATGTAATCGTACCGCCTGACCCCCGGCCATCGTTTCGTGTGCTACATTGCGAAATCTTATAACAGATTATGCTGTTACAAAATGAAAGGGAAATTTGACGGGCAGAGCACGAGATTGGACTTTTTTTGGGTAGACGCTCTTTAATTCGTCCACAGCAGTACTCCCTTCCGGAACAAGTAGCAGTAGAATTAATGTAGTGAGTTGGGCAGTCAGTACAAGTGAACCTCCGAAAAAAAGCAGGTCTGAAAGAAACAAAACTGCAGAACAAGCAGAAAAGGTGATCGCTGGGCGAATGGGACAGTGTGAGGTACCGGCCTGCCTTTCTGCACATGTCATCTGCTTTATTACTGTTTTTGCTTCCAAGACAAGGTCGAGGGCTGCAGTTTGTTGCCAAGGAATTAAGTGCGCCCCTTAAGTTTTCCCTGACATATCTGTTGTTATTTGTGTCTGTAAAAAATCGAACTTGTCCACTGTACTGTCCCCAAAAACTGACCACGGAACTCACTTCCTTCGCATTGATGGCACGTTTGGTTGTGAAAGGCAGGGCAAAAAAAAGTATAAAGCGATATCCACGTTTTGGGGCTTTTTTTTTTTACTTATTCAGTTTACTTACTTTTTGCGTAATATTTTAAAATAGTGTGATTCTCCTATTTCTTTTGTGCTGTTTTCCGCGTAAACACATTTAAAAAAAACTGGCGCATTTGATGCCCGTGCTATATCTCTGCTCCGAGGCGCAGCTTATGTTGCAGACTGGCAGAGTTATTTTAACCAGGTGGTGATATTAAACGTGGATCACCCACCGCGGTGGCTCAGTGGCTAAGGCGTTGCGCTGCTGAGCACGAGGTTGCGGGTTCGATTCCTGGCCGTGGCGGCCGCTTTCCTGATGGAGGCGAAAAGCAAAAACACCCGTGTGCGCGAGATTTCGGCGCACGTCAAAGATCCCCAGGTGGTCAAAATTAATCCGGAGCCCTCCACCTTGGCGTGCCTCATCGCCTGCATTGCATCGGCGCGTTAAACACTACAATCAATCAATCGATCAATTAAACGTGGATCAAAATCTCGATACACGGACGTTCTCGATTTCCATCTGCTTCAGAAAAACAGTCGTGGGGAAGGGAGATCGAGGCCACTTGTGGCCAGCAGCAAACGGCTTAGCCTCTGAGCAGCTCCTGCGGTCACACTTGTCAAGTATTAACAATTTGCAGGTGTCGGGCTTTTTTAACAAGTTATGAAATGCAAAACGTCTGCACACATCGGGTGTGGGCTTTCGCTGTTGCGCAGTGCAGCCATCGTGCAGACTGATTGCTCCAATAAAGTCGCAGCTAGGGAAGGTCAAAGTCATTTTGTATCCCCTGCAAGCTGCCGAGAATGACATTTCGTTTGGTCAGCTTGCACTGCGCTCGTGCTTCCAGCAGCAACAGACCATTGCTACATTGGTGCTCATTCATTTCCCCTGTTACATAGAGCGTGATAATGTTCAATTGTCTTGAGGAGAAAGTGCGCGAGCGGGTACGAAGTTGATGGTACGTGAAAGAAAAAAAGGCCTGAATGGCATTGACTGTGCAATATCAACAACGGAGGGTCGAACCGTTTCGGCATGAACCAGTAACCGTTATTTCTTTTTTCGGTTAAGTTCCGGTTCGGGTTCAGCATGCTCAAAAAATAACGGTTCGGGTTCGGGTTCAGTACCGGCAAAAATACCGGTTCAGTTACGGTTTTCGGTTCGGTTCAGTTCTGGTTCGACACCCTGCTGAAAACTGCCTCCAAATGAGCTGGCAATTTGTATTGTAACCGCATACCAGTCCAATTCACTGTCACTGAATAGTCAATCTCACCCAATTTCTTTGCCAGTGATTGTAGGTGAGAATGTGTAATGGAGCTGATGGCACCGTGTCGGAGTTGCCCTCTTTCGAACTTGTGGAAGCAGAACAAAGACAGGGCAAAGGAAGGACGACAGGACGAAGTGCTGGCTAACAACCGAATGCTGCATTTCCATGAAAGGCATGCTGAAGTGGGAACACAAAATGGCATAGTCCACGGTTCGACCGAAGTCCGTCTGGCCAGGTGCTGACTTCATAACAAAGTTGCGGTCACTGACCAAGTCGACTGAAAAAAGCTGACGTTTCAGATCCCATACGGAATCCTTGATCACAATGAGGCGAGGCAAGATGTCACGGTTTTAATGTTTTCAAAATGTGAGGTAATGATCGCGTGTATATACCAGATACCATCAACAGGACAGAGGGCACTCTGTCCTGTTGATGGTATCTGATGTTGTTTGTACAACAAGCGATTCCATGAGAAGCCTGGTTGTCTGACTTTGTTGAGAGTGCGACAGTTCAACTTGAGTCCCGATGGCGCTATGGCGTCGTTTGACGTGACCTCCCTCTTTACCAGCGTCCCCGTCGACCTTGCTGTGACCGCATGCCGGGATGCTTTGAACCATGACCACTCTCGCCAGCCGCTCCCCCTTTGACATGCCTGAGCTCTGCAAGCTGCTCCAGTTCTGTTTGAGCAACATGTACTTCGCGTACTGCGTGCGACACGTTCTACAATCAGGTCTGCGGCACGGGGATGGGATCTTCAATATTGGTAACTGCAGCTAACCTTGTGACGGAGACAATAGAAGAAAAAGCCCTGGAACCGTTCACGCTCACCTTATAAGTTTTCTATCGTTACGTGGATGATTGCTTTTGCGTTCTTCGCAGGGACGACTTCGCAAGATTTCCACCGTGCTTGAATTCCGTGGAACTGAGTATCCAGTTCACTGGTGAACAGGAAGAAAACAGCTGCCTGCCCTTGCTTGACATCCTTGTGTAGCACACAGAAACTGGGCTTGCCTTTTCTGTGCATCCACGCAGGCCATTGCCTTAACTTTGCTTCCTGCCAGCCCTTTGGCCGCAAGACATCTGTTGTTTTCTACCTGATAACCCGCGCCAAGTGCACCTGCACTGGTGAGGAACAACTAGCAAGAGAACTAAAAGTGGCACAGCAAGAATTATCTCAGAACGGGTATCCAAGGAATTTCACCAAGAAAATTGAGCAGCGAATTTTGTCTCCCGCTGACACTGCACCGAGCCGAACGTTCCACTACCGGACGGCAATCCCTTCAGTCACCGGCATCAGCGAAGCCCTTTCCGGGGTATTTTCCAAATATGACTTGCGGGTTGCCCACGTACGCTGAGCAAAACTTCGCAACAAGCCAGTGAACACGAATGACAAGCTCCCAAAGGAAAGATACCCTGGTGTCGCCTGCAAAATCCCATGTGGTGACTGACTGCATGTACGTCAGCGAAACTGGAAAGTTCCCAAGACGCCTCAAGGAGCACCAGCGTAATGTAAACAAAAAGAACGTCACTGTGAATGCACTCGCCAAACACATGGAAGCTCATAATCACAACATTGACTGTGACAATGCCACAATCATCGCAAAAGAAAAAAATGCGACAAACAGGCTTCTCGTGGAATCGCTTGTTATACAAACGACATAGATACCATCAACAGGACAGAGGGCAACATGCCCGGTAATTACGCGCGATCTATACATCATATTTTGAAATCATGAAAACCGCGATGACGTCTTGCCTCACCTCACAGTGATCAAGGATTCCATATGGGATCCGAAACGTCAACTTTTTCCAATTGACTTGGTCAGTGACCGCAACTTTGTTATGCACATTACTGAGCTTTACAGTCTGACATATATCTAATTTATTTCAATCTCACACCAGTCGCCATATTCATGATTGTTGTACATTTCACGAATGTTGTGAGTTTGTTGGTTCCAGCAGTTCTGATTATTTGGCACTGCTACAAAATACATGTGCACCCATATTTTTTATAATGGGAAGCTAGATGACTGTTTGGTGTGCCAGTGTGTTTGCATGTTCGTGCAGCTGATCATGAACACATCTGTCCATTGGACCTGCGTTACATTGGTTGCACAAAGAAGAATTTCATAGACATCTTTTATCCAACATTCAACAAATTTGAAAGTGTGCTTCTTGGCGTAAGAAGGTGTCTTACGGCCTTTTCCATCGTTCAAGCCATAACTGGCGCTGCTATAGAAAGAAATTAGGTATCTGCACGCCTTTTGTTTGTTTGTATTACCCCTTCAGGATGCCTATAAGCTTTTCATGGAAATGAGGCATTTAATTGTTACCCAGCAATTGTGTCGTACTTCCTTTGTCCCATCCCCTCAAGATTTCTTCTGGCTGTGTGTGTGGTCCTTGCGCGTGATGTGTCAAAGCAACTGGGAACTGTGTTGTTTAAGCTTCTCTTTTCTCTTTCAGAAAAGATGCCGCGAATATAAAGGAGACCACCTTGAAATGGGGAAAGGCTCAACGGGGAGAGACTCAAGAAGTGTCATCACGCACGCCTCTTCCCGCGGCTTTGCAGAGTGTGCCACAGCAGCATGATTAATGTGGCCATACTAGGCAGGAGCCAGACCTCGTACATCTTATTTTTAAAGACGACAGTGTTACTTGGGCTACTTAAGCCTGAAGAGTTTGGTCTGCCTATCTGTGTATCCCTCGATTCAGCCACGCGGCCAAAAGTTGAATGAATGAACACTTGAACAACAGGCCTGTATGGCAGAACTTTTACAAACCACTAAATCTGAAAGCACACTTCATTCTTGTAAGCATTGTTCAGGAGAAAGAAAAAAAGCATGTTTGAGGCAAAACAAAGTCGTATTCACAGTCTTCTTTTAATAAAATTACATAGCTGCTTGATTTGTGCGGTGGGAATAAAAGCTACCCATTAAAAACTAGGTTTTGAGCAGAACACACAAAAAGGCACTTGTGCAGTGTTCCTAGTTCAACAGTAACAAAAGGTCCGAGTAAATGGCATGAGAGTAGTGGAACACAGAAAACTTGAATTGACTTCAGCCAGCCTCCTCCTTATGCGGAAGAGCATGAGAGGGGGTGGGGGAGAGGGGAGGGGGGAGATGCAATTTTTTGCTTCTTTGTTGGTGAACTCGCCATTGTGACGTAAAAGGTTGCTCGCGGGCATCCTTCCTTTGCGGCTGCATATGGTGGCGGATGTAAACTACTGGTTGCCACAATGTGTGCACTCATTGTATTTTGTTCAACCTCTGTGCGACTGCAGCTACAGGATAATGGTCTAAATAGGGTCGCATCATGTCTTGTATGGGAGCCATCCGCCTCGATTTTTACCCAAATGGCCAAACCACTTCCTCTGACCAGCTAGCCAGAGTCACTAATTAACAGCACCTCCAGCTAGTGAGTGGAAGTGGTTTGGCAAGTTTTGTAAAGATCAAGACGGGCTGCACCATACAAGACACGGTGTGGTTGCCCAGCCACCGAGCACACCTAGAGGCGCCGTTTTCTTCTGGTCTCTGACACTTTGAGAAAGTTCTAGCCTTGACAACAGCTGCAGTGGCCCACAAAAATGCGTGCTTGCTCCACATCCTTACCCGTGTCTGACCAATTCTGTTTCCCCAATCAAGCACAGCATGTGTGCTCCTGGCAGGGTTGGTTGCACTGCGGTTGGTACTGTGAATTAATTTGTGTGGAACGATTTCTAGCAAGGGTGTGTGACAAGACGAGTAAATGAAACTACCAGCCTCAATCATTAGCCGGAGGCACTGCGGTAAGCATTTTCCTGAGTGCGCATTATTATTCTGATGGAAAGGTTCGAGCGGGTTGGTACCTCATTGTAACGAAATACAGACAAGAAAAAACTATGGTGGACGAAGGGTTGACGGAGGCAGGCGCTGTGCGCTCGCTCTATGGGCCCTGTCCCTCCTCCACCTCTCCATTTGCTCCCTCCGCAGTGCTTGTGCACGGGGAAATCGATTTCAAGCACCTCCTCCACTTCGCCCCCTCGAGTGGAGGAAGGACTCGGAATGTGGCACACGGTATGGCATTCCGAGTTCTTCCTCCACTGCAGCCCCCAGTGGAGGAGGTCCTTGAAATCGATTTCCCCGTGCACAAGCACTGCGGAGGGAGCAAATGGAGTGGAGGAGGGACTCGGAACAGGGCCCTGTGTGTTTCCAAATATTTCGTTCCATGTCGTGCTCCTTCATCTCGGGGAGCATGTGGCCTGTGTATTTTCTCTGCTTGCGTGCCTTTGTAGAGCTTGTCGACACACATTTAGCCTCATAGTTGCTCAATTGACGCTCATAAAACACACACAAAAAGACGCCGTGGCACGATTGCCAAAAAAAACAGCCAGTGATGGCCAGTTTTAGGTATGGACCAGCAACTGGCCAGGTGTCTAAAATACTGGTCAGAAACCAGGCAGGTGGCAACCCTAAGACAGGTTTCTGGGCTCTCAAAATGATATAACTGTGGTTAAGATCCGAGTGATGCCTTTTTGACCAGGCTTTAAGTCAGTGGTTGTACAAACGTCCATGCAAAACCAGCAAAGCTTTGCTGCTTCGATAGTTTGGATTGAATACTGAGTGTGTAACATTTGTTTTGCCCTTAGCACAAGACATGTGTGTCGATGGCTTTGCTCTCTCCCTAGTAGTATGTGGCTCCCTCTTTGCTCCAGTTGGTGCCGCAATACACCGTTCCAAGATAGGCCAGGCACTTCCGGTGTGATGCAAAACGTTAAACTTGTTGGTATGCCACAGCACACCGCCAGACCGACTGCCTTAATTTATAAAAAAAAAAAAAACAGCATTCAGCCAAGAGAGCATTTTATTGCAGTAGAGGAAAATTGTGGTTCTCGCAAAAAATTCGGCACCGCTGGGGCTCAGACCTACGATCTAGGCTACGGAGGCTGAACATCCGGTTCGTTAATTAGTTGCTCAAAAGAATCGATAGAGTGTTGGAAGCGAAGCAGTAGATGGCGCTGGATGCGTACAGGAAGTGGTGGGCTCTCAACACTGCATCAATGCTTTCGAGCAACTAATTAACGAACCGGATGTTCAGCCTCCATAGCCTAGATCGTAGGTCTGAGCCCCAGCGGTGCCGAATTTTTTGCAAGAACCACAATTTTCCTCTACTGCAATATAATGCTCTCTTGGCTGAATTCTTTTTGTAAATTAGGGAGGCTCGATATCGTCCAGGTCATAGTGGGCTTGTATCACAGGGCAGCAGAATCTCAAGTTGTGGATGGTTTGAGAGAAAGGCATCTGTTGGCTTCCAGTGGCAGCCGGCTGGCGGCAGTTGTCGGCTGGAGTGTGGCAGTGCAGCCGGTGCCCGTACACGGCCCCGGACCGGTACCGGGTGCGGCGCCACCAGGTGACGCACACGGGCGAGCGGCGGTACCACTGCCCCGTGTGCCAGGCGCGCTTCACGGCCAAGCAGAGCGTCATCACCCACCTGCGGCGGCACACGGGCGAGCGGCCATACGCGTGCCGGGGGTGCCCCGCACGCTTTGCCCGCCCACAGGCACTGGCCAGCCACGCGCGCGCCTGCTGCTGCTCGGGCAGCGGGGAGGCTGCGCTTGGCTGAGCGGCTGGGGTGAGCACCCGCCACTGCGTGCCGCACTGGCTGTGGAAATGGGTGGGGGGGCGACCACAGCTCTCCCGTCCTTGAACAGTGTTAGCCTCACTCTAAAGATGCCGACCCGTTCACCACCCTACCGAGCACCAAGTAGACGACACCCTCCCTCCAAAGCAAGCGAGCAAGGTTGTGGGCACACTGGGGGTGTGCCAGCAACGTGCACATTCCCCAATCCAATCCAATCTGGTGCCTCTGCATCCACTGTGTGCCTGCACTGCACTGGTGGCTGTTTGGTGATTTCCAATGTAAAACCAGACTCAGTGGGGTACCCAGCTGTGCTGCAATGCCAGTGCTTGGCTGTGCAAGCGAGGCTGCGAAAAGGGGCTGCCACTGCAAATGGCATGCCTAAGCAGTGGACTCGTCGGTGCTTGCAGACTTGCGTGCCCTGCAATCGGCCACACACAAGGGCCAGCTGCTGTGAGAGTATAACTCTCGATGCGACGCCAGGAAGCACGCAGTGCATCCAGCGGCCAGCTTTTCCACACGTGTGCGGTGCACTAAGCTCACCTTTTTGGCACTGGAGGGGAGACCCTATGTGGTCACAGCCCTGGTGCAAAACCATTTGTGCTGTCCCCCTCTGGCAGTGGTGCCCAGTGTTCAGGATGCCTGGAAACGGGTGGTGCCCCTTTGCGGGTGCTGCCCCTCGACCGTAGTAACAGCCACACGTATGTGCTTGCAGGTGGGGCTGCCATTCATGGATCCTGTCTAATCCGAGGTCCACAAGCGGCCCAACAGAGAAGGAAGGATCCAGCCGCCAGTTCCTGCTGCTGCTTGGGGACGCACACAGTTGACTCTGCTGGTGTTTGCTGACATTGGGGGTTTCATTGGCGTGTGCTGGGGGGACTCTTGTGAAGCCTCTGTGTAACCCACCATGCGCCGCTGTTACACAGGTCAGAGGTAAGGCCCGTGGGCCTTGACCAAAAGGAGCTGTCCAAGAAGATACCTTGTTAGTGCACATAAGGGGCCGGAACAGCCCAAGGCTATGCAGAACACAGAGACAAGGCTTGAAGACGAAGCCTCCAATGACACAGGCACACTGCATCTTCCGTCCCTGCGCAATATTGTGCTGTGCCATCACATTTCCAGACAACATGCTCAAGGCTCTGCGTTCGAAACTTGCAACTACTGCCAGGCACTGAAAATGTCCCCTCACGTGGGGCATCCTTCCTGTATTTGGCAGCTCTGGTGTTTCTCGTGTTCCGTGCGATGTTTAACAGCCCAGCTGAGGTACCCAACTGCATTCCAAACCTGCTATGCAGTCATGTAGTCTAACGAATGCCAAAATTTCAGACGTACATTTCTGCACTTCCCAAGGTCTCTGCTTCAATAAACTGTATTTGTCCATGTCTTGCAAAGCAATGGTTGTATGCGCAGTGTACACACGTGTACAGGCCCATCTTGCTTCATTGTCATGCCATTCTAGAGATGCTTGCACTGATTGTAGAAATGGTGGCTTGTGCCTTGCCTTGTGCTGGCACCCACTGAATGGTCATGTAGATGTTGCGCAGCCTTGCCGACACAAAAGCGTGTTGCCTTTGTCACAGACTCTCTAATAACTGGAAGCATCGCACTCCCAAATTGGCCTTTCCCAAACTTTCCACATCCTCCACAAGGCTGTGGCTAAGGCATTGCACTGCAGAGCCCAAGGACATAGGAGGCCACTTTTCAGATGGAGGCAAAAGGCCAAAGCACCTGTGTTTAGGTTTCGGCGCACCTTAAATTCATCCTAAGCCCTCCATCACTATGGCGCACCTCACAGTCCAGGTGTAGCTTTAGCGTGTCGAAATCCCGCAATTTGAACCCAAACTTGGGAGACCAGAGGAGGCTAGATGGTGTAGGTGTCTTGCACTTAAATCTCAGCCCCCGCTACAGCGATTCCTTCTCTAGTCGGGGAGCAGTAGTGGTTTGGCCGCTTGGGTAAAAATCAGGACTGCTCTCGCAACTCGCTCAGAGCAGTCAGCCATGATTTTTGCCCAAGCGGCCAAACCACCACCACTCACTGACCAGCAGAATCGCCAAGATTCAAGCGCAAGAAACCTCTCCCGTGCCGGCCAGACCGTGCACAGCTTTGTTTGGTGCCGCTGGCTCTCCTCCTCCTCCCGGCTGAAGAAGTGTGGTGCCGCTGGCGCAGGGCCGGTGCCAGGCGGGGGGCGGTTCCAGTGCGAGGTGTGCCACTACGTGACGGCCAGCCGGTGGCACCTCAAGCGGCACCAGATGGTGCACACGGGCGAGAAGCCCTTCCGCTGCCACCTCTGCCCCATGAGCTTCGCCCTCAAGCACAACATGGCCACCCACATGCGCACGCACACGGGCGAGCGGCCCTTCCGCTGCGAGGCCTGCCCCCGCACCTTCACCCAGCTGCAGGGGCTCAAGAAGCACGCGCTCACCCACTGCGCCTTCCGCCCGTGAATAAAGGTGCACTTCCTGCCGGCCTCCTCAGGCAGCAAACGAGGCTTCGGCTACGGAGGACAACAGCCGCTCCCTTGCTCTGCTCGGGTGCAAGTTGCACTGGCCAGGGGCTGCTGCGAGCGCACCACTTTTGTCTGCAGCGCACGCTAGGGCATCGGCAAAGGAGTGGCGATTCCTCGACCCATTATCACCCACTGCCTGCAGCATGCCGTGCCAACGATCTATGGGGTTGACACTGAGACACGGAATAAAGATAGAGCATCGGTTCCTCCTTGCCATTTGTATCATCTGCAACCTGACCGGTCGGCTACAATATCAAAACGTATTTTCATCGACACCACTTAAACTGTTCAATCTTCTCGGCCTCGTTACCTTAGATGCCTTCTTTGTGTGGGCGCCCGTGCGCGACTCGTGGTAATCCCGGCTGTTGCTGTCTAGGACAGGGCGCCGACACTTACGTAATATGAATGGTACAAACCGAGCCCGTGATATGCGCAGCATCTTTCCTACAAGAAATGACCCCCTGAACCACCAGGATACACAAAACGGCGCTGCTGCTTGCGTATGCTTGGGTAAAAGTTAGCAGCGGGGATAGCTTGGGTGTCATCACCTGCTTCCCCTCACCTTGTCTGTCGTTGCTGCAGTAATTCGTATGCAGATCAGTCCTGGACAATCCTCGAAGTAACGCAGTCTGCCGCATGGAGGCTGCGGTGATGAGGCACAGGGGCAGCTTCTGCCCCAAAAGCAATGCCCACTGCGCAACTGAAGTGCTGCACTAGAGGGCAGTGCAGGCAACCCAGAGTGCCAGCTGCTGACGATTCCCCCAAGGACACCATGCATGCTCAAGTTTCACCCTCCAGGTACTAGTGGCAAGGTCAATGACCTGTGGCAGAATATACCCACCGCAATTTTCCTTCCAACTCGAGGGCCTTGAAGTAGGCTGCAAAACTCCAGCACAAATCCGAGAATTAAACCATCAATGGAAACTTGTGGCTGCGATTCCCTCTTGTCAAGCTCAGTTGGGTACCAACAACTTTTGAACTGCCAAAGCATTTTGTTGCGCAGATCTGTTAAAGGAGTACATCCCGACACAAATTTCTGTGTTACATTTTTTTCGCAGCTATAGGTGGCTCCGAGCCCACTTAATCATAGAATGGCACAGTAGATTGTTGAACGCAGCATAAACAATTACTTGCAGCTCCGTTTAGCCGCCATGACGGGAAGGTGCATTTGGCGTCGCTGTTCGCGTCGCACCACAGCCGATGCAGGTCTGGGCACGCGCGTGCGCCAGAACGGATAGGCGGAAGTCGCACGCGACGTCGGTCCCAAAAACTGTAATGTGATGTACAAGGCGGAAAAGGACACGCCAACCACACCGCGGCAGCCTTGATACGTCACAGGAGCCCGGACGTCGGCCACTTGGGTCAAAGTGCAGACGACATCACGAGCTTGCTCGATGGCGCGAGTGAGCTTGCTCGAGCCGCAAGGATTAAGGTTGGTTTAAAGTATGTTCTACTGAAAGGTCACAGCTTAAACTTTCGAGGGGTATCTCCATATACAAAGCAAGCTTTTTACATAGTTATCCGAGCCTTGAAATTTGAAAGTTTGGCCAGGATCGCACACCACCTCAACTGCTTGCAAAGTTCGAGCTGGCACCTGCTCTTGTAAGATCTGTAGCTTCCAAATAATGTTTGTACACCAGCTATCTTTACCTGCTGCAAAATAGCACTGTTTCAAATTTTTCGTACAAGTCAAGAAGGAAGCCCTCAGTGGTCTCGCTTGTTTTTGTGAGCACCTGTCAAGCCTTGCACAGGCCGCCTGGTGACAATTTGGCGAGTGCAAGAAAGCACCTCAGTGCATTTCTATCCCAAACTTATCTTGCATAAGTTTGTGTTGCACTTCTCATTACTGTTGTTTTCCCACACCAAACTTTTTTTGGACCAGAAAGGGTTGAATTCAATCTTCATGGTTGATTTTGAACTGGTAGCACTTCTGCCAGAGTGTGGGCACTTGCTACACAGCTCTAGTTTCAACTCAGACTTGGAGCCATGCATGCCAACTTGCGTGGGTACAATGCCACAGGGCGATCCTCAACCGCGAGTCTGCCTTCAGAGGCTGGACGCAACAGGCAGACAAGCCCCGCCCCCCGCACGCACCTGCTTCTTCCCCCGTGCTGTGCGAAGTGCAGGCCCTTGCCACGCAGCCGGGGCCCTTCAGGAGCACTGCACTAATGGGGACTCCCATGCGAGAAACATTTGGTGGGGGGCCCTTCCATGGCACGGCACTCGCCAACAACGTGTGACTGGAACTGTGGCCCAGGTCTCTCCACTGCTGCTTATTTGCTTGCGGCACGGGCTCTTGCTCCCGGACCCTACCGTCCGTGACCGGCCTTGCGGCGATGCGCAGGATCAGACAACGCCTACAGCTCCTAGTGACCAAAGAGTCGCCTGCAGGCTGCCAACACAGTAGCCGGAGCCGTCCCCACTCTGCCCTTCGCTGCAAATCGCCCGGCCACCCTATGCTCATTCATGGCAGGGACCAAGCGCAACAAGATGGAGCCAATGTGTGTTCACTCACTCACTCACAGATTCGGGGGACTCGTGGAAGCCCACCCATTTCAGTGGGGAAGGCCAGCAAGGACAGCCGCAGCCTCAGTGCATATGCCTTAGTGGAACACCGTTCCGAGGCAGCAGCGAGAACGAGGTCACGGGAGAAAGAAGGGGCGTTTGCAGAACTCTACGCATTCTACAAAACACCCGACCACCATCGCGACTCACTCCTTGCTGGTGCAAGCTGGATCTCTTCGGGAGAGACATTGCAGGCAGAGGGAGGACTGCAGCGAACAGGCCTCGCATCCCCGGTGGCCGTAGGGCCCCAGCTGGGCTGCCAGAGCAAAGCGATGCTTCCCCAGCCTCGGCAGGAGCCACAAAAAACGCCAGAGAGCTGCGCTGTTTTGCAACCCCTTTTTATTTAACACTTTCCCCCAAAGGGTCAACAAGAAAACGCCGAACCCCTTCCCGGAGGAAGAAGCCCCATGCGCACGCCCGTGCACCCAGCTGGCAACAATGCCCAGGTGGCGTGTTCTCCCCCGTGCCTTCCCTCAACGGGGCAGCAAGAAAAACAAGGGCACACTCGCAAACAGTCGGCCCCGGCTCCACCAACCACCTCAACATCATTATTCCGGGGGCTCGCACCACCCGCAGGCAAAAGAAAGGAAAGCAATGATCAAACAAACAAGGCGGATAAATACACAGCCTGCTCGTTGCATCCACACAAAGCACACACACACGCACACCCCTCTGGGACTCGCAAACCCACTGCCGGCCAGAGAGGAAGCAAGACTGGAAACAAGACAGACGGCCAGGGCGCCCCGATCACAAAGCCCGGTTCCCACCAGCAGGCGCCACTTCGCGGTCCACTGCGCCCAAAGCTGGAACAACGCAAAGGCACTGAGGGTGCCTGCTTCCCCAACAGCGGCAGAGACAGTGTAACAAGAATGGGCCCTGCCTGCTTCGTAAACAACCCGTGCCAACAGTGCCACCTCCTCGCAGAAGCGCTTCCCCAACAAGCACTGCCAGATTTCTCAAAGTGTTCGCAGGGCATCCGCCACAGTGGTTATTTGTTCGGAACAGACGCCATGTTAGCTTAGGTGCCCCGAGGGCATTAAATAAAAATTCATACACAACTTCAATTACGTTAAACAAGGATGCATTTTCCAGGCTGGTTACACTGGACGCGACCAGAGTGCATGAAACCAGTGATCAAATATGTGTTAAATGGAACGCTCCGGTTCATTTGTCCAGCCCTCCTCCGCAACCTGTGGACCAACAAGCGATCCTCGTCCGCCACCGCACGGCACTGTGGCGGGGGCTGCAGCCAGTGCCTGGCCACAGCCCGTGGCGGCGTGTCACACGGAGACGAAGCGGCAACCACCAATGCGGCAGGCGAGGGGGGGGCGCGAGTCAGTGGTGCTTCAGCTCCGAGGCAATCTTGTAGTTCAGGATCTTGGTCCAGTCGATTTTGGTTCGGGTCAGCGGCAGCTGCCGCCGGAGGGCCTTGAACGTCGTGTCCGACATGGCCTGGTAGTTTTCCGAGATGGCAGTCTGCACGCAAGAGGCAGAGGGAGAGGCCGCTCAGCGCCGCCGCCACACGAGCCACAAGGACCCACAGTGCTCACCTGGTACTCGTTCTCGGCGTCCTCCACGATCTGCACAAACTCCTTGGCAGCCTGCTGTTCATTCTGCAAGACAGGCACAGCCCCCCACGGGACCCTTCAACACAGCTTCCTCTCGTGCCCCACTCGAGGCCCACATACAAGACCGCCACACGGTGAGAACATGCGCCCGTCTGCCAGCGTGCTCTGGACAGGCAAGTCCCTCATTGGGCCGTAAACCAGGGCCTGCTGGGGGGAGGAGCCGGCCTTCCCCACATCGGCTGCATGCTGCAGGCCTCTCTCCCACTTCTGCCTTGATGTCCACACTGCTCTGGAGGGCCACTGCGCTCCTGCTGGCTACATCATTTCCTACCAAACTGCAATGACAGCTTTTTCATGTCCAAGTGCAGATGCTGATGCAGGCTTGCTTAAAGACAGCACTGGTACAACGTTCACACAGTGCCGCTGGGCTGGGTGTTCCAGCCGGCGTCCCACAGCCAACCCAACTCCAGCACAGATGTGTGTGCTTGGATTTTGAAGTAGAAGGCTGGGCAGCCATGTCTGAAAAAAATTGTGGGCACCGATATTTGTGTTGGAGGTGTAGCAGCAAGTGCGGCTGTACTGAACAGTGGGAGCTCCATCGTGACTATTTTCGCAAATGACACATTACGTTGAGATGGGCAAAAGTCCCCACAGGACAATGAGACCCACAACCATGCTACTGCATGTGGCGCTACTCTTTCGTTACAGCAAAATACAGTCGAACCAGACTATATCGAACCCGTTTACATCAAATTATCCTCGACACGGTACATTTACAATGAGAACATACAAGGTGTTTCAGCTAACGTTACCCAGAGTTGAAAAAAATGCTGATGCACTCTAAGACAGCATGACCAACTGCATGTTGCTCACTTATGTATGTAGTGCCGCAAGCTTTTTTTCGTATTTTGCTAAATCAGATAGTTAGTCAATTTTAATTAGCCAACTTCCAAACCAACATGGCTAGGCTTAAGTAGAGCCTGGCTTAAGTAGAGCCTGGCTTAAACTGCAGCTATATTTGAGGCGAAATATACGCAATTACCCGCCAGCGCCCGCATTCATTTAGTTAGGAACACTCGCTGGGTTGGTTTTTACAATAGTAAGTGAAAAAAGCGGTCGCAAAGAAAAAATGGTGTGTTCGAAATGATGCAGAAAGGCTCCAGCCGCACAAGAAAAATATTCTACAATCGAAATGACGCAGAAAGGCTCCAGCCGTGCAAGAAAAAAATTACGTGTTCGAAATGGCGCAAAACAGCTCCTCCAGCATACGAAATTAAAGCAAGCACAAAAAGAACAGAACTCCCGCTGGTGCAGTTTCAGGCAGGGGGCGCGCGAGCATTGCAAAGGCGGGAAATTTGAATTCTATATTCATCAAGAGAGGAGTGAGACAGGGCGGTGAACAGTGGGATAAGTGGCAGCAGTGAGCGGAACTGCTCTGCACTTCCGGACAATTTTACATTGTATGGAAAGGCTTTCATTTTTTGCATTTCATGGGCATCTTCTGTAAGCAAAAAAACACTAATACTTAATAGATAGAAAGGCAGAAACTGTTTTCGGACGCTTTGCAAACGGCTCTGCCACTTCCTAATTGGGATTTTTCTCCTAGCTACATTGGTTTGGAAGTTGGCTAATTAAAACTGACTAATTAAGCTAAACACAAAAAATAGCGTGAGGAACTGCATACGAAAGTGAGCAACATGCAGTTGGTCGCATCATCTTAGAATGTGTTGGCATATTTTTAAACTCTGGCTAAAATTAACTGAAACTCCCTTATAGCAAAAAACTATGCTTATATCGAACAAAAATACAAGCCGCAAACAATATATCGAACGAGAAATGCCACAAAGTGCCCCCCCAAGTTGACGCTGCCTTGGGGCATGCCCCTCAAAGTGGTTCATCCCGGCCGCTCGTGGGCAGCGGGCGGCTCTCCCGCTTCCCCCACTTTGCTCTCCCGATCGCCACTGTGCCATTGCGCCACGCAGGGCGAGCCGTCGACAGCCCCCTTGCAAGAAATGACCCTGGCCACCCGCCATGCCTCCTTTTCGTCCACTGTGCTTCGTGGGCTCTGTGGTTGCTAGCGCTAGTGCCACCAAACAAAGGCTCATTTATGGCTCTAGCTGGCACGAGGCGGCCAATTTTGCCTTTCACCGGGAAGCTGGCAATCGTAGGGAGAAGTCGGATGCCCCCGTCAGGCATGAGATTCCCAAGAACACCCTCTCGAAGGTGTTACTGAAGACACCGCCCACAATTGCTTTGCTGGCTTGAGCATGCAGGTGATGACTGAAAATCATGAGGAGTGCAACGAGGCCATTGCCGGTGTTGCCTAAGTTTGGAGCGGGCTGTCCAAATTTCCGGACGCTATTGCTGGATCAACGGTCGGAGAGTTTGTGAGTGTATATCGCGACCCCGGGAGAGGAGAGTTTGGAGGACTACGTTGCCAACATTGTACCAAGCGCCACTGAAAGCGGGCGCAACAAAGAAAGCAACGACGATCCTGTGCGCACAACCTCTGAAGTGATTGGTGCACTCGCACTAGTCTGGCACTTCTTCACGAATGTGCAAGCAGAGTCCTTCAATGCTTTTCTGGTCATGATACTTCACCGTCGCGCTATGGGAGAGCTTCGTGTGCTGCCCAAAAAGGCTGCACCGCAGCTGTGGCGTTGATCGAAGGGCAGCCGGAAAAGTGGACGGAGGGCGTTCGGCAGGGACAGATGCTCGCCGCAGTATTCGGTGCGCATTCACACTTTACTTGTTGTGGGCTGCTAAAATGGACTCTGCATTTTTTTAGTGCTGAAAAATGCCGTGTGAACAGTCATGCTGTCACTGCGCTTCTGCCTGCTGGTGTGGTGTGGCTACAGAGTAAACGGTGACAAAACATCGCTATTATTGCGTAGCATTATCTATCGAGTACCTCCACAGCCAGGACCAGGTAACGCCCTGCATTTCCACAAAAATGCACAGTTGGCGGAAGTTCCACCTGAAATCGTTATAACAGCATAAACGGTGATAACTGAGCCAGGGGTGAGACAGCTGAATCAGATTTGGGATTAGTCTTTGAAGCAGCAAAATCTCCATTTTGGAGCAGAAGAACCTTGATTTGGAGCAGAAGAACAACATTTATTGTCACCTTAGGAGCTTAAAAAAAAAAATCAAATTTATGGCAACTTGGCAGGGGGGGGGGAGCGCACTTTTTAATCGGTGTTGAACGTACATGCCACAGAAACAGCCTCCCAATAAAGTTCTTTTACCAGAGTACCACAAGGTACGAACTGAACTACCTTTTCACGAACCATTTTTAAATTCTTAGGCTCTATGCATAGATAGCGTGGAGTGCCGTTGAAAATATTGAATTGAAAAACTAAGTAATCGAAATGCATTTCTATTATCATGTGAATTCCGAAATTATTATTTTTGTCATCCCAGACTCAGCTTTATGCACAAGTGTAGAGCTAGGGCAGAAGTTTCGCGCAAGGTGACAGTCGTCGCACCCCACCAGCCCTCCCATTTGAATCCCCAAAGTGCACGTTCACCACGATCCTAATTTGAGTAACGTTGGTATGTTTAGTCACCTTCCTTTTGGCATTACATTTCACTTCAGATACATGAACCATTATTACTAGCGTGCAATAGCAACCCGTCCCGCTATAAACATTTTGCGGCGATGTAGCCTGCGCCGCGCCGCCACTTCTGCAGAGTGTCGATCGTCCCATTTCCACCGCTCCCAAGATCTCTGTCAAAAGCAGCAATAACTCAGAATTTTATAACACCGCAGGGAGTTCGAAATCTCACTTCAAGCACGCGCCGCACCTCACAATCAAGGTCGGAACACGGAGAATTCGCGGGCACCACACTGTCGATGTACTCCAGATTCGTGCAACTGATCAAACGACTAAATGTGAACCCAGCCACGCCTATAAATAAAACAAAGGTAGCAATCGGCGAATCGCACTCTGCCTGAACCCCGAGCACCTGCTTGGCCCGGCGGCCATCTTTTCCAATCTTCACCATGTCCATTAACTCTTTCACGACGGCGCCATAGGCAATCGGAAGCTGGCGTCCGATGATTTTAAATCTCCCGCAAAATCTGAAACCCGCGCTCCACAGACAACTATCGCCATCTGGTGTGTTCATTGGCAACTTCTCTTTCAATTTTGGTTTCGTTTGTTTATGTGTCTCGTTTGGTGGCAGCGTAGCAAGAGAAATTTGAACCGAAGGGGGAGGGGAGGAGGAGGAAAAATGGCGTCGGGTTCACGCCACGCTCCGCACAGTCGGACTGCTGTACCAGGCACTTCGGCAGCTCCTGCTGTCGATTTTTCTGATTCCAGCAGCAGTGAGGGGTCAAGCAATGATGTGGGATCTTCAGATTTTAGTTAGGACGACGAAGCTCCGGTTCAGGTGCCTCGCACTTTAACAAGCGCTGGCAGGTAATTTCGTTGTAACTCCGCGCTGTATTTATAAACAAAACGTGCTTCTTATCTGACGACTGCGGTTTTGATTTGGTGTTTAGGGTCTCGACAACGTACGGCCAGGATATTTTGCCAAATGCACCGCGCCATATCGCGCTATCACCTTCAAGATAACCTGGTGCTCGTGTCAGATTAGCGCTGCAGCATTCAGGTGCGACGCTTGTCGAGAGCGCTCAATTTTTTTTCTTCTTTTTTACCACCGAACTGATAAGTATTTTGTGCGAGAACACAAAAGAGTATACCGTAATTACCCGATTCTAACGTGCACCCGATTTTCATGACAAAAAACCGAAAAAACTTGCCCCTCCGTTTGTAACGCGCACGGAACTGTGCGAGCAAGAAAAACGAATGTGAGAGAAACGGGTGATTTATTTCCCGAAGTAATCTCACTCATCTCTCTCCTCGTCGCTCTGGCCTGACCACAACATCTCGTCCTCGGTGCCGCCAAGCACGTTCGCGATGCCACACTTCAAAACGAACGTTCAACCATGGTCGATGGGATCGTGGCCCACGCCTCACACACCCATCCCGCGAGCTTCTCCAGAGGCGCACGCTTCAGCCGACCGCTCGTTTTGAACGCGTGAGAGGCGCTGCTGCCATTGCTGTTATCAAGCGCGCAAGCGGAACGATTTGACGATTTGTGTGAACGCCGATAGAAAAGCATAGGCGCCTATGCTTCCTGCGTCCGAAAAATCGTTGCTAAAAGCTTTAGCGCCATCTTGACATGGTGATGGCGATGGGTGGGACGAAATTTCCACTGTTTCGGTTTCGGTTTCGTATCCGATTCTAACGCGCATGCAATTTTTCGACCTGTTTTTCTGGAAAAAAAAGTGCGCGTTAGAATCGGGTAAGTATGGTACTTGGATGCACATTTTACAGAGACTCACTCACCCTTGAGTGCCCTCGCGGCGTGGCACAGCCGTCAGTTGCGCTAGGTTGACGGGCCCTCAAAAATCCAAAACTTGGTGTACACTGTTGGTTTATATATTGAATCATAGCCAAGGAGCGTAGGAACAATTTGTATATCTTAAAATACCTGAAATAATTTTTAGTCTTGGTAAAAGTGCCGATTTGTGTTTTTCGTATACTTTTCTTGGGGGCTTTTTTCTGATTACTTGACGAATAAACTGTAAGTAATTGTACCTTTATCAAAACTGCTGCTTTGTGTTTGGAAGAGCAATCTATAAGCTACAATTTCATGCATAGCAAGGCTACGTGTCCAGTAGCTCAAGAGAAAAAAAACGTTTTTGTGGAAGCACCTAAAATCGGCCGTTTTTCCGCCGTAACGAAAGAGTTAATGTCGCAGTAAACATTTTTGCCCACTGAAATTGACGGGAGCATTAAAATCGTTGCCTCTGACTATTTTGGAGCAGTTTGGTGCAATTTCTGCAATTTTCAAGCTTTTGGAGCAGCCTGGCGCAGGGAAGCAAATTTGTATCAAAACTGAGCAATATGTGCAGCTGTCTCACCCCTGCTGGTCGAACAGAATTAAAAAAAAAATAAGCAAAATAGAAAACAAAATTTTGACAAAAACCATCCGATGAAATCAAAACTATGCATCTTATACATTTGCCCATGAAACGAACGTTCGAAACAAATAAAAAATCCCAAAAATGGCAAACCGTGTAATGCCCTGCAGTTCTACAAAAATGTAGATTTGGCAGAAGTTCCACCTTTAATCGTTATAACATTGGAAATGGAGATAATTGGTGAGACAGAATTTCTGAAAAACCAGAATAAAGGAAAAAAGAAAAAAAATTCACAAGAATCAACCGACAGAATAAGAAATATGCTTCTTTACACCTCCCCCCAAATTGGAAAAACGAACGATAAAAGTCCGCAAGAGGACACTCAAAATACAGCTGTGTTAAATATACAGCCATATTTGGCTGTACGGAACTCACACTCTAGGCAAGCAGCGTAAGAATGCGACGCATTAGTAGGAAATTCTCTGAGGTTCTTCAATATTTTTGCTCTCCTTCTGATAATGAGCTGCGCGGGAGATAGGAGCAGCTGGCCGAGGCTGTGAGGAGCACAGTTAAAGGTCAGGAAAGAGTTTACACCGCCTCGGAACTCAACTCTCCCTAAGTCTCCCATGAGAAGAGACTTCCGAGAAATTTTCACAATCAAAGCCAGACATCAGTCGACAGTTTTCTAGCATGCTTCCTGCCTTAGGCGAGTTCCCCGTAAGGGCTGCAATAATAAGACTTTCCTGCTGGCTTCGTTTTGTAGCAACAATGGAGGGCACAATCGCGAAAGTGCCACCAAAGGCGGCTGCACGTTTGCAATGTTTACCTTTGCAGAAAGCAAAGGTACACACTGCAAGTGGAGGGGAAGACATTGGTTCTGCTTTGTGCCTTTGTTTTTCGCAGCACATCTTGAAATTCCTTCTCTCCCCCACCCTTTTCGGCTGGTGCTGTACAGGGTCCGGGGCGTGCAGGTGCTTGCGACAGCTCGTTGTGCTCAAGTACCTGCTTCATCGGACCCCACGCAGTTGCTGGAGTCAGCACTGCTGCTAGGGTGACAGCCCTTGCAGAGTGGACACCCCGTGAAGTGGACACCCCTTCTGCCCAACTCGGAGCTACCTCGGGTTCCGATTTCGCTGGAAACGCGCAACGTGCGCTTTCGAAATGCAAACAAACAAAACTGGAACTGAAAAAGGAGTTCCGAATAAATACGCCAGATGGCAATAGTTGTCTGCGAGGTGCCGTTTTGAGTTTTCGCGAGAGGTTTATTGGCACTCCGTGTCCGATGGCCTATGGCACTGAAACGAAAAAATTTCTACACGGGATGCTGTTGTATGTGGCTGGGGCCTCAATCTTTCTCCAATGTGCTCAGTGATATGCTGATAGTGCCCGCAAGACCAGACTACTACCTTCCTTTATTCCATGCATTTGCAAGCTCCATGGCAAACGTCGACGCTTCTTCGTATTTGTCGCCATCACGCGCCACACACACTGGCGCCCGCATCGACCCCCCCCTTCCCCTTTCTACTGGGCCCAGTCCGTCATTCTCTCGAGGACTGTGCTGGCTGCCACCCTGGCACACACCCGACCACTCACCGAGAGGCTGAGGCTGGCCCTGATCTCCTTGGAGCTCACCAGCTGCACATTGCCATCCTCGTAGTAGTGCACCTGCACAAACAGGTCCCTGGGTCGCCCCCGGGGTCTCACAGGGCCCCCTCTCCCCGGCACCCACCTGGACTCGGACCAGGCCCTTGACGTCCGCCGAAGAGGCGCCCGAGGGGAAGTTCACCGTCCACACACTCCTCCAGCGGCCATTCCTGCACCACACACACACCATCTCAGAGGCGCCAAAGGGAACAGACCTCTTAAAAAGCACAGGTCGCCGTTTCTGAAAAGAGCACTTTCCCAAAACACTTTTGCCTGAGAATTTTTTTCCCTTCACACGAGTCATCTACGTTTTGCACACGTAAATTGCACTCACAACTACTATTGCCAACCCACGTTAAGTGGGCTTTTACGTGTGGTGGTTATAAGAGCAGATGTTTTATAGCAATATTTTAACCTGGCAAGTTTGAGGTTTTTAACAGAAAAACCCAGGTTATTGTAGACATTTCTCAGCATTTGGCGACACTCTTTCTGAGACATGCTTGCTATTGAAAAATAAGTGGAGATCTCTTAAAACTAGGCTAAAGATGTGTTAAAACCATGGCTGCTTGTATTCACGTCGATGGCGTGCTGAAGCAATCCTAGTAAAAATACCAGAAATTAATCATTTTGGGCTAGCTTACACAGTGTATGAAAAGAAAACGTTTTATGCAAGAAATACTTAACAAGATATGTCACCGAGCTAGGACTTCACTGCCTGAAGAGTCCGCGCAACTTTTTCCCACAATAAACCTCCTCCTCCATGTTGGTTTATGACTTTAAAGGAACAAACAAAAACCTACGCTGCTAAACAAGCGAGGCCAGAGTAACAAAAATATATGGGCACTAACCTCCATTTATTTATTAAAACACACACCCGATTTTGTGTATGGCATAAATAGCGCCGGCCAGCACGGAGATCATGTAGTGCGCGGTCCTTAGCCGTTGGGCTAGCTCGGACGCCGTGGTGAGGAGGGGAGCGCAGAACAGGCTTTTTTTTAATTTCAGTGCAGAGCACCTTAGAGGCTCGACTTGTCATGGCTCACCCCACGGCGTACCATCGTCACGGCGCCCCACACAAGTTTCGAAAAACAAGCGGTTTATATAGCCATAACCACTCGAAACTCGTGAACCACTGGCACATGTCCCCATCATTTCGCGCAAGGAAAACTGCACGTACATTTGACGCAAAATACATGTAATTTACCAGCAGCCTCCGCATCCATTTAGTGAGGAACGCTCGTTGGGTTAGTTTTTACGATAGCAAGCGGAAAAAAGTGGCAGTGCAAGAAAAAAAATGGTGCGTTCCAAAGTGCGCAGTAAGGTGCCGGCGCGTGCGGAAGGAAAAGCAAGCAAGCAAGAAATAAAAAGAAGGAAATCCCGTTTTGGACAAGCACTGTGAAGGTGGGAAATTTTAAATGCATTAGACACCTCATCAGGAGAGGAGTGAGACGGGGCAGCGGAGAGCGTCACGGGTGGCAAGAGTGAGCAGATAACGGCGCCACAGCCCATTATGGCGAGGACAGCTTTCACAGTGGGTGAAATGGCTTTTTTTACGAACTTGGGATCTTAGCTAAAGGCCCTCAAATTATGCGAGAATGCTCTAAACATTAGTCGTTTCAATAATTTCTAGCCCACCTGCCACGTGCGACCGCCTACTAGGCTGGCATTCACCCGCACCCCGGTCATATGACACCTGGTCACACAACACTTTCGCGCGGTCCCTCGAAAGTGGCATTCTCGGGGTTCTACTGTACCACACTCCCCTCCGACCACTTTCCCAGCTGCCCCACAATCAAAGCCAGCGCCGTGCCGTGGCCTCCTGGGGCAGCGCACGAAGCTCTCCCATAGCGTGAAGGAGGCAGAGTTGCATAACCACAAAAGCGTTGGTTTCGGTCTCGACCAAGCAAACGCAGAGGCGGCTGCCATTACAGGGGGGCACTCATAGCACCACTGTTCTCGTCACACCGCGGTTGGTCTTGAAGCACGCGCATGTGCATCCTGACCAGTTTTGGTCGCACGCACTCGGGCAGCACGATGTCAGTCCCAGCATGCGTCAACAGCAGCCAGCACACTGGCTACCATGCAATACGGAATATAGGTCAACTGGGAATATAGGTCGACCCCTTACCTTGCAGCCGAAAAATGGAAAACAAAAATTAGGTACACAACATCGTTTTACTGAGGCCACAATTATTTTCGTCCCAGATTACTCGTTAGGGCTGCCTGACACGTCGTCGGACAACTGCTTCTGGCTGGCTGTCACCCACACAGCAAGTCGCCCTCGGTGCACTTCAAGGAATCGCTCGTGCAGCACCTCACCAGACCATGTCATCGTGAAGCGAGCGCAAAGCGTGGCACACTCGAGCGAGGGCCGTAGCACGAGCCAGTCAGTGCAAGAGGCCAGACAGCATCCACTCCCAGAGAGGTCGCCCAACAAGAGCAGACAAAAGTCGCCACCTTGTACTGAAGTTCCAGGTGCACAGAGCAGCATCAACGAAACGGGGCCTTCTGACAGCTGCAAACCGAGAGCTGCCCCTTCAGCGGACGGGCGGACATGTTGCCGTTGGCTGTGGCATCATCTCCAACTTATCCTTTAAATGCTGCGGTGAGCTGGCCCCCGAGTGCTTAAACTCATTCTCAGCGCAATGATAAGAGCACGCACACGTTCACTGACAGCGAGAGAAGACCATTGATGACTGTGGCTATTGTGCCTTTACGGTTTGGATGGGCTTGATGGGCTGCCCGGCTGTCAGATGACAACTAACATTGTGCCTGTGACTGCTGCATAGGTCGAGGGGTGACGTTTTGGCAAATTTTTTGGTAAAAAAATCTTTACCTGTATTCTGCCTCATATGGTACGCCACGGGAGTCCTGACGTCAGGAGTTTGGGGGTGAGGCGCTCATCACATTATGCTGATGCCGATTCCAAAAGGGTATCTGTTCTGCGCTCTCTGGCGCGAGCGAAGAATGAAATTGATTTAAAATACGCTACACAGTTGAACCCAGCAATAACAAAACCGCCGGGGAAATCCAAAAAAAAACTCGCTCTTGCGGGAATTTCGTTGCCGCGAAAATGAAAATAAACGACAGGAAAGTTGGCCCACAAGACGCGTATTTATTCCCGCAAATCGGCTATATTACCTTGCGAGCTTTGCGTCGCAGCAACTTCACAGCTCAGCACTCGCACTACAAGAAGTGGTTCATTGCTAGTTGTCGTGTGCGCCTAAGAACGACCGAATCGTGTCAAACGCATCCAAAACATCTCGCGGATTCGGTTTTTCTGCGCATTCTTCTTCCTGGTCCTCGGCACCGAGTATGTCCGAGCATGCGAGCCAAGTCTAGCTTCTTCTGTTGACGAACTTTGCCAGACAGCGGCACCTCGTTGTTCCAATGCTGTTCACAAAACTAAGTGGGCACCACTTTGTTGATGTCCAAAAAGGCCCCCGCCATCATTGTTTTCTTGTTTTTGGAGAGAGTGGCATCTTTGCTTTTCGAAATGGCAGAGCGAGCTGCAGACAGTTTGAAACTCGTCGGCGGTATCCTCCCCCTGCTTGGGCCCCTGACTTGGCAATGATGGCTGCCTTACCTTGCAGCGACAAAAACTTGCGCTTTTGGGCTGGCGGAAGCATCTTACCGACGGCAAATGTGCTGACTGCCGCACACACAGAAACGCACGTGCGCTGTTCAGCGGCAGCCGGCCAGCACAGCCCAAGCCAGAGCTGTGCGATGGGTTACCATGAGTTGGCCCCTGGTGGCTGCCTCTACGACCGCACATGGTGGCAGTTTATGCACTCTGAGACGACCAAAAAGAAAACATGCACTTGAGCTCTTTTTGGACACTGTCAGCCTCGGTGTCGTCTGCGACGCGAGCCATCACAGCCTGGACAGATAAAATGCCGACCACACTTGCAGCGAACTCCGTTAATGCGGGATTACTTTCCAAAAACATTTCATTGCCGCGAGATACGAAACACATGGGCTTCAATGGACGTTCGCCAGAGATCCAAAAAAAATATTTAATCGACATGGGAATTTTGTACTCGAGGGATTTAGTTAACGTGGGGTTTGACCGTACTGAATGCTTACAGTTGAAACTTCCCGAGAGATATCTCCTTTTCCAAAGAAGCTTTTAACATAGTTATCTCAGCTTTTAAATATCGTGCCAGTAGTCCTTTCCCAGAGCTAGCGTGGTGGCCTATGCCAGAAGAAAACCACACATTCCACAACGTGCACAAGCTCAGCCATAGATGGCCCCTCACTATGTGCGGCTACATGACCCTTGAAGGAATCGCAACCAGTTGACAGGCACAGGTAGGGCACAATCCTTCCTCAGATACCAGCCTCCCTGTCTTGTTCAGCGTGTGAGGCACGTGTTCAGGAACATTTCCATCCCCACATAGTGCCGTATAAGTCGGAATATAGGTCGAGATCTTTCCCCAAAACATTTGCCTAAAGGTCACCCCTCGACCTATATATATCAGTCACCATCAGGCAACCAGGCAGCCTATCGTGCCCATCGAAACCGCAAAGGCACTACCGCCACCAATCACACGTGCCCCCATCTTTGTTCTGTTGCTTCTCACACTGTCAGTGAGCGCGAGATAAGTTTAAGCACTTGCGCCACTTTCCCACAGCATTTAGAAAAAAAGGTTAAAGTAAGCTCCAAGCCAACAGCAACTTCTCCGACTAGCACCGCTTCAGTGTCATCGAAAAAGTCCTGGTGTAAGCTGAAGGGGCACCTCTCGGTACGCAACACTCGGAAGACCCTGTTTTGTGGACACCGCAACGTGTGCCCGGAACTGAAGTACAGTAGAATCTCGATTATACGAATCCTGTGGGGCCGCGAAGTATATTCGCATCCAAAATTCATATGAACCAACACAGACCATGAAATTGAGCAGTAAAAAAAAGTTTTCGGTTATTTCTTTCCTTACTTTCGCGTAAAAAAATCCGTGATGCTGTCCTGCTTTTTTTTTTTTTTTTTACTTCCATGTCATCGAGCCGTCCCTTCTGGAGCATGTAAAACTTCGCACTCGTCTCCTCACTCGCGGTGCCTAAAGGGGTCGTGAAGAGATTTAAAAAAAAAACTGTTGTGTGTGCGCTTCTAACCGTGGAACCTTGATAAACAAACAATGCATGCCCGTTTCGTTGCCCGATATCGGCAAATAGGAAAACAAATGCAGTTACGGCTTCACCGAGGCTTTCCTCAACTCGTGAAGTGACGTTTCAGTAAGTCAGTAAGAAGCCAATAACAGTTCTCCCTCGTCTGCACAATATGTCGGCATAGAGTGGGTTCGCAAAGGGTCAGATAAAGCTACAACATCGGCACCATTATGAAACTTGCCCTGCAACTGAACGTGAGATGTTTGATCTCTGATACGACTGATCAACACGGTTGAACTTTCAGTCAACAACACGGGCGAGTGGCGCGGGCAGAAGTAACCACGTTTAATTTAACCTGGGCATTTGAAAACTGTTTACACTGTTTCGCACGAGTCTAAAACTGTCGTTTTGCTAGCTGACATTCTTGCACAAGTTTGCCAATGTCTGTCTCACGTATCCTGTAATGTGAGTTGCGCGAACGTGAAACTTCTGTCCTGACGAGATAAATGACCGAACGCGTAAAATGAGAATTTATTACATAAACACGTTTATCGAAGGAACTTAGCGTTCTCGGAACTTAAAACCAATCCATCATTTACTCATCAAGCGCAAAAATAACTAGCGAGAAGCAGCGATACAGTGCCGAGTCCCACCATCACGCAGTTCAACGATTGCTTTCCTATTTCCTCCCATGAACAATGCTGTTAACGCCGTTTCGTGGATTATAAACGCTCCCCTTTGGCTTACTGCAGAAGCATTGAACAATAAGTTGGCGTTTAAAGCTCTGGGTTGATTAGAATTTATGAAAACACGACAGTGTTGGGTTACTAATGCGAAGCGGCTTTTATGCAGCAGTTTTTTGCCGTGCACGCTTCTCACGTCAATAGTGTAGAGGATGAAGTGTCCGACTAGGCTGGCCGTAACGTTGGGCTGGCCTGGCGGCTGCAAGTTCGAATCGCACACGGAGCACTTTTTTTTTTTTTTTTTTTTTGCTTGAGCGGTTTTGTTCCATTTTATACAGAAAAGGTAAGATTCCGAAGAGGATTCGGCAAAACAACATGAAATTCAGCAGGGGAACTGGCTACAAACTGTACAAACAGCCAGTAGGTCCGAGTTCTGCTACAATGGTTGCCAGACAACTGAAGTGGACACGACACCACACACGTGGATAGAAAACTATTTTTGGCAACGAATAAAGGATGCATTATTCTTAAAATATCGGGTTTGCAGCTTAGCAGAACAATATACACAAAGAACGTTGAACGCGAGGAACTCTCGAATGTACTTGACGTGACGTCACTGCTAGTTGCGCTGTCGACCGACGACACGCGCATGGTCGCTTGCGCTGCGCCTCATAACGAGAATTTCAAGGGCGCCTCCTAAATTCCAGAAGCAATGAACTGTGAAAATATTTGGGATTTATGTTCTTAAAAGGTCGTTCAAGCAGGCAAAATTAAGCAAAGACAAATGCATTTTCTCTTCACGACCCCTTTAAGCTCACTACACCGCAACAGTCAAGGCGCGAATGCGTGGAGCGTTTTTGAACATTTGTGTGTGCCGGCGTTGTGCACGTGATATTTTTACACCCGCGTCGACAATTTTGCGCCTCCGGCAGCTTCTACCTTGGTCAGATAACCTTGGTCTACCTTGGTCAGGCAGTGGGAGGAGCCTGACGACTTGCGCCAATGGGGAGGCGCACTCCTCATGGCGGGCCTTGTGGCGGCAGTTTTGAAGCGTTTAGAACAGCTGGCTAACTCCGCCGGAGATGTTTGGGCTTACTACCCCGGCAGATGAGCGCTTTCAGTAGCGGCGCGGGTGATGTTTTATGGTGCCGTTTTCGCCCACATTATCAGCTCCTTTACGACACAAGCAACCTCATGTGTGCCTTGAGTGGCGTTTTAAAGAGAAGCGGTCGCTCGAGCGCCCCACACCATTTCGCGGCCCAAGCTGCCGCCGCCGGCCGCGCCAGGCGCAGCGTGTGGGGGGGTTCCGCGGCAGTTTGGCGTTTTCGTGAGCAGAGAACAGCAGCCCGGCTGATCCCGAAGAAAGCGCGACGAAGAGGGGCGGCAGAGCTCGGACGTCGGGCGTCGGCCTGTTCGCATCATCCGCCGGGCTGCGCGGGTCCGTTCAGAACAGCTCAAATTTTGCCCATTGCAAGCAATGCAATTTCGCCAGGACTTCTCAGAAATCCGTACCACCCAGATTCGTATCATCGAGATTCCACTGTATAAGGTGGCGACTTCTGTCCATGAGCCTCGCACGATGCCACCCCGAATGGATGGCTGCCTGCAATGGTCTGCACATGGGTGCCCCCCGCTTGGTGCTCGCTTCCTGATGACATGGCCACGTGAGCGCTCAGGAAGTGCTCTATAAGCTGTTCCCCAGACTGCACCGAGTACGACTTGCTCTGTGGAAGACAACCAGACAGAAGCAGTCGTCCAACAACATTTCAGGCAGCTGCAATGAGTGACCTTGGACAAGACAAGTGCTTATAGCCTCAATAAAACGATGCTGTGTACCTAATTTTTCACGGCCGCAAGGTAGGGGGGGTCAACCTATATTCTGGCTTAACCTACATTCCGACTTATACCGTAGCTATGTTTGCTGAAAAGAATTAATTTGGCCACGTAGTAAGGGAGTGCAGAGTAAACTGGAAGCGTCCACACACAAAACTTGCCTCAATTCCCCAGCTATTTCTCGACTAGTTCTCAGAAATACAGCAAAATATCACTGAAATGAATGGTTGTAATAAAATGTGGTAGGGCCAGGAATCACAAGTCGAGTCAACCAATTACAAATTGGCTCACGGCAGGAATAAGCACTTTAGTGCAAAAGCAGGACTGGCCCACTGCTGCCGGTTTTCCGGGAAATTCATGAAGCCTCCTTTGCAAAGCCTCTGATATTTTTCAGCACAGTCGAAAGCTTTACGACACTAAACACGGGAGCGTGTGCCGCTCACTACACGCAGAGCGGTCTAGCAACGGGCTGGCGCACTGTCGCAGTTTGTACGTTCAGCGCACGCACCCCCCGATGGCACTTGATGGCACAGTTGTCTGCTGCGGTAGTTACGCCACGATATCCGGAAGCGATTGCAGAGAAGGCCCGTGCAGATCAGGGGGATTTTGTCATGGCAGCCAAAATCAGTAAACATTCCCAAATGTTTGTTTTTCACTGCCCAATTGGGTGATAAAAGTGCTTTATCCTCACACGTTGATATCTCCCTATGACGCGACAGAACTACCACCGCAAAGAATTGTGCAAGGAAGCACCTTTTTGTCAGGGAGTGTGCTCACTGAATGTAAGAACTGGGCAGTGCACAAGCCTCTCACCAGAGCGCACTCTGCACGTACGGAGCTGCCTGCGCGCCCATGCTAACCGCAGGGGTGAGACAGCACAAAGGACGAGGGAGGTGGGCCTCCCTCGTCCTTTGTGTAATTTTTTTATCCACTGCGTCAGTTCGACGTCCATATCTTTGAGTTTGAAAGAGCTGGCCTTCTTAGATAAACATTTATCACACGTGCGTGCCTGACAAGTGCGTGGGGGGACGTGCAGTGATGTGATAAACTTCATAGTCATTTGAGCGTGTTGCGATTCTTTTCTATTCATATGTCCTGTGGTTGTCATTAAAATTCAGTTGTCAATAGCGCTCGTCCTTGTATCCCTCACCCTGTGTTCTCTTTGCTGCGCTCAACAAAGTTATAATGGATTACCAACTCACTTGTACCCACACGTTGATAAACACGAGCAACTGCTTCGCCAGGCGGCCATGTTTTTGACTCTTCACACCAAGATGAAGATGACGGCGCCCACTAACGACGTTCCGGAGATACGGCGCTCCAAAAATTGTTGTTTTTTCATCTACTTGCAGAAGTGGTTTGTCGCCTCAGTAGATATTATTTTTTCTACAGGACTTTGCAATGTTTTTCGATTGGAAAACTTTGAAAACACACAGAATATAACATGTGCAAACCGACATTGTGACTTACAAAAGAACTATCTCGGGGACAATGTGGGTTTTTTTTATTGAATGATCAATGAATTAAACCTTTACGAACAACATCATCTGTGGGAAAATTTTGTCGTCAGTAAGCATTTTTCTCCACTGAAACTGAAGAAGAGTTAAAAGCCTTGGCTCTTAGAGTGTTTTGGAGCAGTTTGGCGCAATTATTGCAATTTTCAAGGTTTTGGAGCAGCCTGCCGCAGGAAAACTGCGCCATATGCGCAGCTGCACCACCCCAGTAACAGACATAAAGCTTCTGAGTGCACGACACGGCGTGCTCGCACCAGGGACGGTGGGCAGCAGAGGGAGGGGGCGACACAGGCATGCGACGGCTCGACGTCAGCTCAAGTATCGCACTGTCAAGTGCAACATAGTCAAACAATACCTGCAGCTCGATACGCACTGCTGTCATTTCCGACCTGCAATGTCGGTAGGCCTGATAGACATAGGACGTTAGGCCAAACATTTGAGCACAGGGCATCACACTAGTAACCCTTAGTGTGCTGTCGGGGGCACCACCGTAGCAGCCAGTAACGTTTGCTGCCTACTTGGTTTGGTGGTTTGGCTACACAAAGAATTGGTAAGTTTATTTTTTTTCCCCTCGTTCATCTTGCATGAAGCTTCCAGAAATTCCCCGACAAATCTCCGATATGGTTTACGATAGTGATAGAAATAAATCTCCGATAGTGAATAATAATGATTTGCGATAACAGCTATTCCTTTTTTGCAGCCGTAGACAACCTTTGGGCTGACGGACAGGCGAAGCATTCCTACCGACACGTTTCTCGCCTAGACAGCTCACCAGAAGTTCTGCGCCTGGAACTGGTGGTCCTCGAGGCAGGCGACCAGGGCCAGCTCGCTGGGGCCCGTGCTGCGGTCGAAGACTGCGCAGGCCCCGTGCCGGTAGTGCTCGCGCGCATACTGCGTCCACGCCTCCTCCAGGGCCGCCCGCCAGCTCTCCCCGGGGCCCTCGGCCAGGGGGCCCCCGTCCCCGCCGCTGCCCCCCGCGGGGCCCCCTGCCTGGTAGTCAGAGGCCTCCTTGCGCAGGTGGTCGTAGCGGAACGACTGCCGGGTCCGCGGGTCGTAGAAGCGCCCCTCACCCAGGTCATTGTAGTGCGTCACCAGGGCCTACGCGAGGGGAACAGGGGCGGGGCGAAGGACCTGCTTGCAATGCCCACTCTTTTCTCCCCGCATCGACCCAACCATCTTTCCCTGCTCCCAGTCCCATCTCTCTCTGACCCCAACGTCAGCCAACAGCCTGGCTGGCGACACTGGAACGAGTAGAACATCACCCGCTTTGGCTCCAGGGCGTGCGCTGGAATGCTCACAGAGTTTTTCCCCTCCCGTCCCCTCCTTCCTCCTGCCCGAAATGGAGGAGAACGGGCGACCAAGCACGAAGAGAAAATGCTCAACCCTCCCTGCAACTTCGTCCACCCACGGCCCTGGAGAAGGTGTTGCTCTGCATATCCACATTCCCCACCCCAAAGGCACGCCTCTCCTCTGCTGACACTCACTCTCGGCTGTCGCCTCATAGGCGTTGTGAAATCCCCCCCCCCTACCGGAGACTGGTAATTCCATGCAGTGCGCTTCGCAGCTATTGCGCTATAAGCATTGGCAGGGGATATGCATTGACATGCATGCCGTACTCGTGACGTTCGCCAACGTGAGGTTCCGTGAAATTGCCGTACTCGCTCGCCAACGTGCCCCGACAGCGTAATTATTGTCGCATAATGGCCGTTGCGATAGCAGTCTGTCTTGATTTTACTTAACCGGCCAAACCGCTTCCGCTCGCTGAGTAGCCAGAGTCACTATTAATTATTGATAGTGACGCTGGCTAGTCAGTGAGCGGAAGCGGTTTGGCCGGTTAGGCAAAATCAAGACAGAGTGCTCTCGCGGTGGCCGTCTCGGGGTAGGGAGGGGGGGGGGGGGGATTTCACAACGCCTACGAGGCTCCTGCCCTCACTCTCTGCGACCTGCATGCTGCACCGCACAAGGAGTTATTCACCTGGAACCCATGACAACAACCTTCCGTATTCACACATCTCCTTCACCCCAGCAATTTTCTCTTGCTGTACACCGGCCTTGAGCTTCACATGCCCACAAAGCCGTTCCAAGCGGAAAGTGAGAACGCCTACTACAGTCGGGCTTTCACTGTACCCGCGCTGAACTCTCGCACACGCTCATTCTGCGACGCTGTTGCTGCAGTCGTTCCTTGTGCACAAGTGTTTGTTACGACTGTGGCCCCCATGTCCCAGTGTGGGGAAGGAACAAGGCGGACATGTCACCTCAATCGCGCCGCCATTTTTCCACCGGCCCCGTCTTTCTTGGGCGTCCCCCTTGTGCTCTCACACTCGCTCGGAAGCGGCACATTTCCACACAAATGCCCACCCCTCATTTCGCTTGCAAGAAAAACCTGGGCATACTGCTCCGAGAAAAGGTCACAGAGATCATAAACTGGCTTCATCGCGCCAGGGCCTGAAGGGGTGCACCCACTGGGGTTGTGCGCTCCGCCTGCACAAGACCAGCAAGGCAGCACTTGCCTTGTGCTCCGAGCCGTCAATGTCCACCGGTGTCAGCTGGTCCTTGTTGTACTGGGCAAATGCGCTGCACAGGGGAGGGGGCGAGAGGCCAATGAACATTTCGTTTCCGCCGAAATTCCCAAGCTTTTCTCGGGTCTTGCTTCACTGGAGATAAGTAATGCAAGAAGAGCCCGTCCCACACCGTGAACTCTGGCCGCCTGCAAAGCCACTCAAGAGGAAATGTGGAAAGTGCCCACACCAATACCCAGCATGGCAGTTTGCAATTTCATGGCTGAACAGGCAGCACAACTGATTGCACGCACCACTGGCAACCTCGAACACGGAAGGAAGCAGGGACCAGGGCTCAGCTGCATAACTTGCAGCACCACTCGTGCGACAGCGCGTGTGAAGCAAGCGTCCACAAGATTGCAGTTGTAGGAAAGAAGGAAGCACGCTATGGCAATAGCCAACGCCTGCATCAGTGTGTCGTCTGTGGCCTTGTGGAGCAAGGGCCGTATCCAGAAATGTTTTTTTTGTGGGGGGGGGGGGTTACGGGCGATGGAAGAGGGAAGTTTTACCGAAAGGAACAGTAAATCTCGCTAACGCACTGCCTGAAAAAAATTTCGGGAGGGGTTCGAACCCCCGAACCCCCCGGGCTCTGGCTGCCTCCAGGCACAGTTTTGTGCGCATTTCCTTCCGTAACAAATCGGTCGTTAGTCAGCAGAGTGTCTTGCATTTCCTGTCTACCCAGTGCTCATCCCAGTTCAAGCTGATTCCGATCGTATTATGTGCCAAGTGGCACAGATCGGAGGCATGTGAGCCCGGAGGAAATGTGGGCGCCACCTCAGTGCGGGTGAGGGAACCAGTGTGGCAGCAGCGCCCACCTGGAGGCCTTCTCCTTGAGCAGCGTGTCATTGTTCAGCAGCAGGCGGACATCGTTGAACACCTCGTTGAACTCGCCCGGGGGAGCGAGCTGGATGAAGTCGGACACGATGCGCACCTGCACACCAGAACACAACTTGGGCACTCCTCTCCCGGGCCCATTTCCAGGCCCCTGGCGGATTTGGCAGAGGACAAGATGCTGCTAGCCCAATCTGGCCCTACTCCTTCCTTTCATACTGCCACCTTGTACGCACAAGTGGCTACGCAATACCAAGGGTGCCACAAATAACTATGCACATTAATAAAGACAACACACAGACAGAAAAAAACAGCAGCAAAATTAACCGCACTTTTCACAACTTCAGGTAGCACGGCAACCTTCAGACAAGTGGTCCCATGTTCGAGGTGGTTTCTTGGAAATGGCGGTGGGAAGTGTTCACTTGAGGCTTGCCATGACCATGCTGTAGATCAGAGCGCGAACCAGCAGTTGTCCAAACTCATGCATCAGGCTTGTCATGGATTGAGGAGGCCCTTACACAGTGGTGCCATCCCATCAAAACTGTACGGGACACTTTGGGGGCCTGGCACTGCCGCCTGCTCAGTGGATCTGCTCAGGCCCAATTGGTGAAGCCCACCTTATGCGGCTATGCTTTTCCGGCGCTCTTGTCACCCAGCCATGCCTTCCATAGAGTTTCATGCAATAGTAACTAAAGAGGACACTAGTGCTAACGCAAACTCTGAGGCGGCGCTTACACTTTGATGGGAATGATGGGTATAGTTCTCGAACCGGATTGCGCAGGATCGAAACGGGCCTATGGCTGCGCAAATAGTGCTTTTTAAAGACGATAGTCGTTCTTGGGCTACTTAACTGTTTCGTTACCATTGGAAACTGACCAATTTTGAGGGGTCTAACAAAACATTTTTTCTGTGCTATACATATTGGTTGATGATGATGATGATTAGTGGCTTTCCCTTTGAATCGGGGTGTCGGTTGTCAGCAACCGACTTGCCTGTTTTATTACGTTTACATGCCCTACTCCCAGGTTAACCTATAGATTTGCTTCCTCCCTCCCATCTCTCCCTCTTTTCTGTTTTATGCACACATGCACACATTGCAGTGACACAAAGTACAGATGATTCCACACGCTTTCCAACGACACCAGTTATAATAATGTGTTCATAAATAATGATTGCAAAAAAAAATTATCGAATTCGGAATTTTTGTCCAGGCGTCGAAGAAAATAAAAAAACAAAAAAAACAGGAAGTTGCGTATAGTAAACCACCAGTGGTAGAAAACATTAAGAATATACATTTTGTAGGTAAACATTTCAAAAACCCGTCCTAGAAAAAAAATATTGAGCTGCGTGATACAATGTCAGATTTTAAGAAAATGCTAGCCCACGTGGTGCCCGTGCCTTGTGGTGAAGCCCAACCTCTATTTCAAATTTTGATATTTTGGATGGTTCTCTGGAAGAAATCTGGTGGTTTGACATTATTAAGTGCCCCAATTAGACTCCTAGTGATGTAAAAAAACCTTGCCAATTATTACGACCAGCACAATATTGAAGGCAAGCAAGCAATGCGAAAAAATCAGGTTGGAGTTGAAAACCAAACACTGTGGTGCATGCTTTTGATGTTCTGATCATCAGTTATCAGTCATGACTTTAATTTGCGGTTTATTATCATGTTCTGACTTGCTATGGTAGCCCTGCTTGCAGGAATGAAGTACGATGCACTAGAATCATGCCCAGCAAGCTTTCAGCAAGCTACCATCGTGGTATGAAGTGAGTTCAGCACTACAAGCCTACTACATTGCAGCGCCACCTAACAATTTTGAAAAGAAACAATTACAAGGCTGTTGGAGACTTTGTCAGAATAGACAGTTCTAGCAAGAAGCGACACTAGACCTCTGGAAATGCCCTTGCACGGAAATGAAACTGGCCACTGAGCAGCTGGCAGTGTTCAAAGACGAGTGGAAGCGTTGTCCTCGTCTGAACTGATATCCGACGACTTGGTGTTATCTGTTGACTTTCAGCAGAAGCTTCTATCCCAGAAGTAAGGCGTGGCTGAAGTGGAAGCACAAGCGGTATGTCTGTTTCGAGGAACAGTAACGGGCAACGGAGGCACCATGGCAAATGAGCTTGTAGTTGAGTAACTGCGTAGTAGTGCCAAAGATGAATTTCGCAATGCAAAAACGCAACCGAAACTGTTGGAAACTGGCTGAAAATGCCAGGCACACTTGCTAGACATGAGGGGGAACATCAGAAATAAGCACTGGCAGAATAAAGCCACCCTTTCTCCAAACCAAAGATCACTAGTCAATAGCTGGTGTCATTTTCAAGTAATTATCACCTCTCAAGGCTGTCAGATTACAAAACTGACAACATTATTTGGTACTTGACTTGCCAGGAGCCTTTTGACAAAAAAAAAAATTATGCTAATGCAGCCTAACCATGAGCGACATGCTTTTTTTTGTCAAGTGCAGCAGCACGCCCCTTCCTCAAAAACACACGCGCCTCAGCTTGCAAAAAACGCTGTCAGAAATCTCAATGGCGCCGGAGCGGGAAAATTTAAACCGATTCTAAAAGTGCAGTGCCTAGACTAACCACTGGCCGCATTAGGTGTACAAGCAACGACTACAACATGTCGAAACAGGCAATATAAATCATCGATCACCGTTGATTTGAAAATAAGAGTTACAACGCAGAAATTTTGGTCTGTCTGTGACTCCATTCAGCCACCTGGCCAAAGTGAAACGAAAACTGTGCAACAGCCTTATATGCTCACAGCCAAATCTAAACGTCTAAGTCTGGTGTCAGTGTCCACACTTGTCAACGTTGTTGAACAAGAACAAGACATCACGCAAATATAAGGCAGCAAATCAATACGCAAGTGATATTTGCAGTGTTCCTTTATTAAAAAATTTATGAATGCTTGGTTTTTGCGCTAGCAAATGAAATAATACATCAATGGCAGAAAACCGATGCCTGCTGTTGCCAACACTACCTCCTGGCGGCATTGAAGAAATCAAACGGCAATAGCAAAGAAAGGTTCCTCTAGATGGGATCCACGTTCCGCTTGGAACACTCGTGGTATGGCGGCGCTGACATCAAGACACCCGACTTGGAGCAGTGGAAAGCGGCAAGTTTAAACTGACCTGGGCAAACCTCTAGCATGTTATCTTGGGAGGAACAAGACGGGAGAGGAACAGCATGAGAGGTGAGCGAGAAAGAGAAAGGAGGCCTTTACTTGGCAGGGGTGCCAGTCGACTATCGTCTTTCGGCGACATTTGCAACGAAAGGGGCAGATACGCGGCCATTTTTTGTCAAAAATATCTAATTGCCCGGTTCACTGTTTACAAATTATATGGCGAACAATAAAGCTAGTGACCAAAAACTGGTTTTGCACGAAATAAAACGACGCGTTTAAATAAAAACCAGATGCGGAGTTGAGGGGGTTTGCGATTTGCCATTAAATACAGCGGGACGCGGACTTCTGTAAAAACTATTTGTAAAACTTTCGGCGCTTGTAGTTTTTCATATGAAGAAGGTTTTTGTGCTCCTAAAAAAAAAATAAACCGCTTACCTTTGGAGAAGTTACTCTAGCCTGAATTAGTGACATGCATTCATCAGGCTGCGTTCCTATCAGCCGCAGGCACTGCTGGTCTATGCCGTAGGAGCCGGCATTCGCACAAAAAGTAGTTCACAACCATCGTCAGCTTCAAAAATACATTGCTCTGCCAAATAAACAGCACCCCAACTCCTAATTCGCTGGCAACTTCACTGCATACAGTGCCGTCCTTTGTATTGTCATGCTGAGATGTGCCGGCAATGAATTGATAACCTATCCGATTCGCAACTCTGGTTATTGAACATTTCCACTCAGGGCGACATCAATGCGCATGCGGCATTCAGTTCAAGGAGAAACGTATTTTTGAACGCTTGTGCCAACACCTCACATAGGCAAATGCGTTCATTTAAGTCCAAAACGAAAACGAAACTGGCTGCACGATCCAATCTATGATAACTTCCGCAAGCCATCAAGCGCCAATCTGAATCCAGAACTACCCATCACGGAGGATGATCGCAGCCCCAGGTTCCTCTCTTGTTATTACTGTATAAAACTCGATGCCCCCCACTGTCAGTGCTACACAAGACTGGTAGCGAGCAAAAAGGTGCCTCCCTTCACTGACACTGGACACCCTGCCATGCTAGGAGTTCGCTCGAGTGCACTTTCCTTTGCCAAAACAGTCTTGTGCCCTACAACTTCGGCTAGGACGCCCACATAGACGCAAAATCTCATTGACCGGCAAATGTTGCAACCCCCAAACGTGCAAGCTCACCATGCTGCTCAGGTTTTTTTTTTTTTTTTCCTGTTGTATCATTGCACTTTTTGATGACTCACAATTAGCACATGCAAAAGACATCCCCCCCCCCCCCCCCCCAGCCCCAAATCCCGCACAGCAAACAGGACAACACAAAGATAAACAACACTTGAGTTCACTTCAGATGGCACGTAGAAATGGGAATGGATGCGCTATAGGAATGTTGCACTAAAGTTTGCTACCAAAGGGGCAGCCACTTTCTGGTGTTATTTCTATTGTGAAAGATGCCATGCTCATCACGGCCTCCATTCGTAACATCCAATTTATGCGTCAGCGCTCTGTCCAAGATACTAACAGCCATGATTATCACAAGCCAAGCCATGGGCGCCTACAAAGAAAAGGCGTAGTGTGATAACAAAAGCCAAGAACAGTTTAAGTGGCACAGATGACAAGGCACTAGTGGATGATATTACAGCTGACCAGTGAGGTCGCAAACACTAAAAAAAAAAAAAGGCATGGAGGAAGCGACGAATTCATCATGGCTGCATTCTTTTCACCTAGTCTCGGTGTAAGTCCCGTAGACCACTGGCACGACACGCCGCAGGAAGTAGATAAGTGGTTGTGAAATCGCCACTACTTTATTCATTCATTCATTCAGAGTACCCCTAAAGGCCCTCTAAGCGAGGGTATTACATAGGGCGGAGGGGGGCAAGACAACATTATACAAAAATACTGACAAAAATACAAAACGCATTATAACCAGTAATTAGTTGCAACGAAGGGAAGAAACAATAAATACAACCTACAGCCATACCGCATTGTACAATCGTTAAACAATCAGATAAATTGGGAACATAGCTCGCAAGACCACAAGAATTTGTGTGACACTTTTGCGCCCATAATATTGGCTGAAAAAGAAAACAATATAACGCAAAAACAAAGAACAGAGAACATAACAAGTGGCAGCGTATGCAGAAATAGCCTGCAGCAAGAGCAAGAGCAACGTATGCAAGCTACTGCTACAATTTATACAAGAGGTAAAAACTACAGGGAAAAAAAAAAAGTCTAGTTAGTGACCGTAGTGTGCAAGAGCTGCAAGAATTTATTGGAATCTTTTTCGGTGGCAACATGTGCTAGCAAGTCATTCCACTCAACAATGGTGCGCGGTATGAATGATTGTGCGAAACGAAGTGAATGACATTGTGGGCGTTTAACTTTATTAGGGTGATCGCGTCGTGGAAAGAGAGCAGAGGGGCTTTCAAAAAAGCTTTCACGCAGTGATGGGTGGTTATAAAGCTTGTGAAAAAGTGATAAGCGCGCATGTTTCCGGCGCAGGGCCAAGTCAACTAGTTCAGCACGGTTTTTCAAGTTAGTGACGCTGGAAAAGGAAGAATAATCAGAGTAAATAAATCGGGCAGCACGGTTTTGCACGGATTCAATATTTGATACGATGTAGGCTTGATGAGGGTCCCAAATGGCGCTAGCATACTCTAATTTAGGGTGAATTAAAGTGGTGAAAGCAATCTTTTTTAACTGTGATGGAGCCTGTTTTAAATTACGTTTTAGCAACCCAAGCGAACGGTTAGTGCTTGCAAGAGTAAGTTTGACGTGATGCTGCCATGTCAGATCCTGCTGAAAGTTAAGGCCAAGGTATTTGTAAGAAGATGTGAACTCAAGTGGCGCATTATTCAAGTCATAAGTGGGAATACGGTTAGTAGCGTTAGTAAAGGACATAAACTTAGTTTTAGAAACGTTTAATGACATAAGCCAGGTTGAACACCAGAGGTTAATTTTGTCCAGATCAGATTGCAACGTTGAACGGTCGGAATCAGAGGAAATGGTACGATATATTACGCAGTCATCTGCAAACAGTCTAAATTGAGAAGATACAGAGTTGGGAAGACCCTAGTGGCTTTATTAGGAGTTATCAGAGGCCTGGCGGCTTTATGAGGAAAATTTTTGCGCTCACAGCGGCTTCCGGCCAGAGCATGAGGCAGGCACCTTATGCGCTAAACTATTCCTAGAGGCTCGACACTTGCACTGTCGGCACAGCAACGCGTACCGTCCAGCACTCGCGCGTTGTTTACACAACTCGCCGTAACTTGGCGTTCTTTCTTTGCGACGCGTGGACGTTTGTTCGGATATCCTGTTCGCTCGGAGCGGCACGGGCGCAGCGATAACGCCCAGTGCGTGGACGAACAGACAGCACACTCCGGCGGAATGCGGCGCGGCCGGCTGGGGCGTTTGTTAGCGGGGCACAGTCACGCTTTGTCGCACCCAGAGAATGGGTCGCCGCACAGGAACGAGACGCGAAGTCGCGCGGGTGACGCATCAGGTGCCACACCACTGCGCGAGCCGCAAACACTCGCGGGGAAAAAGTGAAACCCAAAGTGTAGCCATGTTTCGGGTGCCAAATGTACGAAGGGGAGGTAAACGGATACATGTACAGCGGTTCGGAGACGGCGCAAACTTATCGGTTTCACGCTAATCATGTGGATCAAGGCCACGGCGCCTGAATCGCTCGAATAAGAGCAAGCTGCAGCGCCGGCCTGAACACGCAAACGTTGCCCAAAACAGTACTGAAACCAGGCAGTACGTTCCATCGAGCGACAAACTTTCCAATCCACTGCGGCCCTGCCCCGTACGGGGTGGTTCAGTAAAGCCGCGAGATATGTCTGACCGGCAAGCCACGCCTCCAGCCACGTTTTCAAATGCCGATAACGCACCGTTTGGGAGGTGTGTAAAAGGCCGACAGTCGCACAGGATGCGTTACAGCACGTCCATACCGTAGCTTTCAAAACAGTACCTACCGATCGCGTCGTTTATAAACCGGTCCACTGATGGCATCCCTGATCGCTAAGCAAAGAACGCTGGTGAAACCAGCCAAGCTGCACGAAGGTTCTGCGCATTAATTTGGTTTTTGTTCTCCAGAACGAACTTGCTAAACAGACACCGTTCTTACTTACAGAGAAGTAATCGAGCGTATCGAGAGCTTCCGAGGCGGGTCGGGCCCGGTATTTTTTGCATTTTTTTTTTAAGCCTAACCCCATGAAGCTTCGAATGTCAACCTCCACGAAGTAGAGACTGTCAGAATGCTTGTGATGCGACAAGTGTGGCAAAACTCGGCTCCTTCCCACTAGAAATGCAAAAAGACAACGGCACTAGTGACCGCAGCATCGCTCAGTAAATGATATCACCGGTCACCGCTGCTCCCTCGAGGTCAGGCGAGTGCTGTCAAAAGTTTGGTAAGCGCCCGTTAACGTCTGACTGGCACAGTTCACCCGCGGAACCTGCCGCTGAAGGTATATTTTATGATATGGCAACAAATAGAAACATTACAAAGTCGTAAATCGTAAACATAAATACCTTTTCTTCGTCGCTTATCGGCTCGTCATAGTCCGACGCCATGTTTACACGCCTGAAACCAAGGAATTATGGGATCGCACAACATCCTGCGTGCTATGCCATCGCCTCCTGTATATACAATGCCTGCCCAACCCAACTCTGTTACTTATGCATCCTTTGTTGCAAACGTTTTATATATTTTTAGAAAGCATGATACATGCTCTCACATGCACATCTTTTGAGTAAAAAATTGATTATCGCACGATGCATGTGAACAAAATTTGGTTTCGGTTTCTAAGCGCCAATTGATGGTGATGATGATGGTGATGTGGCTGTGTTCAACGTTTTTAGAACAATTCAGTTTCACAGCTTCCCACATAGAGATAATATACTGACTGGCTTCCCATAGGCGCCCACTATCCGGCGCGGCCGCATAGCGTGTCGCGGGCGCTAGGGGCGCTGTAGGCATGCTTTGCTCCGCACTCCGCGCGTCGTCTGCTACACCGGAGGAAACGCGGTGCGGCGCGACCGTGTTACCGCTCGCATTTCAAAGCGTTTCGCTTTGCTAGCGGAACAGTTCGTGCCAAAGCAGCAGTTTCTTCGTATACATGCATTTCATTGTTGCTGCGCCCGTTTTCATCTGGTGGAATTACGTGTCTGGGCTACATCTATAGCTACCGTCGCCAGTACATTCTTATGTGGGCATAGGCGGCCTCGCGCGAGCATAACTGTAAAAAAAAGAAAAAAAAAACCCTTCAAAGAAAACGTAGCTACAGTAAAACTTTTTAAAAGCACAGTGCTCCTTTCTGATGCCACATAGTCATGCGCCGTTTACCGAACAGACTCGTCAATCCGATTTCGGTGTTTTTTCCTTTCCCATTCCCGTGAATCTTATTTGAAGATAACATATGGTGAGAATAATAATACTGAGAAAGTAAAAATGGCAAATACAGAAGGAACATATATTTTCTTGCACATCCAGAATAATATTGCATCGTTCCCTGGGCAAGAACGGCAGCTCAAAGCAGCTTAGTTTTTTTTGCTGCATTTTGAACTTTTTCTGTGACAAGCAGTTCACGGTTCTTCTTTCGAGAGAAGAAGTGCATGCGCATCAAACAGTAGCATTTGATTATCTTTGCGGTGGGGAATTCATGGTGCTCATTACAACCAATTAACAGGCAGGGCAGTCGCATGAAGCCTGTCTAATACCACCCAGAAAATATCCCCGAACACTGCCGACGTTTCAAGCGTATCGTGCACAACCTCTTCTACTTCCTTAATTAATGCGTACAGCCGAAATGAGGCCTCTCGAAAGCATTCTGGCTTGAATGACCTCAACTCAGTAAGGCGCCTCTGGTTGAGCTGTGTTTCCTCGGAGTTGAACTGATCGGGAGCGGTTGTTTCCCGAACCATCACTCACAATGGAAATGACTGTAGCATTATGCTTGTGAAGGCGCACCACTGCTTCCAGGACTAGTTCCGCCAGAATTTTGCCAGGAGCAGCACCTTTTGTCGCGAACGCTGCAATTGGCTGGACCCAGGATTCAAAAACTAGTGCATGGTCGGCTAGCTGATTGGTTCCTTCATTCGTGACGCCTCCATAATCAACAAATCCATCCATCTTGTAGCTGCATTTGTTGAAGTCATATGCCTGGCGCAACTTGATCTCGTCTAAGGTCAAAGACCCCAACCTTTGCTCATCTGCTTTTCTATGGAACTGCTTCTGTATGGCTTCCAGACAAATGGGGTTGAAGCCGTACTTGCACGGCAAGCCTTTCAAAATTTGTGTCAAGCAGCTAAGAGAAGGAAGGGGCAACATTTTCATCTCGCTAATCAGCTTGTATGCCCGTGGACTTGTAATTCTCAGGATCAAGCAGTTCAAAATCCACGCAGAATTATACCGCATGCCACACGGCGCTTTTGCTTTGAGTGACTTCAGTGCTGTCAGGAATACCAGCGTTGCAAGTGAGGAAGGCTACTTAAAGCTTCTTCTATTCCTTGGTAAGAAGCCTTCGCGAGCTCCTGTTTGAGCAGTGTGATTTCTTGCTTCCCCTTCTCCCTTGCAGCTGCAGCTCGGAAAACTTTTTTGGTCAAGTTTCGCATTTTTTTGCTTTTGTTCACCGCTGCCTTCATTGGCTTTCTTGCTCGCATTTGCCTTTGAAGGCGTAGGCACCGAGCACACACAGGTCGGGTTGTGAGGACAGAACACTGCTTGTGATGGACATTTTCTAATTTTCCTGTCACACCAGTGTGAGCTACCTGAATGCCTGAACAGGTTTTCAAGCTGTCTGTCTCATTGACCAGGTGCTCGACGCTAGCAGTGCTGTCTACAGTCTTATGCAGTTGCTTGTGCATCTTGTTGTAGCAGTTCACAACACAGCTACCATCATTTTTCACAATAACGGTCTTGCTCACTTTAAGCTCCCCTGCCACAAGTCGCCTGTCGAAAAAAACACCGCAAGTTTGCCCAGAACATTCATCGACGATGAGTTCAAGCTTCCAGTCCCTACTAGGTAACGGCACTGTCACCAGTTCATTCAGACAAACACCGGAGGAGTTAGTTGCTGAGGTGCTAGGTGGTGGTGTGATGCCCTCTGCTCCGAGCGCATCGCCTAAGGACAAAGAGGCCTCTCCACACGAGCCACTCGAACAAGACGCACTTTCCGCCGATGCTTCAAAGCCGATTTCGTGCCGCTTTTTCGGTGATTTTCGCGTGCATGTCGTCGTTCTTGGCTTAGATATGCGCTCCGGCAAGCCAGGAAAGAGACGCGGCAACGCTCCTGGCACTAACTTCCAGTTACCACGGGGAATTAAAACCTCCTGGCCCTTTACAACATGCTTGAAATACTTTACAGTGTCTTGCTCTTCGAAATGTCTCTCACATACCTTGGATTTTTGAGTAAGGCGCCTGTCCTTGCGGTGCAGCATTTGTTCCCATTGTTTCGGGCTCGATTCCCGGCCGCGGCGGCAGCTTTTCTGATGGAGGCGAAAAGCAAAAACGCCCGTGTGTACGAGATTTCGGCGCACGATAAAGATCCCCACGTGGTCAAAATTAATCCGGAGCCCTCCACTACGGCGCGCCTCATCGCCTGCGTTGCGTCGGCGCGTTAAACCCTACAATCAATCAATCAATCAATCAATTGTTCCCATTGTTTAAACTCCGTGGCCTTACGTGGTGGGGTAAAAAAATGATGATTTGCGGCGTCAATTCTGTAGCCACTCGTACATCCCGGCGCAAAACACGAAGGCATTTCCACTACACAAAAGCAAACATTCGGAAACCGGATAATTCAGGCGCACGAGTGGGGAACGAAATCGCTTCGAACGACGCGCGCCCGCCAAAGCGCGCGCCTGTCCGCGCGCCCATGCAGGAGCTATAGTGCCTAGAATATACTGGCCAGTATATTCTGGCCACTATATTCCAGGAGCAGGTGAAGAAAAGCGTGACTGCAGCGCCACTAGTTCGCGTGACCGCCACCACGGCCGCCTCGGGAGCGGAGCTGTGAAACTGAATTGTTCTAAAAACGTTGGCTGTGTTCTTGTAGCGGGTCGACGCTGCGTGAGATCGCGTGGCGTAGCCAAAAAAAAAAACGAAAAAAAAAAGAAAGACGAACTGTTCCTAATACACAAGAATTGACGAGCCACCACTACTAAATCCTCAATGTCGCAACATGCTCCGTACTGCTCCGTGCTGCCACCCTTGTGAGCATTTCTCTGCATGTGGCTAAAAGGCATGGAGGAACTAAAAGGAGGAAATTATTCCACGTTTTGATTGGCTCCTGAAACCACTGTCAGTTGGGGACAAAAGTTAGGGACATTTAGGGAATTTGTTGTTGCAGTGAGCAGGCTTATGGTTTCGCGCTTCGCCTCCTAGGGAATTCCCTGTAAGAAGCTGAGTACCGGCGTCTAGCAGCAGACGACGCAAGAAACGGCTAGAACTGACGCGTCCTTTTGTAATTAATTCTGGCGGGTGTCTTGCTTGATGATATTTTTTTTATGAATGTGGAGCGTGCCTGCCTGACCATGTCCAAGGTTTCGCCCCGAGTTTGTCCAGCCCTGGTTCCTTTATTCTTATAAACTTCATTTTTTCCCCTCCGTATGGTCCTAACAACGCCGCCTGTATTAACATTGCCTGACGCGTCGCGCGCTTTTCAATAGGAAGTGTAAGGACGCTTAGTTCAGGCACTGATCCGCTATGTGGCGCGTGCCGGCGGACATCTCGCCTTACGTCACTGCTCGCGAGTCGCGAACGCTGCACCCACTTCTACGACGTGTGTCTGTCAGCTTGCCTGTTGGGCTTCAAGGGCCGTTTCGCTTACATCTTAGCCGAGACGGGGCGCTAGTTCTGTGGCGCACTGGGGATCTCGTTCAACGTGTCGCTCGCTTCATACTTGCTGCATTTTTCCAAAGATAAAGACGGAGGCGGACTGAAATAGTGTAAGAACATACTGATTGTCGGGTAGACATATAGCTAATAGAATAACGTTATTTTCTGCTGGGGCAGCCATTATTTTACTGATATTTTTCTTTCTGGAGTATTTAGAGAAGAATAACTTGCGTGCACGTTTTTTGTTCATGCGCTCACTTCTACGATTACTTTCCAATAATATCACGTGCTTGTAAACTTCAGAAAATTATAGGAAACTAAAGGATAAGCCGCTGGGATCCCGCCACGCTGTCCGGGAGCTTCTACAGTACAGTCCTCAATTTTAGAAGTGCGTACCGATGCGGAGTGCGAACAGCGGGGTCAAAACAACACCTAAATGCGGAGAGGATAGAGGTGGGATGCCCCACTCAGAAAATTTCAGGGCCTGTGATCCCAGTAGATAAGCGCGCAAAGCCGGCATCAGCCTGCGGCAGCGCAAGGGATTTTGCTTCGTGACAAAGGAAGTTTTATCAGTGACAGACCAAGACAGACAGGCATGGCGAAAAACAAGAAGGCGTAGGAGCGCCGCTTCGGGAACGCTAAACAAACTTTCCACTATTTTGCATAGTTTCCGAGAAGCGGCGCTGGCTGGCGGACACGAAAGCACGCTGGAAGGCGGGAAGGCTACGGAGCGGGGAAGGGTAGGAGAGAGCAACAGGAGAGTGGCTGTTTGGCCATTTTTCGCTCACGCGTTAGGCAATGTTTATACAGGCGGCGTTGGCCCTAATAATACTGCTGCCGCACCAACCAATCATCAGACTTGGAGGACGTATTCTTCATTATTTCTCGGACACTGAATTACCCCTGCATTTAAGTTTCTTGCTTCTTTCAAAAACGATGAGAAAATCAAAGAAATTCTGTGCAGAGCTGCGAGATTTCCTAGAAGCGCGCGCATGTACCGGGGAGAACAGTAATGGCAATAGCAGCTTTGCTTGTGCAGTGTGAGACTTTTAAACATAAAAAAAAAACGCAGGATGAGATATTGCCCCTTCGAGACAGTTTCCAGATCTGGTCGTTCCAAAATGCACATTTATTGGCTAGAGATGGTAGCGTGGTTTATTTAGTGGCTCTAAACAAGTTCGTGTTATTGCAGGATGCTTGATTGCTATGACACTAGCCCTTTGAGTAACCGATGTACAGCAGGCGTTAGATTGCTTCCAACTTACAGGCTTCAAGAGCAGATGTGAAGGCCAGTATTAAAATATGCAAAATTTTTAGAACCTGCTGTTGTACGTGAACCTGCAGTGTTGCATCTTAATCTGTATCATGTCCTCTTGTGAAGACCTTTAAAATGTTCCTCGGACAAATGCAATTTAAGCTTGAGAGGTACAACTTGACATGGTTGTGAATGTTGGCTACCTGGAAGTTTGTTGTTTTAACTGCAGCACAAATACCAGATAAGTGACTATGGGACGACGACGTGCGCGCGCTCGTGTATCGTCCTCCACATTATTTCCACATTCCTGCACTATGTAGAAGGAATATACCACAGGAAGGAGACAGTTTTAGTTTTATTTATACCCAGCTTCACAGCCATAGATGACGACAGGTACCAGAAGTGCCCAGACCAAACGTTGTAGGCGCATCCAGATCACTGAAAAGTAAAAAATAAAAAGCATTTTCAAAACTGGTCAAGCACTACTAATCTTTCCTTAGGAGCCTCCCCCATTCAAAATTCCATTGACCAAATAGCTTAAACACAGTACACTGTTATTGTGTTCCTTGTGTGTACGTTTTTTAGTATGCGTATGGACACTGACATTTCTGCTATATCTTTTTCTTTTATTTTTGCTCTTGTACACGAGTGTCAGAATTCCCTCATGTTACAATTCTTTGTTTAATCTGCTCAGGTAGCACACCCCTCATTAATGCCAGAGGGGTCATAAGGGATCATAAGAACACCAAACACAGAAAAATTGCATCTACAAATTAACATTCCTGCAGCAGTTATAAACTTAAAAAATAAACAACAGAACGGCATATTTTGACAAAAAACCCTAATACAAATACAAACACGGCCATTTCCAGCTTTCCTCAGAATTTTGTAAACCAGTCTCTTTAAACCAGGCAATAAAACCGCAAGCATCTTGCATACAATTTTGTTTGCACGTAAATTGCAGGCAGCTTAACTTGGGTGTCGCAGAAGCTGTTGTGCAACGATGACGTACTTATTTTTCTGATTTCACCCATCTACAAACAATTAACTCACATCCTACAGCCGCCATGAGGTCGGTCGACATGGTAACACGTTCCAAAAAAGAAAGCTATTGCATAGTGCTTTTTTCTAACACTCTTTTAAAGTTCTTACTCTCACGCCTGTGACACCTAAGGCTGATTCGGCTGGAGAGCACTCCTACGTGGGCAGCAAGTTCTATGGTGGTATTAAGTGGTGAAGACTCAGGAAAACAAAACATTTTCGAATGTAAGGTTGATCCTCTACCAGGCGAGTGCAAGGGTGGAGATTGCTTGACCTTTGCACAATATTGCCTTAATCACGACTAAATTTAGTTAGCTGTGCTCAACATTTCAGAGAAATTCAGAGAAAAAAAATGTTTTGAAGAATGACTTAGAAATATTGATGGCCAGAATGTTATGGCCTCTTTTAACTGCAAACTCAGAACGTCAGCTTAAAACAACTAAAAAATACGTTATGGAGTAGCACCACTATTAAACATTCATAACATGGTTAGGCTCTACTTAAAGGGGTATTGACACGAAAGATAAAAGCTGAGATAACTACACAAAAAGTTTCTTTTGTAAATGAAGATTTTCTTCGAAACCGTTCAGTATAACATATTTTAAATCAGTTGTAATCTTTGCACGCATCAGAAAGCTCAGAATGAATGCCCTTTTGACACTGGCATAAGCAAGACTGCATGGAGTCATGGCATGGAGTGCCTCGACATGCAGTTTGCCCCAAACTGCCAACATTAGGGCTCCAGTGACTTAACCAACACACCGGATGCTGAAGGTGCATGCTGCACTGCCTTGTGTATCATGTCACTGTTTAAGACTGATATCGTGTGGCCCAGGCATGTGACCACGGCCAGCCTGGGCGTGTTCGCTCACTCTAGCGCGCGCGTCCAGTCTGACCATGATGCAACGAGAACAGTGACATCAGGACTGTCATTCTCTCATGGCGGCCGCCCTGGTGTTCGTTTTGTCGAAGCCGAAACTGAAATGAATAAACAAGGCTCAAAATAATCATTTACCCTGCAATCGACCATCAATATGTTCCATTCTATGATTCCTGGGCTGGTAGGCACCCATAGCAATGGAAAAAATGTAACATGAAAATTTCATGCTAGTACTTTTTAAGATATTTACATACACACATGAACTGCCTACTAATGGCCCTTAAGTTTACAAGCTGAGGGATTCACATTGAACTTTTTGTGATATTTCTTGACAAGGATTTAACCTATAACCACTCCTCACTGGCTTGGCTCATGTAAAATTTAAGCACATACTGTACTAGGTACAGTTTCACTTACTAAAGCAGCCTCTCCCTGATGTGTCTAGTCCACCCAAAGTGCACTGCAGGAAAGCCAACTTTTTTCTGATGATGACGACCGTGGTAGAAGTGAAAAAAACATTAAAACACTTCCCGTGATTTGAATTGAACCTGGGTCCCTCATGTTATGAAGCTGGCGTCTGTCCCATCATGCCATTCCAGCACAGCCGAAGCAATTTGGATTTGCATGAACGTGCAAAATTACACATAAAATGCACACCTCCATCTATCAGCAACCATGGTTGGTCACTACGAAAGGTCATGGATTGCCTGGATCAGTAAAGCTCTAGACAGCGCAGTGCAGCAAATCATCCCGGTAAGAAACAAGTGCTCGGTACTGGGCTGGTTAATTTGGTGTTGGACTCGATTTTCGAAAGCTTCACGTACACCGTTTTTGTCGTTTCAACAGATGGGCAGTTGATTTTTTATTAAGTTTTCCCGTCGGTAACTAGGTCACAGCTACATATTTGGTTGTCATACTATCAAGGTGGTCTGCGAGCACACGCAGTCTGCCTGCTGCTGATTTTGAGTGTACCACAAAAACAGCCACTTCTGGAGGCATTCACCTGCTTTCCATGGGTACCCAGAAAGGATGTAGACCAAGGCTTGCCCTCCAGGCCCTGCACCAAGATCGTAGGGGCCAGGTCCAAGCACTTGTTTTTCCCACTGGGAGCCGTCCTATGCAGATGCTACAGGAACAGGATTAAATTCTGTGTCAGCACAACTGAAAGTTGGGTAAGCTAATAATACATCTTTGAAAATAAAATGCGTAAAAGATAGCAATGTGGAATAAGACCACAGAGGACAACCCACAACAACAAAAAGAACACACAGCGCATCGTCCTGTGTGTTGTTTTCTGCATAAGCAAAAGTGGGCAATCTCTGCCGCATTGTAATAACAAGGATCGTCCGAGGAGAGCGAGGAGCGAGTGCGGTGTTAACCATGCGCAGCCTTTAGTTCGTTGTACGATTGGCATGGGTTACAGAATTCCGTTGTCATGTAAGTCCGTGTACGTGGGCCAGACGGGACGCTGTCTATTCATCTCAGAGAGCATTTGTTTACGATAACAAATTCAACAAGCGCAAATCTTCGTGCGCATGATAAAAAGTGTGGGTGTCACCCTTTGCTTGATGAGAATGTGGTGTTGTAGAGCCATAATGATCAGATTGTTATGGAACTGGTTGAGGCCTTCTTTATCGATGAACATAGTAACAAGTATGTCAGCAAATCGTCTATCACTCTACACATGCAGGAGCACGTGCTAATCAGCACCATATTTCTTTATTCTATTATGTGTTTTCGTGTATAAACTTTGTGTTTTTCAATAAAATGGCAGTTGCCAGTAAGTGCTTGTGTGTGTCCCTCCTGCCTGTACACGTTAATTGTGCGCTTTCAAATCTTCAATGGCTTTATGCCCTGCCTAAAACTATTTGTCTTACCCGCACCTTCTTCCACTCACCTTCAACAAACGCTTTACTGACAGTTGCTTTTGGTGCCTCCTCATAAATGGCCCAAAATGCCGCGTAACCTTCACAGCCCCTCGGACGATCTTAATCTGCCACCGCAATTTGATCTATCCTTTCTCTCTCCCTCTTCCATATTTTTTGGCTCACGGTTTCACGCTATTTTTTTTCCTCTGGCCGTGTTCTCTGTACAGAAGCGACGTTTCCCATTCATCTCCCGCAACGCAACTTAACTGCCAGAAGAGCTAGAACTCTAATGCGTGCACACGACATACTCGCGAGATTAACGCTATCAAACACACGCATACTTACGATCGAGGCACTGCACTTCACACATCCAGACCTGCCCTTCGGGGAGTACACGCCACCGGTTCGATCAAACTTGAGCAATGTTATGGGCTCCTACACAGAAGGAACAACAACGAAACGCTTGAAACTGCGGCCCGAGTGTGTGGGGACATAGCATCGTAATTTGAATTTAGCGTGTGCTGCATACTTGGACGAGAAACAGGGACTGGAAAAAGAAAAACCACATGCACGTTGGCTACACGAAGCAGGTGTTGGTTTGCGCGCCAACTTCTGGTTTGTCTTTTTCCACTGCTTCTGTTCCTCGTTCAAGTATGCAGCGCACGCTAAATTTGAATTCAAGATCATACAAAAATTGTTAACGTCACAATACTATCGGCTTTCACTTCCGTGGGTGGAGCCCAACTGCGCGTCCAAAGATATCTACTCAAGATACCACTGAAACCATTCGCTGACTGGCTGGCTTCTTGCGCAAGGAGGCTCAAGCTCCAACTGTGCAAGCATGGGAGAAATACATCCGATAAGATCGCCGTGTGAGCCAAGTTTGGAACTTCTGCTAATAGTCCTTTAAAAGTATGGTGTGCATGAGGTTAACAAGTGACAGTTCAGTTATTGTTCATATATGCTCAAATTTGTTGCTTAGAGTACCATTGTGCTTTCAACTTAGAAAGTCTTAATGAAATGATAGGCAAGGCTTAAAATTACTGCTTGGCTTTTATTTCCCTTTCCTTCGCTCCAGTACCTTTCACCTCCTCTAACCTGGTTAGGCAACAAAACATCCTCCTGCATCTGCTTTGAGTATGTATTTTGATAGGCTCGTTCCTTCTTTACTCTTGTGTTTGGCTTGGTTGGAATTGAACATAACCAGCCACAATACTTTCATTCACTCTCAACAGGATGGGCTAACGAAGATGAGAGCTTATCTCGGAGGCCTGCAGTCTATGCAGAAATTCCAAGTGGCTGTGACATCTATATGCCCATCCCAAGCACTCTGCGGAGTTCAACTTGGCACTAATGCTTGTATTCGCAACTGGTGAAGCGTTCTTAAAACGTCTACTGTCCAAGCCTTTGGGGTAGCGAACAGAAAGAGTTTCCAATTGTGAGGGGACGTTTCACATTCTATTGCTTTTTAACTCCGCACTGTGTAAACTGTTTCGGAAAATTGCTCAAGTGAATTTACTTAGTAGTAAGGGGCATCATAAAATGTCCCACATTTCGTTCACAATGATGCAAGTCTCGTCAGAAGCCAGCTGCTAGAAAACCCATTCACGGGTTGTGTGCCCATTAGCTGTTTCTTTTTCTTCCACAAAACGGGCACTTAAACAATCCTTTAAGAAAACAGGCTTAAAAATAGTTTATCAAGTACAACTTGGGCGGGGTAATGGTTGGTGTCGAGCGTGACATTGCCCACTCTTGAGAGTACTTCTTAATACCTTGTACAAAAACTGGAGCCAAGGCTACGTGCGTGGATGTGAATGTCTGTTGGTGTTTGTGAAAGTTGCAGTACAGCTGGAGGGTGTATGGATCATGGGTGGCTTTAACAGTAAAATGACTGCTGAACGCACTTTTGCTCTGGTATCAATGAGCAGCATGTGAGCATTGATAAGTGCTTCACTGTTGACATTTTTGTTACACAAAAGCAGGCCATGTTAAGGCCCCCTGGCAAATATTTATGAAAAACACTGGACCAAAAAGCTGCCAACACATGGAAACCATGTTGATCACAGCACCTTTCCTAGTACTTCAGTACCGTTTATCAGCGCTGTGTTTTCCCCCCAACTAGTGAACTATCCCAGCGTTGCACCTTAAGCCAGAAATCAAACACTTGCTTGTCAATGACTAGTGATCTGCCAAACTTCCGTGTTTATGCAAAAAGTGAGTAGCTCTACTTTCTGTGCACTGATTATGCTGTGAAGCTCTATTTCTAAACAAAATGCCAGGGTTCTTCTGGAAGATGCACAGCATTAAAACCCCCAAAAAAAACTCCCCCCACCTCCCCGAAGGGGATCGTGCGGAAATGCGAATGCATTGGGTGCACCGATGAGTGCGCTGCGGCAAGCAGTAACGGAGAGAGGCGTGCGCTCCACTGCATTTATATACATTTTCCGAGCGCAGCGAGCGGAGAGAGGGTACGCGGAGAGGAGAGAGAGACCCGCGCAACACGCCCGCCCCGCGCGCGAGCTCTCTCTCCCGCCGAGCTCCGCGATGCGAGCGCCCTCACACGCCCGAGCGCGCTCCTCCTCTCCCCTTGCCCTCCGCTACTCCCGCCCGAGCTACCACCTGCTCCGGTTGCTAGGCGCGCCACAGCTGTTGCTAGGGGCGAGGAGGAGCCCGGAGAGATAACACCTGCGGGCGCACGCCGACGGAGCACGACAACCCCCGACAAAGAAATGCATTCGCATTTACGACGACGACGACGACGAAGGCAGAACTACGACGCGCGCGCTCACGTGCGCTCGCGCTGGAGGTTTACGACGACGACGACGACGAAGGCAGAACTACGAGGCGCGCGCTCACGTGCGCTCGCGCTGGAGGAATGCAGGCGCACGCCGGCCAACGGAGCAAGCCAAGCCCCGGCTAATAAATGCATTCGCAATACGTTCTTGCACTACACTAGAGTCCTGTGGGAAAGGCAAACCAGCAAGTGATCTTTTTTTACAAAGCGCTGCAGAGGAGCCAACGCTCGCGCTGGAGGAATGCAGGCGCACGCCGGCCAACGGAGCAAGACAACCCCCGGCTAATAAATGCATTCGCATTTAAAAGGAATAAGCAAGCGATACTTTCTTGCACTACACTAGAGTCCTGTGGGAAAGGCAAACCAGCAAGTGATCTTATTTTACAAAGCGCTGCAGAGAAGCCAAGAAAAAGATTCCTTTTTGCGGACACCAAAGCTACGCTGGAAAGCCAAAATGTGTGGTGTCTGTTACTGCAGATTAGCTGCAAGACGGGCATGTTCACGCAAAGATTTATGAACCAGGCTGGCGGGGTAACAAGATCATTGAATGAGGTTAAACAAAATGTGTTATGAAAAATGATATAATACTGTTTGCTATAAATAGCAATTAAAGGTATAAAATGGTTTTGACACTAGTTAAGTGGCCTGTTGGAAATCATTGGCAAAACCTAAAGAGCATCATTTCATACAGCTGCAATTGTGAAATAGCAAAGCGTGGTTGGGACCTGAATTCAGCAGGCATGCTCCAGCTGAGATTGTATAATTGCAGAGCAAAACAATTATAAAGGCCTAGGGAAAAGGTGAGTTTAGTTGAGTTACCACCAAGGTATTTGGTAGAGAGAATAGTTAGAAAAATAAAGAAGCAACATGGGAAGCTTTATTTTCCCTGATTTAAATTTATCAGCACTGAGCTTCATGTTCTGCATGTCCCATTGAAGAATGTTACACGTTACACCTGCATGCACTCGGCACATCACATTTTACGGTATAACACAGTTTACTTCGAACATAGGTAAATAAGAGAATATTGCATAAGCAGTTCATTTATACGTGAAATAGAAACAGCAGGGTTTTTAAAACGAAGCCCGTAAGTGTGCTGAATGAAAGGGACCAATGATGAGTTTATGTTGTTACTAATAACAAATTTCAACGACCTTGTCAGAAACAAAACCCTTCCATGGAGGGACTGTGTGTAATCATAAGATTTTTTTGATAAAAGGTTGTAAATGCCCTGTAAATGTATGTCAAAAGGTATTTTAACGCCCTAGTCATGGCCTATGAGTCATCGGCGCTTTTTTCTGGTGTTTAGATGATCAAGGGCTGTTGTACGGGATCCACCTTCTCTTCTCACTTTGGTCACCATCTTTCTTAGTCACTGCATTCATGTTCTTCAAGCGAGGACGACAGTCGGCAGCCGAGTTCCTTCAGGCTGGGACAATTGCTGGAGAGGCTAAACAATGTTTTTAAAATCCCTAACTGAGAGCTTTCACTTTTTGTTTTGTTAAAGAACATTTAGGCAACCCTTCAAGAACTGTCCGAAATTACAAAAATGACTATTGTGCCCGTTAAATAGTTAATCTACGCACAGTGAACAATGGCATAAAGTCTATCAATGCGAACCTACCCTTTGAACCTGCTTAATATTTAGCAGAGACGCACTCCATTCATTAGCTGTTTTATGGCACTGTGTGGGTGGGCTACTGGTTTCCACCTATGGAGCCTGTGGGCCGTGCTAGTTTCCAGTCCTCCTGCCAAATGTTTTTGGAGACGCACTACCCTGCAGTGTACGAGCCATGGAATCCTTGGGTTGGCCATGGGAAATTCTAGTGAATCGTTACAAGCCACCAAAGAAAGTGAGCATTTGTTTATCGACCACTGCATCGAGCTTCTCACTTTGCTTCTCGGGCGTGATCTCGCTGGGCCTGAAAACAACAGAAAATTGAAATGAACTATGCCATCTGGCCCTAATGTTGTGTGTGCGCGCTAATATGTTTGAAGTGCGTGATAGAAGGGTAGAAAATTCCTTCGCCTAATCGTTAGTTCCCACAACGCGCAAAACAATGCGCAGCGACAATCGTCGAGCTGGTGCTCGCAGTCGTGTGATCAACCGCAAATTCATCTGACAGTACGTGTCCCCCCGACCGTAATCACATGCCTTATCACCCGCGTTTCTTTTGTCACGGAGAAAGAGCGAAGCGATGGCAGCTTGAATGTTCTACGCAAAAGCTTGAAACGTACGCTGTTATGTTCCCACATGCACCGTACGGCTCGGCACTGATTACATAAAACCCCTCGATGTCCTCATTGTTTCCTCTTATCGCCGCCAACAATTCTCGTCTGCTTGCATTTTGCAGGGAAACTAGGCTGCCTGTCAGATGACACTAACTCAACACTGGGCTACAAGAATTAACTTAAGCTACGTCAAAGCTGCTTCAATTGAGGTATTTGCTCACTATTTGCAGCACAAGTTGGATACCTGGTGTCCTGATTGTCTGCCTAGTGGTTACGAGACAAGTGCAGTGCATAGTAAGGTGGATCTTCTTCCTTGTGTTTTATTACATCCACCAGTTTATTTGCAACAGCAGTACTGCAGCAGAAAGCCGGCGTTGTGCCCTAATTACACTGTGGGGCATTGTTCTGAATGCTGCCCTGTTATGTTTATGTGCATGAGAATGTGTGCTGTTGTGCCATGGATATTTTAATTTCCATCGCATAAGATGCAGGGTGACGAATTCTCATACAATTGTTGCAGGCATAAATGACGGTTCATGAGAGCCGACAAAAAGAAGCACCATGAAGTTGCAGGTCCTAGCTCAGTACTGCAACCTTTCAGCACAAATTGTCCAAATAATGGCAGTGTGAACGGATGTGTTGACATCGGTGGCACAGCTAGAGGTCGTAATTTATTACACTCAAGTTTTGATGTTTTTTTCTTCCTGGCAGCCCTTTTGTTTACAGGGCTACAGTCAGAACTACAATGCTTGTGAAAGATGTACACACATAACAGGACGTTTAAAACAAAATGGTGTAGCTTGTAGTTGCGTTTGAGGACAAGACGTGAAACTATGCCCCCATTTACACAGCCCCTTTCCTTCTATGCAGGTCAGTCAAGCGATTCGGACAAGGATTGTGGAGCGCCGGGGGCTCAATGTTGTGTATGTGCACCTGCTTACATTGCAAAGGGGCCAGAACAAGGATGGACCTAAGGTTCACCGTGCCTACGTGCTTCAAACAGACATTTGGAACTTTTGTGGCTGTTGTAGCATGGGTTTCGAAGTGTTACAGGCCATCTTTAGTGCAAAGATGTGGTCTAGCTACAAGAATCACAATACTGCCACGTTTCTATTTGGGATTGCCCGACAGCGAGTCATGAATATTATTTGTGAAGGCTTGAGAGGCAGGACAAGCAACAGTAAGGTGACAGAGTATAGCATACTCAACAGCTTGCCACCAGGTGATAGCGTATTATTGGCAATTGCGGGTGGTTCAAACGTAACATGACCTCGACTGCTCTAGGAATCTGAGACTGACAATCTCGTCTCTCTGAGACGTGTGCATACATTTGCTCTTCTGTACATAGAAATTCACGTATGTAATTTTATGAGAACCACTTAGCCACAGAATGGTCTATGGGAAAGGGGAAATGTTTATTACATACGTGAATTTCTACGTGAACATCTTCCTTTTCCCATAGACCATTCTGTGGCTAAGTGGTTCTCATAAATATTCAAACAATCAAATTTTACACAAGTAAAAAGACACTGAACGGGCTGCTTATGTGTGCAAAACAAGATGGCAATAATTGAGATTAAAAACGAAACGCACACTTGCATACCCACATTTACAAACATCAAACGATGATAATGAACAAAGAACGACGAGACACATTTGGAGTACAACTTTAATTTTAACCTCACCAGCGGCAACTCCGGGAGAAACGCTGTGACTGCCTCATTACAAAAAAGATCATAAACAATGTGCTCACAACATGGTGCTTCCACTAAGCAACTACTAATTGATACATTGTCACACACAGACGTCGACAAAGAATAAGCATTGAGGTGAGTCGGACACATTGAGCCTCTACATCCGTTCAGCAGCAGCCATGGCTCCAGTGGCTCTGTCGACAGGGCCTAGGAGTTGTTCACCTGCGAATGTAAACAGCGTGGTTGAAGGGTGATGAAGTATGTATTGGGCACAGTGCAAACAAACAAATGTCAACACTACTTGTATCCATCAAACAAAGCTTGTGTAAAGGTTACTGTAGTCAATTGTCGTTCGGTTGCCGGGCCGTCCGGGTATTCGGGTTTCGGCAACGAGCCCCCGTCCGGGCGTTGTGCGCCGCGCTGCCTGCAACCCGAAACGCGCGGCCGGCTGATCGTGCACGCACAGTTGTCGGACGGGAAAGACAGAAAACATCTTTATTTATTGAGCTTTGAGATCCGTCGAAGTTCACGCCGCAGTCTAAGTGTTGTGTTCCGCCGCCGTGCAAACGTGGAGATGACAGAGTACGACATCCGTGCCTCACATTTTATTTCACAAAACACACCTCTTTTTCTTGGTTCTGGCCATATCTTTTAACCTCCCAGGCGTAATTTAGCGTTTATTGCCCATACACCTATCGCACGGATTGAGCAGTACTCGGACAACCAGCCCGCATTCTGCCTGCGACGTGAGGCGGAAAATGATGCGTTCTTCCCGGGCCGCACCCAACATCAGTGGTTCTGCACCTTTTGTTTTCTAATGCACTGAAGGAGACAGCAACGCAACACAAACGTCGTCACGACAATTGTGCCACCATGCCCGGAGCACCGATAAGGCGAACGTATGCAAATTCGCACGCGAGCGAAACCAAAGCTTTTCGCACCACCTCTCAGCTGATGGGACACTCGTTACAGTGCTATGATGTAAAGGGAAGGTGGCGCGATAACTCCCAGCAGAATTCCAAACGCAATCGTCAAAGCACACCTGGCAAACACCACGCACCCGTAGGCCGCTCCGTGCTTGTGAATGTTCACAGCGACGCGTTCGAGCAAAGCCGGTCGTGGTTCCAGCGGTAAGCGTCAAATTAGGCTCGCAGCTCGTGCAGGTGCTTCCTGAGCATGGGATCTACGTCTCGTGTCGCTTTGAACAGCGACAGTACTTCCACGATACGAGGGTGGGAGCTCAACGCTGGCGAAAAATCTCGTACTGCGCCTTCGGCAACGCCACTCGCCTCCACCACCACCAGCAGCCAGCCGGTACCACTAAATGCTACCGCGGGCCGAGAGTGGGGCATCTTCCATGATGCATTGCGCGGGAGGAGCCCGAGGCGAGGAGAATGCGGCGTCAGAGGAGGTTGGCTTGCCAAAGCTGGGCCACCTGACGTCATGCTCCCTCCTAAAATTTTCTTCCTCCATGGCGATTTGTGTACGAACTGTTACGAATTTAGTGCATCGTAAGGCTCTAAAGTCGTCTGCGCCGCGTGTATCTTGCCAAGTTGCACGTGAAGAAGTCGTGGTGGACTGTTTTTACGCCTAGCGTCGTCACCTATCTCCTGCCGAGAACTTCTAGGCTTTATCTGTTGCTGATGTGATGTGTGTCTGTGTAACGCAACCTCCCTGATGGAATTTGAGTGGCTTTGTTCTACGACAGCAGCGGTGACAAGCTGCAAGGGTTCTTTTTTCTGGCTGTGAACACGGGCTCACCCGATGTTAAACATGAGGCCTGCGTAGCTGGTGTTACAACTCATATTCTAGTTCACTCTACTGACAACGGAAGGTATCCTTTACGCAGCGGTTTCGCAGGTTGCTCTGGGCGGTAGTACAATCGGAGCAACGGTGCGATTTTATCCTGACGTGAACACGCGTGATTACGGCATCATTGAAGGGATGTGGGAAGCACAAAACGTTCGTACACAGTCGTCTGAGACTGCGTAGCTTACTAACAAAGCAGTATGAACGAGCGCGAGTATTCTTCAGGTAATCAAATGCGCTGGCGTTTTATACAGAGTGTTTCATGACTGCTATGGACTATGGTTGTTCGTAAGCATAAGTAGTTATGTCGGCCGTACGGATGCACTGCACTACACATCGTAGCCCAGGCGGAACGGAACTCTTCATTCAAGAATCGTCTGTCCTGTGTGTGTGTGTGTGTGTGTGTGTGTGTGTGTGTGTGTGTGTGTGTGTGTGTGTGTGTGTGTGTGTGTGTGTGTGTGTGTGTGTGTGTGTGTGTGTGTGTGTGTGTGTGTGTGTGTGTGTGTGTGTGTGTGCGCGTGTGTGTGTGTGCGTGTGTGTGTGTGTGCGTGCGTGCGTGCGTGTGTGTGTGTACACATATTACAGAGGTGGTGCCACATGTTGGCGTCTACAGATAATATAGCGGCACCTAGTGCTTCTGCGGGCCACTACATCTTTCCCTCCGTTGGAAAAAAACAATCATTAGACAGTCCTGTCTGCACAAAACAATCACCAATAAAGTCACTGTCTGTACGCAGAAATCACCAATACAGTCACTGCCTGTATGAGCCCTCACAGTTGTCAAATCACCGCACGTAATCATGGAAGCGCACTGGAGGTCTGCGATTTCTCCTGGGCCGGTCAGGTGGTGGCCCTGGCATCGAGTCCATTTCCCTCTACCGGTACACTGCACTCAGTGCCAGAGCCTGGATCCAGACTTTGTGGCTGCGAACTAGCGTCACTAAATAAAGGTGACGCTACTGCGAACCTTGCGGCTGTGGTGGCCTCGGTGGCACTTGTGGTGGTACAGCGCGTGAAGACGCAAGTTTATCTGCAGATGAACTCGCAGACTGTTTGTGGCGGACCCCCAGGTGCAGTGATCCAAGTCTTCGATGATGCAGCTCTACTTTGGTAGTCCGTCAACGGGGGCCTGTGGTGTGTGCAATAGTTGTCCTTGTTAGTTCCTTGCCCTGGTGATGCCTCTTTTGGTACCGCTGATAGCTGTGAAGCGTTCCAAGTTCGGCCGTCTTCCAGATAGAAGGACCAGCGGCCAATGTTTTTAGAAGTTTTAATAGTGGTCCATAACTTGGAGTTCCCTATGGTCCAGGAACTGGTTTCGTCACTCGTATGTAGGTGCCAAACTTGGGGACCCTTGCAGCTCGCTGTTGCTCAGCGTATGTTTTACTTTTTCGTTGACACTCTGCGACTCTTTTTCCGAGCGGACTTATCTCCCGTGAAGGATTTGTGCTGAAGTCAGCTGTCTGCTGACCAATGACGTCCAAAGAAGTTCTTATGTGTCGGCCATGTAGAAGAACGGCCGGGGAGAGGCTGGTGGTGCTGTCAGGGGTAGCTCTGTATACTCCAAGTACTCAGTCACAGTTGCCTTCATTGAACACTGCTCCAGCAGAGCCAGTTGAATCTATGACTTCAGTACACCATTAAATCTCTCAACGAGACCATTTGACTGTGGGTGGTACACGGCAGAAAAGATGTGGTTTATTCCACGGTCTTCAAGGAAGGACTCAAATTCCCTTGATGTAAGGTCGACCGTGGTCAGACACTATTTCGGTCGGTAACCCTCACGTGCAAAGAGTGCAAGAAGCAACTTCGTCACTGTGTGAGTGGTAACGTCCGTGCGAAAAGCCACTTCTGGCCATTTTGAAAAATAATCAACTACTGAAATGGCAAATCGGTTGTCTGCAGGTGCACGCTCAAAAGGAGCAGCAATATCTATAGCTATCTACAGCAATACCAAGGTTTGCCAAGAAGAGGAATTGGCTGAAGTGGTGTGGGTGAAAGCTTGGCACTTTTGTCTGCACGCTTACAAATGGAACAACTGCGGATAGCTGTTTCAACATGATTGCCTAACTCTGGCCATCAATAGTTATCTTCTAGGCGTTGTTTGGATTTCACGATACGAGGGTGGGATTTGTGAGCCAACTGGACAAAAGTCGCTGGGAGCTTGGCAGGAGCCACGATGTGCTCAGTACGGAAGAGTATGCCCTCAACCACTGTCAACTCCTTTCGGACTTCATAGTATGGAGTCGGCTTAGGTGCCCGATTCTTGCGGGGCAGCCACGATGTCTGCACGTAACGGGAAACTTCTCGGAGAGTGTTATCCTCCACTGTCGCCCGTCTCAGTTCATCTTGATGTACAAACGTCACCAGAGACTATTTCTTCCGACTCGGGTGGTTTCGTGGTGGGCAGTGACAACTTGTTTGAGTGCTGTGGATGCATTTTGGGGCCTTGTGTCAACGTTTGGTTTATTTTGTGTCAACGTTTGGCCATAGTAAGGCAGTGTAATTCTGTGCCCACGATCTGGAGACCAAAAGATTGTACCGCATCAATACCCAGAAGTGATCCACCTTGGGTCATGTGGAAGGTCACTACAGCTGTTTCCGATTTGTGCACAGTGACGGCAAGGGACTGTCCACGCACAGGAATTTTTCGACGTGAGAAATCCAGCAATGTTAGTTGCGATCTCTGAACAGGTTTGGAAAGCCTTGTTCTCCCATTATCGATACAGCCGAGCCAGTGTCTACTAAAAATGTTATGATGCACGGGGGTGATGCCAGAGAAACAGGTTTACCTCGACATCAAAGTAGACACCCGTACGCTTAATTGTCAGTGTGAACAGTAAGAATGTTCATGACACTCTCAGCGTCTTACTCTGGAACGATTTCGGCGTCTAGGGCCGGGCGTTTTCCACGCCCGTGGCGCAAACTTCGACAGTACTGTTGAAAGTGACCTCAGAGCGGCCACACATGAAGCAGGTTCGACCGCGGGCTGCACAGGCAGACAGTTGGCAGTTTTGTGCGCCGCAGTTTCCACACGGCCAACACGGCTGTGTTTCCGGAGTACGGGACGACAGCGCCACTACATAGGACACTACAGTAGTATTCTTTACAAGTTATGAGAAAGGTACCAAAATCATTGCTGGATTTTGGACCCTGTCATTGCAGAAAGCTGAAAGTATGTGGCCCCGTGGCATTGCTTCACGTGTTTTTGATAAATTGATGTTAAAAATCCACATACACGCAATGTTTTATTATGCCTGCTACGCTGCTGGCTCGTTGTTTTCGTTGCAAATGAAGGTGGCTGGCACCAAAGGAGCCGACTGCTACATATTTAAAGCGACAGGTACAAGAAGAGGATGACGAACCTGGCATGAACTGAGGGGATGCGGGGAGGTGGCGCGTGGCGTCATCATTGGGCCTTTTCAGAATGATTGTTGCCGCTGGCACAATAAAGTGGTCCTCTCTCTACGTAGCCCGCTCCTCGGTTTTCAACACCGACTAAAGGTGTACTGATCTCAAATTGCCGTTATTTTGTTGGCAGTATGGGATTCTGTCGGAAGTGTTGTCAGCTATTAAAGTTATTTTGGAATTTTGCAGTGCATGTTTGAGGAATGAACCCAGCAATTTATCTTTCCTTTATTTTTCTTCGGAGTTTGTAGAATAGCCTTAGTGAGCAATAAAAATGTGTTTTTTGAAATTGTGTTTCATAGTGATGGCTGAAGTTTCATTATTGTATTTTTATGCTACTGCATGCAGTTTAACAGTAGAGTATAAATTTTTCCAAAGGAGTTTACAAAGTGTATTGGCAAACAGTCAGGTGTCCAGGGTCCCCTTGCAATGATAGAGCCGTTATTCTACCAAGTGGGACAATTGTTTCAGAGACTTCCCATAAATCTTTAGTTTATTTAGATTCAACACCTCTTCCACACACTTGGAGAGAGAGAGGATAAACATCTTTAATTTGGAGCTTAATGGTGCAGGATGGTGAGAGCACCACCGGTGGGGGGCGTCCGCTAGTCCGGGATGCCCTGGTCCTTGCTGGCTGCTCGTGCCCTCTCTATCAGCATGCGCTGGGTCGAGAGGTCCGAGCTGGACAGCCGGTCCACCCACTGCTCGTACGTGGGACGGGGATTGGGTGTGAGGGATGGAGATTGTTGGCACTCCCAGACCAGATGGTACAGGGTGCCTGGTTGGGGGCAAAAGTTGCAGGTACTATAATACTGGGTGGGGTAGATATGGTGGAGAAGGGTACAGTTTGGGTAGGAGTTGGTCTGTAGCCGGCGGAGGGTGGTCGCTTCGGCTCTGGAAAGGTGGGAGTTGGGTGGACGGAACTGCTGGCGCTCGTGTCTGAAGTGAGTGAGAATGTCCGCGTAGCCATTCAGTGTGTGGGGGGCCTTCTCCGTGTCTTGGCTCTCTTCGGAAATGGCCCGGAGGGTGTGTACGCGGGCAGCGGCGTGTGCCGCCTCATTTCCGTCGAGAGACTCGTGTCCAGGGGCCCAAACGATATGAATGTCGGGAAGCTGCGGGATGGCATTCAGGATCTTGAGGGCGAAGGGTGATATGCAGCCGAGCTGGTAGTTGCGGCATGCTACTTGCGAGTCCGTAATGACTGTAACGTATTCGATATGTGTTGTGGCTGCTAGGGCGATGGCGATTTCCTCAGCGGCGTTTGTAGAGGTGGTGGATATTGTGGCGGCTGTGACCTCGGTTCCCTGGTGGTCTATAACCGTGACTGCGTAAGCGGGTTTGCGGGTGTAGCATGCGGCGTCCGTGTAGCGTGTCGTAGGGTTACCGGCGTGCTTCTTCGTAACTGCATCGACCCGTGCTTTGCGGCGTGCTTTGTTGTAAAGGGGGTGCATATTCCGCGGTACGGGAGCTACACGAATGTGTTGACGGATGTGGAGGGGGACACGTTGGGGCTGGTCTTCTTTGGGCGGTACCAGGTATCCAAGGCGTGTAAGGGTGTCTCTTCCGGTAGGTGTCAGCTTGAGACGGGTGATTTGGGAACAGCGATGAGCCTCGTGCAATTCTTCCAAAGTGTTGTGCACCCCTAGTTGGAGCAACTTGCGCGTGGATGTTGAGGGGGGTAGGCCAAGGGCGAGTTTGTAGGCTTGGCGGATAAAAGTATTGAGTTTTTTCTTTTTCGACGGATTTGAGAGCCAGGTATGGTGTGCCGTAATTCAGACGACTGATCAGTATTGCTTGAGTTATTCTCAGAGTGTCCTTCTCCTGAAGGCCGTAGCGGCGGTGGGCGATGCGTCGTACGAGGTGCGTTAGTTTTGTGAGGGTGCGTTTTAATGCAGGTAAGGTTTGAGAGCCGCTTCCATTTTTGGGTATGTTGAGACCGAGATGCGAAGGTGGGGGACTGTGGGTACTGCGAGGTTGTTGATCGTTAATTCCGGATCGGGGATTGGGTCCGTTCGTTTTTTGTAAGTGCGGGCACAGAGCGTGAGGAGGACGGACTTCTCTGGGGCGCATTCCAGTCCACGAGCTCGGAGGTATGTTTGAGTGACGTGTATTGCTTCCTGAAGTGCGTCTTGTTGGGTGCCGGTGCAGCCGGTGGGGACCCACAAGGTGAGGTCGTCAGCGTAAAGTGCATGGCGTAAATTGGGGATTGTTGCGAGGAGCGGCGGCAAATCTTTCATAGCTAAGTTGAATAGCAATGGTGAAACGACGGATCCTTGTGGGGTTCCCTTGGGCGCCATGGCAAATGGGTCGGAGCGGAGATGCCCAATGCCTATCATTGCCGTGCGGTTGGTCAGAAAGCAAGCGATGTAGGAAATTGTACGTTCGCCGCAGTTGGTAGAGGCAAGACCTTGCAAGATAGCATGATGCGTTACGTTATCAAATGCCCCTTTGATATCTAGGGCTAGGATTGATTTTTTGCTCTGATTGTTCAGGGTGTCTAGAACGTCGTCTTTAATTTGAAGTAGGATGTCCTGGGCCGATAAGTGGGGGCGGAAGCCGTACATTGTATGTGGGAAGTACCCGTTCTCTTCGATGTGGGGGGATAGTCTGTTGTGCACCATGTGCTCAAACAGTTTTCCGACACATGAAGTGAGAGAGATGGGGCGGAGGTTCTTTGCAATGAGTGGTTTGTTGGGCTTGGGTATGAGGGTGATTTCGGCGTGCTTCCACTGTGGGGGGGAGGGATCCAGCCTGCCAATGGGAGTTGAAAAAGTCCAAAAGCTTTTCAAGGGCAACGTAATCAAGGTTGCGGAGGAGCTTGTTAGGAATCCGGTCTTTTCCTGGGGCTGTGTTGCGGGTTAGATGGTGAACGGCTGCTTCGATTTCCGCCATAGTAAAAGGTGCGTCCATGTCTGGATTTGGTTTTCCCGTGTATGACGGAAGTGTCAGAGTAGTAGCGGAAATGGGTGCTTGAAGCGGTTGCTGAAGCTCTCGCAATAAATCGGATTCTGTACCCTGGTAATTATGTATCAGGCGCTTCAGATGGTGTTGGGTGGTGGATTTGGATTCCTTGCTGCCTAATAAAGATCGGAGTAAGTGCCAGGTGCGGCGGGTGCCGAGCGTGCCTTGAAGTTGGTTGCAGAACTCAGCCCAGTTTTGTTGGCTAAGTTGTTTAGCGTACGCATCTGCCTCTGCTGTGATTTGAGCGATGCAGATGCGAAGTTTCTTATTTGTTCTGTTCCTTTTCCACCTTCGAAGCAGGCCTTGTCGGGCATCCCAAAGATGGAGCAGGTGTGCGTCAGTGGCTGGGTTTCTTGGGTTGGGGCAATTTCTTTTGTGTGCTTCTTGGCCGTGTCGAGTAACCGTTGGACCCAGTAATCTAGATTAGTGATGGAGTTCGCAGGGGTGTCGTCTCGAAAGTTAGTGAGTCTGGCGGTGCCGATGCGTTGATTAGCGGGTCTTGCGTGCGAAATTTCCAGTTTTATAATATAGTGATCGCTGCCGAGTGTTTCGTCAAGTCGCGTCCACGTGGCGCTCTTGATATTATAAGTAAAGGTGAGGTCAGGGGTGGTGTCTCGGGAGATGCTGTTGCCAATTCTTTTCGGGAGATCTGGAATGTTCCACAAATGCAGAAGGTTCTGAAGTATTGCATCATATAGTGTTTTGCCTTTCTTGGTATCTTTTAGGTATCCCCACGCCGTATGTTGGGCATTGAAGTCGCCAAGGACGATTAAGTTTTGTCCGCGCGTTCGCTGCCGGACGGTTTTAAGGAGTTTGTCGATGCCGGTAAGGGGTTTGTTTGGGGGGCTGTATACGTTAAGTACAAATAGACTGGCTTGACTTTTCTTGCGTGAAATAAGTTCTACAAATGCATAATCGATCTCAGTTGGCAAAGTGTGAGATTGGGCCGTTTGGGTTGACGGTTGACTGTACCAGGATAGCGGTGCGTGAGCCAAGTGCGTGTAGTGGGTAAGTGTAGACTGCTTGTTGCGGTAGGACCGACAGTTCCATTGCCACAGGGTGAGCGTGGATGGGGGGTTGCCTTTTCTGTTACATGTCATGGTCGGATTGGAGGGTCGATGATGTGTCGCCCAGTTCGGGGGGTAAATGCCGCCTCGTGGGCTTCTTGCGTGCTTTTTTGGCCTTCTTAGTTTCCTCCAGCAAGTGTAGCCTGTGATCCAGGTTATTGAGGCGTTCATCGAGGCGTTCGCCAATGCCGCGTATGAGGCGCTCTAAGTGGCTGAGATCGACTGATGCGGGTGCAGCAGCGTGTGGGATGGCGGACAAGGGCTCTAAGCTTCTGCTGGCGACTGAGGCGCCTGAGGTCAAGGATCCTGTTTCTGGGTTTGTGTCGGCTGGGGGAGTTGGGGTGCTTAGTGATTGCTGCCGAGTGATTTGTTCCATTTGTGCTAGGAGCTGGTCGATGCGATTTTCAAGGGTTGCGGTGCGTTGTGCTGTCTGTTAGAGCTGTTGTTTCAGCAGTGCATTTTAAGTGCTAATGCACTTCTTAAGCGACCCTGAACCTGCGTCCACCGGCGATGTCCGCGCACGTGGAGATGGGCGCGCGCAGCCTGGCCGCTGACATGGTACATACCCACGTGGGGGATTGGCCAGGAATCTCCTCGTCTTACTTGGCAACGGGGGGAGATGGGCGCGCGCTGCCTGGCCGCTGACATGGCACATACCCACGTGGGGGATTGGCCAAGAATCGGGCGTGAGAAGGGCTAATGCACCTGCTTAAAGGAGTACTGACACGAAATTTCAAAGCTGAGATCCGCTGTAGCAATCAAGTACAACGACAACACAAATAGGTGTCTGTGAATAACTGCATCTTTCTTTCTTTGTAGTTGTGTGTGTGTGTGTGATCTCTCTTTCGCGAACATTACCGAACCGCGCAAATTCAACTCGTGCATTCGCACTTTCACATTCTTCCCCTCGGGGAAATGCGGGGAATTTTTCTGCTTGAAGCGTCTTGATAAGGGTGTCGGGGGGTGGTGTGATAGTGGGTGCGGCAGGCGCCCCCCCAACCAGAACAGCCATCGACCTGCACCTACTTACGATGCCAGCCAGCACCAAAGGCAGACTGCCAACCAAACGAACACCACTCCCCAAGTAAGTTGGTCAGCCATTGTTGCACCACCACTCACTTGGAAGTTATTATTGTTCTAGCAACTAGGACGAGTTGGAGGGGCTTCAGAGTGCCGTGTCGCTGATTTTCAAGCATGCACAGTTGCATCTGATTATGCAGCTGCGGTAAGAATAGAAAATGATGTGGCATATCAGAATAGTTCAGGACCTTAGCGCTTCATGTCGCTGCTTTTCAAGCATGTTCTGGCTGTACAGCTGCAGTAAGAATAGGCTCCGGAGAGCGAAGTTTGCCGGGTGAGCGCAGCGCCAGCCGCGGCAGACCTGCGCAACTCTGGGTTGGTCCCGCCGCGCACACCGCCTTCAGCGCACGCGTGAACGCAACTTTGCAAAAAACGTGTGTCGCAACGTTATTTGCGTTGCACTACATAGTGCAACGAAGTCCTGCAGAAATTTATTATAGTAGGGGGAAGCCTCCAATCCAAATAAAACTGGGTGCCGATCAAATGCTGTCGCCTTGCTGCCGAGCCGTAGGCTGACGCAACTGGGAAGCGTGTGTTCAAGGTTTTGCATTCTCCGGCGGATTATTCTTCTCTCTCTCTCTCTCTCTCTCTCTCTCACTCTCTCTCTCTCTCTCTCTCTCTCTCTCTCTCTCTCTCTCTCTCTCTCTCTCTCTCTCTCTCTCTCTCTCTTTCTTTTCTTTTTTTGCAGATGCGAAGCGTGCATGGTATCTGAATCTAGAAAAGCCCACACTAAGCGAGCGGATTACATGTACGAGCAGCATGTTAGTAGGCTGGTTAGCAGGTGGTAAATGCACATAAGTGCGCATTAAATTTGGTAACAAAGAGGGCCCCCAAACACAGTTATAGCAGCGTAGGTTATCAACCAGCGGTTCTACCCTACCTCATCTAAAATTTCACGTGCTTATATCGCCGTATTAAATACATATAAACACATATGGGCGGACATTTATAGGCGTTAACGTTCTCAAATGTTTCGCAAGCTATTGGATAGTATAAAATCACCGCCTCTTCTTGCAAAAGAAGCAATGAAATTGTTTCTAAGGCACTGAAAAGCAAATAAAAATAGAGATAATACGTTCCGCAAGAAAAGTTGGAAATATATGAACGCAGGACAAAATTTTCGCGCTCAGGGAGGAGGAACTTTATTTATCCCATCCGTTATGATCGCGGTCACTCCGGACCGGTGAGGGGTGTCCTCAGGGAACTAAATTTTAAAGACGATAGTCTTTCTTGGGCTACTTAAACCCAGAAATTTTGGTCTGTCTGTATGTCTGTCTGTCTGTCTGTCTGTGACTCGATGCAGCCACCCGGCCGCGATATTACTGGTCCCTAGAAATATTTGCTAGTCTTAGATATTACCATTCTTAGATATTTCCTTTTCATAGTAGAGGCGCTTAGTACGCTTTAGTAGGGAGGATAGTACATTGGAATACTTCCGGAACCGCAATTTGAGGGCATTATTCCAGGGTTGACTTCTGACTTTTTTAATAAGCTTATTTTTCTTTGTAATCGATCGCAATAACGCGTTGCTGATCCAAGGCTTCCTTGGAGAACGGTACCATTGTGCGACTGTGATAACAGACGTGCACTGGGTAATGCACGACGCGATTTTAGTAGAAAATAAATTAAAAGCTTTTTCCCCGCATTTTTCTTCTGTGACAAAAGTTCAATCAATGGATTTGATCATTTCGACGAATTTCGAAGCGTCAAAGGATGATTTAGTGCTCTCCAGGTTCCGGTTGAAGTCCTGAGAGCCCAATAGCAAAAAGATGGGGTAGTGATCTGTAAATGCATAGTCGATAACCTCGGCTGTGTAGTACGTTGTTATAGCACCAGGCACAGGCTCGAATCCTGCCTGTGCCTGTGTGATTTTTTGCGACTGTAAATGCTATGGGCACGGACGCGGACGGACATTGTGCGGTCGGTCCTAAGGTACACCGCACCTAAAATGATGGCTGTAAACCGGACTTCGCATCATTTATTACTTTTTCTGTTAAGCGGATCTCTTAACAATTCATCAGTTTCATGTTAAAATAAATATCCGCAGTCGTGTTACCGCAAGCCACAAGCGTCAGACTGCTTTCAATCCAGTTAATAAAACAGGAAGGAGCACAGAGGAACGAATACCCCACGACAACGAGCTAGTAATGCGTGAAGCGGCAACGGTTGAAGGGTTGAAGCCTGTTTGCATGTATTCCTCTGCAATATACAAAAAAAAAAAGCATTTCGGGTGTGCCTTAGTCCGCGAGCTGTCAACGAGAGATGGCGCCAGCAGTCCCGGCGCTGAACTAAAATTATCTCAATTTCCCAACATGTGTTGTCCTTTTCATACGGGCAGTTTTAACTTGGAACATTAGCATGCAAAGCGAGCGTTTTTTTTTTTTTTTTTTTTTGTTGTTGTTGTACGAAACATGAAATGCATAGTCAAATGCTGCTGCGCGGAAGATGTAGTAGAATTTTGATCACGCTGCAGTGGAACTCGATTTTTTGAACGGCGTCTGCGCCCGGAGCGCTACGTAAAGTAGACACAGGTGGTGCTGGCTCACGCCCAAAGCCGAACAGGAAGCCACGTAAGGCCTATTAGCTGCCGAAAGAAAACGAACGGAATTTTGCAGGGAATTCTTGAGAAACCTGCGGGGGGAAATGCTAAAAATAGGGAATTTGTGAACCTCCAAATGGGAATTTTTCTCCTCAGTACGGAACATCACTGCAGCAACAGAAGGTAAGGGGCAGCATTGCCCATGGGACAGACAGACGGCCTTTACCCGGTGGCTGTCCCCTATGTTGCGTGATCAGGCGCTGGAGTCAGTAAATAAAGTAAAGTTGACCAACTTGAAGCGCTGCCTTTATCATTTATTCCCGATATTGCTTCTATTACAAAAAGTGGCTGCGCAGTAATACTGTATTCAGGACCACGAATCGTTCCCCCGGGTTATGCGGAGCATTTGTTCTTAAAGGGACCATTCAACACTTTTTTTCCAACTTTTTTTTGAAATCTTAAATGCTTGCAGAACTTCGTCACCCAACACACCCAGTACCTAGATTAGGGGGTCGCAAAGTACCTCAGCCAGAAATTACTGCTCTATGGCCATCAGATAACTTGAAAACTCGCTCACAAGAATTTTCTCTCTTTCCCGGTCTTGACGTTCTTCCAGCGCCCGCATTACGTCACTGAGACCATGTAGCGGCGGTTGGCCGGTTTTCCTTCAGTTGCAGTACTGAATGCTTTTCGATAGCAACTTAAAAAAGAAGCCACAAGAACAAAGCAGAAACGGAAGGCGTATCTGGTGCGACGAGCAAATCTCGCAGTGCCGCTCCCTGCCGGCGATAACTGTCGCTTTCGAAGTGCTTCCAGACGCGAAGAAAAGAGTGAAAGCGTTTATCAACAGTGTTGCAGGGTCCCTTTAAACAAGATCTGGCCTTTTCTGTTATGCTTGACATACCAAATGTCGAAGCTTTTCGGGGAAAGCTATATGCATTTAAAAGATGGGTTTGCTTTTGTCAGGTATGTCTTCAGGCCCCTTAATGTCGAGTTAGCATTCCTAGGTGTATTGTTGGACTATATGCACCAGTACTAGGCTGTTTCCATGGCGGGGGACTTCCGCCGTCCCGATATTAATTGTAGCGCATTGAACCCAGCCAGTGAAGTCAATAACATATTGGTCGACTTCCTGTTCACGTTTCGCGTCACTCAACATGTCACCACTCCTACCAGATCGGATGCAATTCCGCTTTAGACCTTATCTTTACCAGTGACCACTTTCAGGAGAACGAGGTTAGTGTTCATGCACTGGGAGGGTTGTCTGATCCCAAAACAGTATTGTCAAGTTTGCCTGTACCGACGTATAGCCGGGCACATGGTTCTACCAATCGCGTACCAGCCTCCAATAGGGCAAATGGTGCGGCCATCTCACTCAAGTTTTCAGACCTTGATGATTTTTGCTTAGAAATGCATTGCACTATCGATGATGCCGGGCTAAACCTTAAAGGACATGTGACATATTGCATGGAAAAATCTTTTCCCACTATAACGAAGGTTACCCAGAAACAAAACACATGGGATACGCGGGAGATTATTCATATAAAACGTAAAGTAAAAAGGCTTAGAAAGTCCCACAAATGGTCTACTATTCGCCAGTTTCATTATAAAATAAATAATTTAACCAAGCCAGGAATGTTAAAATACGTACTGCTAAACAATGTTTTCTAGCAATAAATTACAGTTTTATTGAAACCCCTCCTAGTAAATGTCGGCACTAGGTAAGCTCTAAGCATAAAACACCGGCGCTACCGTTCCTAGCCCACGAACCGAAAGCTGGGGCCACCTCATTTGACACGCACTTCAAGTCCGTCTTTACAGACGATAGTGCATCGCCTCCGTACCATCAGGTCAAAATGTTAAACACCGCTACTGATACAGAAAATGGCATGCTTTCGCTACTTTGCTGAGGTGTTAAAAAACGCCCAGGTTCTCATCCTAGTCATCAGGAGCGAAAGCAACGACAGTGTTCGGTGAAAGTTCGCCTTTCCTTGAGATTTCGCAGCCTGCCGTCCAGCTGTCTCTGCAAACTGAACGCTCCAAAGCAAAACACGAAGAAGACGACGGAAGTCCGCGCAGAGCTCCGACGGCCATTCCTTCCGGTAACTGGAGCGCCGGGGTGTGGCGCCACACGTGCAGCCGCATGCATCCCGGTACGCAATAGCAGGCGTTCGCAGCATGTGTGCAAGTTTTCTTCTGAATGGGTGCTTCGAAGTGGAGAGTTACACCGAACGTTTCATTTGAGACCCACTTTCTTGCACGGTTTCTTTTCAATTCTGTTCGAACTGGCATAGCCAGCGAGCTCAGGACCCATGGTAGAGGCTCCAAGAGTTGTCGAGGAAACGCTTTAATTTGCAGCATTGGAGCATCGAGTACGACTGACTTGGCCTAATGCTACAACGCCTTGTTTTGGCGGCACGAAGGAGGACAGACAAGTGCACTGGCAAGGTTGGACGAGGCTTCGGTTTGGAACATACGAAGAGGAGTCCTGGCCGGTCGATCCCTGCTAAACCTAAGCCAATGCAGCACCTGAAAAAGACAAAGAAGAAACAAAGTAAAACAGTCAGCAGTCAAGAACAGGGCCTGCTGCGTATACTGGAGACCCGGTCCATGCAAGTTCGACTGGAACGAAGGTAGCACCGCAGTCGATATGAAAGTAGCCTTACAAGGACTTTATGTCATCCTGCAAGTCATCCCTCAGGTTAGGATTAAGACTTTCAATATGGACAAGGGCCCCGGCGCAACTGGTTCGTTTACTTTTCTGAAGTTGAGAGGATATAACCAGCGCTTATAATCGTCTCCTTCTGGGGCCATAAACTAAGACTTACTTGAAAAAAAAAAAAAGTCTACGCGCAGGCACATCGATTTAGCACAGCTTGCGAGGAGCCCAAGAGCGACAATTATGAATAACCCTGCGGCGGTGCAGTGGTCTAACCAAATTATAAATTTCTCACAACAATTCCTTATTTGTTGCGTGCTTTCTCACATATACGTGCCACACTGCACACCTTTGTAAGATCGCTGCCGTTTGAGACATACGAATGAAAACGCATCACCGGGTACTCAATCCATGACGGTGACTTGATATTTCCAGATCGCCCAAGCGTGTTTTTTTTTTTTTTTTGCAGTAGGCAAATATGAAATCTACGCCCACTGCGCCGAAGTGACCCGTGAGGATGCGCGAACGCTCAGATTCGTAACCATGCGATTGCTTTCATTCGGCCACAGCAATGCGCCATCAGCCCATCCTTGACAACCACGTGGCTTTTTACAGCAAAGCTGTCTTGACTAGTTTCTGAAAACTTTTGCGCCTGCGGACAGAGCCACGTCACCTACGAATTTGGACCTTGTGAAAAGCAAAACGGCGGTAACTCCTGTGTAATCTAAACTGACCCGAATTTGTCAATAAGACTAATAAGACTACCCTGACGTTACGCCCAGTCTCGTTCACTTTCTTCACAGTGAAGCAAGCTGTAAATATTCCGTTGCCAATGCATGCGGGCTCTTACGGGACGGAAACAAACAGTCCCATGTTTTCCTGCTAGAATAGAAGTGTACTCCTTCAGCCAATTCTCTAGACCCGATCTCGAATTCCAAACAAACGTGTTTTGTCGGTCATCCTTCTTCACTGGCCTTTTCTCTCCAGAATTAGGCGTTCCTATTTTACGCACGTGCTTTTATTTCTATGCACATGCTGCCATCGCTTTACTGGGCGTTCCCTTGCTATTCGCAAGCGAAATTTTTCATTGGCACGGGGGAACCTCACGATCGATATTTTGGTTCCCCAGAGGGAGGACAGCAACCTGCAGGGAAGCAGGCCGAGTGAGGGCGGCCAAGAGCACCCCGCGCGGCACGCTGCAGGACTCCACCGGGAGCATGTGCTGCTGCACGCTGCACGAGCTCGCTATTTCCTCCCAGGGTTGCTGAAGGGAAGGTTACTCGCCATTGCCGTCCACGACGATCGGTGCTGCCACGTACTGAGGAAGGTTCGCCCGAACGAGTCGCGGAGCCAGAGGAAGGAGCCGCCTGGCTGTTCCCTGCTGCGGGGGCGAGGAGGCGGCAGCCCAGGGGTTGACAGCACAGCCACCCCTTGGCTCGACGACGTGCGCCGGGCCAGCTGCGTAGCCAGCCACTACGGCGTCGCCGGGGAAGAGATCCTGCGCCGGCGGTGCTGCAGGCCCAGCTTGAAACGAGCTCTCGAGGGGAGGCATCCAGGTTCAAGACACAGGTGCCAGAACGCCCACTGTCCCCCCGATCGCCATCCTACTGACTGTGGGCACACTATCCCTTTTGAGAGACATGCGTGTCCTCGCTTGAAGAAATTAGGCAACCGTCCCCACCGCTACCCTGGACAGCATCCAGGAGGGACCAAGTGGGAGCGACGCGGGAGACGGCTCCGAGCGGACAGTGGTTGCCTCGGAATCGAAAGCCCGACGTAGTATCGCGCTCCATTCGACTCGCAACACGAGAGCGGCGGCCGGAGCTGCTCCACGGGAGGCACAGCGCAGCGAGGCACTCGAGAAGTGTACAACGGGAGAGGGGGTTCTTCCGACAATCACCAGCACCCCCCGCAGGTGGCAGCTGCCTTTGACCTGGGGAATGTGCTACGCTTGAGTACGCCCGATGCAATGCAGTTATGCCCAAATTCGAGGAGCGCATGGCGCGAGTTTTGCTATTATCGCTGAAGAACTGCAGATCATAATTTCCACTGCTTGAAACTGCTTCTTCCGCTTGATTGAAATTTTCGCGATGCTTCCGGCAATCAAAGTTGCTATTCCTCGCTCATTTGCGTTCATCGAAGGCGCACTGCTCGGTTTAAGTTCATTTCAAGTAATGACATGTAATCGAGCTACAGCTCTTAATTTATGCGATGGTTGCACGGAAACTTCCAAGTGTCCCAATTCTTGAGAGAGAGAGAGAGAGAGAGAGAGAGAGAGAGAGAGAGAGAGAGAGAGAGAGAGAGAGAGAGAGAGAGAGAGAGAGAGAGAGAGAGAGAGAGAGAGAGAGAGAGAGAGAGAGAGAGAGAGAGAGAGGCACTTTATTAACGAAGACCTCTAAGCGAGGGAGGTGGCCGGCAGCCAGTGCTGTGCGGCGACTTTCGTAGCCCAGGCTATGATGATCTTCTGAGCCGCTCAGCGCTGCCTCCCAGAGCTCCGAGGAATTGATTGGAGGGAGGGGATCATATGGACAGGCCCACATGTGATGTTGCACCATGGCCTTGTCTCCGCATAGTGGGCAAAGGGGAGAGGGATAAAATGAGGGATGAATGTGATGGAGGATGGCCCGGTATTTGGAAGGGACTCTTGATACGCTACACACTACAGTGGGCGCGTTCAAGCGTTGCGCATTCCCCAGGTCAAAGGTCACCCGCGGTGGGTGCTGGTGATTATCGGAGGAGCTGTTGCACCCCCTCTCTGGCTGTGCAGCCCTCGAGTGCCTCGCTGCGCGGTGCCACCGCCGCTCGCCTGTTGCGAGTCAGATTGAGCGCAAAAGTACATGCAGCGAAATGTGACACACATCAGCGCATGTGCTTCTTTTCCCACCGTGGTTATAAATGGACAGAGGACATCGATGCCCCCAAAACGGGCTCTGAAAGGTAGCGTGGTGGACTGTGCCCCTCCCTTAGCCGTCAGCCAGGATTCCTTTGACCCTTCGGCTATACCGGCACTGCTGCAGGTTGTGGCTCCGGAATGGGGCTGGGCCCAATTGTCTCCCAATCTTCTCTTGCATAATATTGTACTCCGTCAGTGTACTCATGTCTTCATTCCTGTCACTACATGCCAGTTGCACCTTTTTGCAGCCCACAGCGAAACCGCACCATGTGAAGGAGGTCTGCTTTGCTGATGCACATAGTACATGCATATGGGTAATAGCGGTTCGGAGCAACGGGTCACAGAACTGCGCTCGTCTACAACCGTCGTCACGTGACTGACTATTTTCTGCTAAAGGTGCGGTGGGCCGGTGGATATTTTCATTCGGCTATATCCTTTGGGGATTTACAATATTCCTGCATGTGACTAGCCTTCTCTGTGCGATCTAGTAATGTTCGCTTGTTGTTGGCCTTCCTGCACATGTACTTCCACCGTGGTTAGCATTCTTTGAGGTTAGCCAGTAGGAACCTGCCCTATACGTGCAATCATATGCATTGATCGTCGGGGCCAGCGGCTTTCGCCCGCCTCCAGTGGCAAACCCAAGTCTGCCCTTTCGTCTCTCGATGTTAGCGTCTAATTCTGCGTGTCGCTCGCCGTCACCGCGAGGTCGGAGCTGATGCTGCGTACACGACCGGAAACTTTACGGGGCCTCAATAACTACTTGAAGCTCAACTTTTCAAAGCCTTCAGTAAGGATCTCCTAATATTACCCCGGCACAGGTCGTGCTTCACCTCGATTGTGCACGAGCTTCCTTTCACGGTGAAACAAGTTGGCACGTCAAAACCATCTTAGGTACGGCCGTTCGAGATCCTAGTAGATTCCCTACTGCTTACAGGCGTAGTGCCCGCCGCGAGTGCCCCCGCAACCATGCATATGGCCGGCATCAGCGGCACGCGGCTTAATCCAGCGCTGCCGAGGTATGCCTCGCATGCAACATTATAGTAGAACCCCAATTATACGACCTCCTCGGGACCGTGAAAAAGTGTTGGAAAATGCGGTCGTCGTAGTATCCGAACAAAAATTACGCCTATAAATACAGTTTCACGCGGCAGATTTGCCAGAAATTTCAATGTAAAGTACAAACCAACGCTTTGCAGGTCTCGGAAACCCAAATCACACAAAAAAGTAAATGCGAAAAAAATAATGCAGTGAAGGTGCCAATCACATTGTATTAAAAAAAACCTTATGTCGCAGGTTACGCGGCTACCTGGACTAAGGCGGCCGCCCATCTGCTCTAAATATGTAAAATAAACGTTTGTTCCTCCTTATGTCGCAGTGGATTCACGGCCGTGATTGTCGCCAGCGGGTTCGAATCATGGCACACGCGATCCCGACTAACACATGCGCAAGCCTCAGCCGGTCAGCGTAACCTTGTTGGCAATTCACTGCTGCGCAACGGGACAAGAAGAGACGCCAACGAAGAGAGGGGAAAAGCGATTGTGCAGGGGCGCGGCCGAAGGATAGAGAAACGAACGATGAGGCGGAAAAGAAAGCTAGGCCAGAGGGAAGCGACTGAGTGCGCTCAGGGTCCGCGGAACAGGCCCGTGGCACTTTCATCTGCCGGTCGGTCGCGCACTTCGCATGGGTCGTCGGATAACGCGGGTCATGGCATAAAATCGCGTCGGATAAACGATGTTTTTAATGCATTGCTTATACGGGGGTTTCGCCGGAACAGTCCGTTGTAAAACCGGGGTTGTCGTAAAACCCGGGGACATATAACCGGGGTTCCACTGTACTTGCGCTTCACTATTAGGAGAATGCTACGCACATTGGGCTGCTTGCTTCGTGCTGTGCCGCCACCACCGCGGCGGAGACGTGCGATGCCAGCGGGGACGAGGCTGGCCCTGCAGCAGCCGGCGACGTGGTGCGGCGCTCCGCTGCATTGTAAACTCTTCCTATTGCTTGACACTACCACAATTTTTGTCGTAGCATCAAAACACAAAAATGTGCTAGTGCCAAAAAACGGAAGGTGCTGGTGAAGGGGAGGGCTCCTGGTGCTGCTGCGAGTCGTCGTGCTCGAGGACCTGCACTGGCCTCGCAAGGCGTCCGTTGCGGCCGCACCTGAAAAAAAAAATCGATTCAGTGAATAATTTATTGATTCACTGATTGATTCATTGATTATCTGATTGATAAACCTGTATTGATTGATTCATAGATTGGTTGGTTGATTGATTGATTTAACGCGCCTAAGTTATACCTGTGCTATGAGGCGCTCCGTAGTAGAGGGCTCCGGATTAATTCTGACCTCCGCAATCTCGACACACGGGCGCTTTTGCCGCCACCGCAGCCGGGATCCTTGGGCTAGGCCACCTTGGGCCACCGCGCCGCCGGTGCCCGAAAGGAGGAGCGCGCTGCGCACGTCGCGTCCCTCGCAGATCGACGCCCTGCAAGGCACGGCTTGTCACGCAGCGTGAACAGCCTCTCGGGGCCGGCACGAGTGGCTCGCGCGTCCGTTCGCGCCCCTTCAAAGCGAAGTTTTCGCTCGAGTCATGTGCGAATTGAGCTGTTTGTACAACTGGTCACTTATTCACTTCAGCACACAGTATATTCGTTTCTTAAAGGGATTCGCTTGCCAAAAAGTTTCAGAATCGAAAAAGACTTTGCTCGGTAGTTGTGTGAAAAGGCGACTAGTGTTGCCATATTCCATTCAAAAAGCAACCAACTTATCGTCGCTGGTGGATATTTAAAGTGGACGCAACTCCCGCATGAGTTTGTTTTGTAAGCGTGGAGTTTGAGGTAAGAGTCGGTGACAGAAAAGATTTATATAATGCTTTTACACTGCCAGCTTTACGACTTGCGGGATATAACGAATGTTCTCACCAAGGCACTATTACGCCACGGCGATGTTCCTTTTGAAAAGAACTTTCAGCAAATAAATGTGACAGCGAGGGTGGAAAAACTCAAGGTAAAGATAATGGAATAGTATATATAGAGAGGTCTATTTTGAGCCAGCCGCTACAACGGCGCTCCCAAACCTGAGATGGACGCCGTTTTCACTCCAAGAAATGCAGCAATCTTTCGCCAAACTCGCCAGAAACACGACCCCAGGACGAGTTCGCATCAATAAAAATTCTGGAACACCTAAGCGCTCCTCAATCGTTCTGTGAATGCGAAACTGTGGTACGGACCCGATCTGTGAACGTTGATTGCAGTATAAGGACACGGCGGCATTGTGCGCTGTGCCGCTGCGTTTCGCTGTTGCTGTTGATGCAGCCGCACACCCTGATCGCAACCGCATATCCCGCATCCCCGATGAAATCTGTCGGACAACTGTTGCGTGCAAGGCAGCGCGAATAAAGCTGTCGAGGAGAGGCTTCAGAGAGGCGTCCTCATTGCACGGTGCTCGGACAACCCTGCCGATCAAGCGCGGTTGATCTTCGACGCCGGAGCTGGCCAAAGCGCGCTCCCAAAGCTCTATGTAAAGGTGGAGGTCGAGAGGGTCCACGGTAGATTTGTCACGGCCGCCAACTATGCCCTCTCCTACTGTGCGCGATAGACGCGGTGCTCACAGCCCGCGCCCAGCGGCACGCATGTTTCCTCCCATTATCATCGTCATCACCCTTTTCTCCCTACCCGTTTCGCCTACTGAGTGCCTTGGCCAACAGCCATTGTTAGCCCTGCGTACGTGCTATTGACGGGAACCTTTGTAGCTACTCACCTGACCTCTACTTGTCCTTACCACGCTGGAAATTCTCCTCTAGTGCGGAGTACAAATTTGCAACGCACGTCGAAGGAAACAAGGTTCCCCTTTAATTAGCTACAGTCATTTAGCTGCGCTGATCCAGCGTTTCAGGTGCTGCTCGTCTCTGCCCACACTCCCGAAGCAGTAGAAAATTCAGCCTCACCCATTCTAAGCACCAAGAGGTCCATTCTCACGCCCCACAGGCCTGCACAAGAAATGCGAGTCTCCGTGATACCCACGCTAACCTCCTCACTTGTCCTCCGACTGCTGAAACGCGCAGGGAGCGCACACTATCAACCAACTGAACTCTCCGGTCTCACAACTGACTCACGTCACTGGCGCTTACTGCCCACACAAACAGTTCACTTCCACCCGCAGAACAGACATGGCCTGAGAGCAGACTGAGAGGAATATGGTGGAACCAACTCCCCTGAGCGCCTCTCGTAGACGGAATGAGCAGTTTTGTGCTGTGTCGAATGTCGGCCGCCAGGGGCAGCTGTTCGGGTAGTTTTTGCACGAAAAGAAAACGACGCTCGGCTGCCGCGAAACCGTTCCAGCAACACCCTGCAAACGCTACAAAAGCTCGCCTGCGGCGAGGGGGCCTCTTGCGAAGCCTCTTGCGCCAGTGTCAAGCAAGCCGTTCACCCTTGCCGGGCAGACCTCCGGACGGTGTACGCGGCCCACAGGCGAGACGCCGGAGTCTGAGCTGCGGGCCGACGTGGTCGAGGACATGGACGACGTGCCCGCACTGCGAACGAGCATCGACACGCGGCCATCGATCGGGCTCGCTGCTCCAGCAGCAGCGCACGTGTGTCGCCTGCGGTGAAGAGAGCAATTTCATCACGGGCCGGCAAATTAATAGCACCGCCCGGTATCTTCCCATCAGGCCCACGCTTTCGCAAGGAGGCAGTGCAGAGCGTCCATGGCGAAATGCTTCAGCGTACACTGCGTCCGGGGTCGCGCGCGCGCGCATAGAGCCGAACGCGTGCACAGCGCGAGCCTCCCTGCAGGGCCCATTTTCGACCACAGCCATTCTCGCGCCACAGGGGCTCGGTCCGACAATCGCGCGAAGGCTGCCGAACAACCACATCCCGACAGAGCCGCACAGCACTCGCACAGGCTGCCACTTTTGGGCGCGATTCACGCGACTCCCGCGCGCGGTCTCTTTCGGCCTTTCGTTCGCCCGCATGCGTGCGCTCGTGCAGAGACGTGCCCTCCGGAAGGAGCAGGACAGCTTACCCGTGCGTCCCTGCAGGCTGCCGCTGGTGCCGCGAGTGGCCGGTGGCGCCCGTGATCGATGGTGCAGGAAGGCCCGAGTAGTTGCGGCAAATATAGAGTGGCCGAAACGCGAGAAAGGCCGGCCCTGCAGGCAAGTCGCCATGGCGACGGCCAGTCACAACATGCACCCTCACGGATGGTATCCCCGCAAGAAGCGACGCGCAGCCGCAGTGCCACGCTCTCTGCTGGCCGGCCTCGCAAAGGGGGCGCACGTCCATTCCCAGTGCGGACATTCCCCTGCAACGATGGTCGCACATTGGCGCGGGTGCTGGCTTTCACGCGCTCCCTCGACGGAGTCTTGAGTAGCGCCTGCGGAGATGGGCACCGAAGCGGCGGCGACGGCGGCGTCCGAGCGCTGCACCAAATTAGGAGACGCTGCATCATTGATCCGCGCAAAAAGAAGAGAGCTGGCATGAATCGCCCCGAGGGAGGAGCAGCCTGGGTTAACTCCGCTTTTAAACGCTTCGACGTTTGCATGTGCATGCCCGTCTCTTCTTACGTCACCCGAAAAGGCCCTTGTGATTAAACGTTCCACTCTGTGATGAAGGATGGCCAGCAGAGCTGGGCGCAGTCCAAGAAGAAGTGCACCGAACACGTTGTTTGTAATTTGCGATTTAGCATACTAATTAGCTGAACGAAACTTTGAAAGCCCAGAGCTCTACACTGAGGGGCCGTCCCTCTCGCGTCGGCGGGAAACGGGAATTGCGCAACCTCACTGTGAACTGCGTAATCATGAAAAGTCGTTGAAACTCGGCGTCGTCTGTCGTACCTCATTTCGGGGTAGTTTCTATTACAGCCACTTTCCGTAACTAGATGGCTACGCATTGGCAGAGTTATGCAACGTTTACAGCATCCCCGTGAACTAACACATTGTGACAAGTAAACAAAACTCGGTGTTTGAACAGAGTCGTACCAGCAGCCAATTGCAGTACTTTTTTTTTTGTTTTCAAGATACATCCATTAGATTTAGAGCATTCATCTGACGGTTGGCTTTGCCGACAGAGGAAAAATTCCTCGTCGATGCGGCTTTTCTTTAGAAACCATTCCAACGCATGCATGTTTTGGTGAGAAGCTCGCCTATAACTGCTCCTCTGTAAAACGCGCTAAGACCTTTATTCTTCCGTAGTAACCCAAGAAATGTTTTCCAAGCAAAACATAATACGTTATGAGGGGCTCGGAGTGTAGCGCTCCTCGGGGATACATGGGGTTCTACATAGAACATCTATGTACTGGTAACAGAGCTCTTCTTTTGCCCCTGCAAGCATGCATCAGTGCACAGCAGTGGAGCCGACTTTAGAGACGCTCGGTATATGGTGACTTATACGCGCAGTTTTTTGGAAGCATTTAATAATGAGCCCTTGCCACTTAGGTATTCCCACTTCGGTGACTTGCTGATTATAAAAGCAAAAGTCGAAGCTGACTTTAAACGGGATAAGTGCATATCACAGTGGTTTAAAGGGGCCCTGAAAGGCATTTTGAGCACACTAAATGAACTAGCGCAACCGTTAGATTGGGTCGTCAACGTCCTCTGTGCAAAGTATTTCTCTTTTACGCGCAGCGGAAAGTTCACACTTTTGTTGCAAAGTTTGTCGTTTTTTTCTCACCCTTTCCTTCGTGTTTTTGGACGCCGCCATCTTCACATGTCTACATCATCGATTCCCAGATGTTCGTCATGAGCTAGACACCCTGCTATTGGGCGGCTTTTTCACGCACTTCCGGCAAAGAGATGAGTCGTCTGCTCAGCGTCGGCTCACCGGCTTATCTGCCAGCGGAGTGCCGGAGTGCTTAGGCATTTTACGACAAACGAAACAAGTGTAAAACAAACGCTTAACCGTTTGTATTGAATGAAACACGGCCATAACACGACATTGATATTCTGTTACCTGAGTACGTTCCATAAAGAAAGCGTTGAAGCCCCGTGGCACTTCTTTCGTGCAATCGCAGAGAACGCCCTGAGCCGAATGCCCGGGTTTGACGCATACATTGTATTCAACTTCAAAACAATCCAGAGATGCGTTTCGAACGAACACAACGTCACAACATGCGTTGCAAGTCTGAACCGCGATTGACAGACGATAGGTTGCCTCCTCCTGCCCGTCGTAAATTCGGCACTCACCTCGCGCGCGGTTTGCGGGGACGAACAGCAAGTCACTTAACTCTGGCGCGAAAGCCAAGATGGCTTTCAGCCACGCACACTGCACATACCCCATGCGAGGTTGAGTCGTACGTCGCCCGAGATAGATAATCCAGACCATGGGAAGCACTATCCACCCGCAGAAGCACAGCGGCGCATTTCATCGCGAAACAAAGGCGTCCACAACACACACACCATCGCCTCCTGTAATGCCAAACGCATCTCGCACTTCCCAATGGGAGTGGGTGGTACGCCTGCAGTGCCCACATGTCGCGAGGTGGCGCCCCGAGCTGAACCGGCATCACGGAACCGTAACTGACTTCTAAGCGGTTTGTGCTTTGTTGCCAAGGCAACCGATGTTTGAGATTGTCAAAGAAATGGCGCTCGCTCCAGCGCTAGAAAGCTCAGGGCCGCGGCGGAGAATGTTTTGCCAACGTTGCCGCTCTCCACCACGCGTCGCCCCAAGCTGAACTGGTCACATGATTGAAGCGTTTTGTGCACGGGTTCTGTATCGGTTTAATACGACTTTTTCACATGCCGCCGGCAGGAATTACCACCGCCGCAAAATAAAACCCGGCACCAGCGGGGCCACATCTGATACGGCGCTTTTTGGATAAACAGTGCGCTGTGCATCCAAGGGAGCGAGCGCACAATCCTCCCCGTGCGGCTGCGAGTTCGCCGCCGATAAAAAGTCACGTGCCGCCGATAGCAAAGTTCTGCAGCAACGTACACCGCGAAAGGGCAAGGCCAGGCCGCTGCACACATTCGGCCAGATTTTTTGTTCGCTTTTCCAGCCTTGAGAGGAGTGCGGGACTCATGGTGTCAACAAAGCTTGCCCGTAGCAGACGGCAGTGTGAGCAGCGCAATAGCGGAAATACGTCACCGCTGAGAAGCGCAGCATCATGGGAGGCAAGGCTCGCTCGCCGTCAGCAGCGGAGAGTAAGTTGAATGGAGGAGGAAACGCGGTGCGACGATAATGCGCGGTTTTTGATTTACGATTTCTCAGCTATATTATTCATCACTTTAACAAAATTCTTGCGGGAGGAGATTGCTATTACATTGCTTTATTTGGTTACATGTACATCCACGCATCGGCGGAAGGTATTTCAGGACCCCTTTAACCAGTCACCGTGCCACAGTCCAGTACATTTGCTAAAATTTACGGAGCTACAAGTCATACTACAAAACTCTTGGGTGATACTTAGGGCGGTACGGACACACTTCATTCACACAAAAATAAACCACATCATCGGCATACGCCCATAACCTTAACTTTACAGGATTGTAAAGTGTAGCATTGTATCTGGGTATCTTGATTAATTCTCGCACAGAGGGGTTCAAGATAGGGGGCGAAAAGAAGGGACGACAGGGCACACCCTCGACGCACCGATGCCTGCACTTTAATTGGTTTCGTTAATTGGCCATTAATCAAAATTCTTGTTGTACAATCCTGATATGCCATTTTCACTCCTTGTAAGATTAATTTTTCTATTCGGACATGTTGAAGTATTCTAAAAAGGACCTCATGACAAACCCTGTCAAATGCCTTCTGAAAATCTATCTGTAACATAGCCACCTTCCTGTAATCTGTCACAAAATTCCAAGATACTGCTTGCTACATGAATGTTAGTAGTTATGCTTCGGCCCTTGATTCCGCATGTCTGGTGGGGCCCAACTAAGGTTGTAATGACTGCTTGCATACGTTTTGTGATCACCTTCATGACGATCTTATAGTCTGTGTTAACGTTATCGGCCTGTATACCGTGATTTTCACAAGCTGTTGTGGATCATTGCTTTTCGATATTAAAATGGTGTGGGCTTGAGAAAACAATGGGGGCAGGGAACCTCTATTAAAGGACTCTTCGAGTACACTACCTAAAACAGGTACCAATTGGATTTTAAATGCCTCATAAAAGGCAGCGCCTAACCCATGAGGGCCAGGCGACTCACCGTTATTTAAAATATATCGATGGAGTCTTCCATTTCCTTTACAGTTATCGGACTTTGCAGTTCATCTACACCAGCGTTAAAAAGGAGTGCTCAAATCCTTGGTTCGGTGTTTTGCACGAGAAAAGGTATTCGGAATGTTTTGTAAAAGCCCCTTCTATTTCAGCTTGCTCTGTCAAAAATATTTCTTCGTGCTCAATGCTACGAATTTCGTTCCTTCGCGCATGACTCCTTTCGCCTGCCAACGACCGTTTCGTTGGCATTTCCCCGCCTATTAGTCTTTCAGTGCGAGCCCTTATCGCAGCTCCCTTATATTGTTCTACCTCGATGCGTTCTATTTTTGCATTTATTGTGCGCAAATCTTCAGTGAACAACCCCGGCGCTTTGGCTTCTTCAACTGTTAAAAGCTGCAACAAGTTACGAAGTTTTTTTTCTTCTCTTCTATCATTAAATTTTATCTCTGTCGAACGTTCAATAGCGGCTATCTTGATTTCCTGCTTAAAGGATTCCCATCTTTCCACGATGTTTTGGTTGCCGAAATTTACCAGTTCTGTTTTTCTTGCAACAATTGTGACTCGGAACTTATCTTTTAACAGTTTATCATTCATTTTCCAAAGATCCCAGTTAAACTTTGCTTGCCGCTGTTTTTTTCTGCCAACGCAGACGGAAACCAAACAATGATCCGAGAAAGAAACCGCGTCGACGGCGTAGTCCATGCAAGGAGCTAGTTCCGCCGACGCGTAGATCCTATCTAAACGGGCGTGGCTTGCTTTTTGTAACGTAAGCTAAATTTGTAACATCTTCAAGACAGGAGTTGTTCATACACTGTTCTAAAAAAAAGGGCACTGGAATCTGATGGTGCACTCTGATTGGCACGGTCCGCAGGCGTGTAGACATAACTGAAATATCCGAAGAAAAGGACTTGGTTTTCACAGTCGACTAATCTAACCACGTCTTCAAAAAAGGCACGACGTTGGCTGGGTTTCGTTGGTGCATAAACAGAAACTGCCCGAAAAGGGTGTTCACCGTAATTAAAATCCCAACAAACAAAACGACCTTCTGGAGAGCTTTGAACCTGGTCTACCACAGAGATAAGCGCTTTTTTCAAAAACATACAACATGCCCCCGCCGTTCCCTGGGCGTGACTGATGGCAACATGATATGAATCTAGAAAAGGTTGCACCATGGTGTCTGTGTGCGATTCACTCTGAACTTTAGTTCCTTGAACGCCTAAGATATCAATTTACTGTGCCTCCAGCAGCGTCTTAAGCTGAAACCTTCGCTTCTTAGAACCAAGCCCTCTAACGTTTAAAGTTGCTAATTTGATAGGGCCACTATTCAGCATTGGTTAAAGGGGCGTCACTCACACAGACACCAAGGCGTTTACATTCGCGGATTCATCTACAGCCGAAATGAGCGGGATGCGCTGTCAGAGCGATTCTGCTGCGCTGGTACCTTGCTCTTTTTGCTTTTGCTGGCCACCTTAGACCACTCACGTTGGAGCTGCTTCAGGCGTCGGTCAGTGTTGAGCCCCGGGGACTCTCGCGGCCGCTTTGCAGCTGCGGCAGCAGCGGTAGCTTGTGCCTTGTTGGAGTCGCCGCCGGCGTGAGCCGCCGCCGCCGCTTGAGAACCGTCGCTCTGTTGCGTGAACGTCGAGGTAATGGCTCGTGGAGTAGCCTGGTCGTCGTCATCGTTGGGGTCCAGCAGTTCTTGGGTGGAGAGGTTGCCATGTTTTTCTTCCTCGGTGCTGTTGCCTTCGCCGTGAATCGCCTTGCCTGCTTTTTCTGCCTCGTTGAGGGCGACGCCCTTGGTGTTTAGTGGGGCATCGAGGGCCGGGGCGTTTCCGTCGGCCGCCTCGTCCCCCTCCTTGGCTTCGTCGGACCGGTAGGTGCCGAAGCCGCAAGCTCAGCCTCTTCGTCGTTCATGACTTCGGAGAGGACGTCAGCCTCCTCAGGATTCTTCAGCCAGGTGGCCAAACGTTTTGCACTTTGAAAACCGCGGGGTACGACAGTCCTTACGAATGTGCCCGGTACGTCGGCACCAAAGGCACTGAGGCGCCCTACCGGGCACGACGACAAGGATGGAACCTCCGTAAAAAGCGGAGCATGTGCGGGAGGTCGTCCGGTGTCAAGTCCTCAAGCAGCATCACACGCACGAGGCGTGTAGTCGACTCGGCGGCTTCGAAACCGACCGCACCCCAGGTGTCTTGTCGGACATCGTATACGCCGAAGTCAGCGAACACTCTCGCTAAGGCAGCGTCAGCGACGTGGAAAGGCACCCAATGAACTTTCACCGTAACTTCTTGCTGTATCGGGTCGATGACTGCACAGCACCGCCCCTTTACTTGAAGTCCGCCTGAGTCCAGAAGTCGCTGACGAGCCTCGGGAGTCTTCAACTTAATGAGCCACGCGTGACCCATTTGAAAAGGCCCGATACCGGCGATCTCCTTCAGCACGCCCAACAGAAGGAACGGCGTGCGAAAGTCGTCAATCCGTTAGGGCCGTCCGCCAAGGTGGCAGTGCAAAATGAGGCACGCCCTCATCGAGTCTTCGGACGGTATCGACGGTAGAACAAACCGGTAGCCCGAAGGCGCACCAGCAAACCGGGCACCGCGGCTGGACATAGCCGCTGAAACACCTGGCTCGGAGCCAGCCATCGCACAACCGTTCCGCTCGGAAGCCGGAAGTGGAAGAGCAGCGGAAGAGCAACGGGATAAGCGATCCATTGCTGTACAATGACCACTGGTTGTAAGCGATATACTCTCTCCACGAACAGTCCTACAGCCGGAAGGCTGCAGGACTGTTGCTGCCGAAGTGGGTGTACGCGACTTCGTCGAGATGCCGCAAGGGTAGCTTTTATTCCGGACACCCCCCAATTGTGTGTGCAATAAAAAGCAAATGTAAATGCAAAACCTCCGATGGCTTAGACAAGAAACATTGAACGACGGGCCCACTCATTCCTTGTAATCCCGATACTCCCCAGGACTCCTCCTCCACGTCCCAGAAGACTCGCGGCAGCGCCGAGACTCTCTCAATTCTGGAGCCCACATCACGCAGCCTATTGTTCAGACCCCGAACAGGCCTTGTCTCTCCTGCTGCCGTCTCAGACAGGGCGCCACCACCGGCGAGAACGCAGTCTCGCTGGCGGTGGTGGCAGCGCCCGCTTTAGTCCACGCACGCGCAACTCGCTCCGCCTGCAGAGATAAGTCTGGAGGGGCAAAGCGACCGGAGGACTGCCGCAAAGATGAGTCCACCCCTGCAGGGAGCGCCGACAACGCGTGGCAAAAAGGGCGGCACTCACCGGTCACTCGACAAGCCACGAATCGAGCAGCCAGGAGGTGCACGCCATGGCGCAGCATCGCTTGCAAGCGCTGCGCAACGTCGTCACCAGAGGGCGCACGCGTACTTGTGACCAGAGCCGCTGCGAGAAGGCATATGTGCGCTCAGAATCCAGTCACTGTCCGGCCACTGCAGTGTGCACGCCTGCCCTGCCACGCGATCAACCGGGCTGGCCCAACTGCAGGGACTGACTGCAGAAAGCATTTGACCAAATGAAATTCACCGCGGCCGGTGCGCGACCATGGGTGGCGGCCGCCTCGGGCCGTGTGCCCAGCTGCGCAGGCTGGGTAAACAGCGCGAGCGAACCAGCACACGTCCGCTCGGAGGGCGCTGCGCAGGGCGACGTGGCTCGCTCGCCTGGACGCCGAGCGTAGGCAGCCGAACAAAACAGGGAGCGATCTCGACCTGCTTCGCGAAGTGCGATTGTCCTTCTCCCTTTGGCCAACACGCGCCCTCCGTGCAGCAGCGAACGGCGCAACCGCAGTTGACACGGGTCCACGCGAGACGCCCATCGGCAGCCCTGACGCCAACACAATGTTCGTCTCTTCTTGAGTCCATAAGTGCAACGGCGGGATATGTGGGTGCAACCCGGATGAAAATTTTCAGGTCCAGCTTACGTGCTCTGAAGGAGGCCTGCAGGGGATCCTTACAGCACCCCACTCTTCTCTTTTGGCGCCAACTGGCGGCGAATTCCCCTGCAGCGCTGAGCCCTCACGTGCGTGTCACTTGTCACGCAAACGCCTTTTTGTTTCTCTGCACGCGTCCTTTCTCGCCCAACAGATATCCGCCTGATCGCTGGATCGCTGCACGCTGTCTCCGCGTAAGCCTCCTGACCCGAAATGACCGCCAGGCCTCGCGTTCCGTGTACCATACGCCCACTGCCGGAGACCTTAATTGCGCTCAATTAAGCTAGAAACCACTGCTTCATCAAGGGGGCACAGGCCGAGCCTCCAGATTACTGCCGTCAGCAGTGTCTTCCACAAACCGGTGACTCCATATCGAAACGGCTGAGTATTTACAGCACAGCCGCTTTCACCCCTCTCGAGCCCATCCGCCTTCGCGCATTTCGTGGAAAGGGTTTCCCAAGCACGTTTCGCACGGATAGCAAGCACGCACGTAGCATCCGCCCATAGCTAGGTCACTTGATGACGGTGTGCATGTTACAGATACACCGCGTGCATACCGGGCGGGCAAGGTCTGGATATATCTTGGCCAGCGTGTCTGGCAACCAGGCTGGTCAACATGAATGTGGCGCAGTAAAAATGCTCTCAGTCGCAAGCTGTGTCCCTCATTAAAACACGCAGTATGCAGGGTTGAAAACTGTCACTGTGGGGAGGAAACACTGAAACTATGGCCGAGCTTGCGTCCACCAATCCTGAGGCTCCCTATGGCAACGTCGGGGAAACCGGGCTCGCTTCTAGCGACATTACGCAACACTGCAGGCGATCCCAACGCACCTGCAGCCGCCAGGAGCTTACCCGCTGTCAAAAGAACAAGAGGTCCCCCTCCGTCAACTCCGCACAAGCACGGTCCCACAAGTCATGAGACTTCCTCGCTAAGGAACAACAACGCCACGTCCGCGCCTTCCTCCAACCCACTAGAGCCCGAATTTCGGCCCCAACCCCCTACTCCTTGCAGAAAGTGAGTGCTTCTGCGAGACCCCGGGCACCCTCTACCATACTAAGAGGTGCTGCTATGATAAAAGCCCCAACTTCCGTCCCCTTCAGAAGTTGGGAAGATCGCACACTTCGTCCTCTCTTAGCACATTTCGCCACTGAGCGGGAAACTGTGGCCCGTTTTATCATCGACCTGCATATCACTCCAAGAACCACGGCTGGTGGAGCCACGCGAAAAAAAAAAAAAAAATGCGAGGGGAACTTAGCGCCCATTGGGACGCAGTGAGCGCGAAAGCGTTCGTGCCCAATTTTCGAAAACGTCCTCACACCATCATCCTCATTTCCCTTGGCGCATTTTTCTTCCCTCCGCTACTCGGACTGAGAGCTTCGGGCGATCGCGCCTCGTTAGACTTGCATCTTCACTTAATATTACTTGGCTGTAACTTCGAGTCTTTCAGGCACGCGATGCGCCGCGCGACGCCAAACTCGCTCCCCGTCAAGCTCCGAATACCTGTTGGGGACGTCCGAGATCGCAGCACAGCCTTTGGCCTCCGCCAGATCGACCCACCCAGCCGCGTTCGTACGGCTGATGGGCAGCGCCGCTTATACGAGCGCAGGTCTCAGTGAACGCTGCATGATGGCGCTACGCGCTACTAAAATCAGGCCAGCACATTCGCACCACCAAGCGAAGAAGGCGTTTTGGGGAAACGTACTTGGCCAGTGGCCCTATCGCTACTTGGTTATAACCATGCTCACATTACTCGTGTGGACCTCAGTACACGTCCTTAACTAACCCGTGTTGCTAAGTCTGAGGGCCCAGCGAGTTCACTTGGTCCACTTTTTGACAGCGACAGCCGTCGAGCTGCGGTGGGGATGCATGCTCGTTTCGCGTTCTGGAGGTCTCGGGTCTCATCACGACCCACGTTCACCTAAGCTCGTATATCGCCTTACTTTTATTGCCGTCTACCACTTTGCCTGTCCCCGTATAGGGTAACGACTGGTTTCCGACTGACCGAGTCAATTGAGCCTTTCCCGTGAAAATTGTGAGTGAGAAGCAGCTTACCATAGAGGGACCCAGCTGAGGAAAGAAGACGCCAGGAGAGTAAGAGAGCCTTGTTGTGCCAGGGGCAACACTTGAAATCCCGAGGGGGAACATCGCCGGCTGAAGAGAACGGGCAGTGCCAACGCGCACCCAAAGTCACGGCTGCGACCCAAATGAGGCGCAGCGCGCAAGCCATGGGCGCTGTTCTGAAGAAGGCCATATGAAACACTGGCGACCCTTCTTACCGGACCTCTGCGGCGGTGCCCGCCAACGAGTAGTGAGCACCGTTTACAGTGGCACTGCAAGTTGGCAGGCGCGCAAGGGAACAATGGGAACAAAAACCTGCACCAACAAAGCTATCACAGGTTAAAGCCAATTAGAGAAATAAATGAACTGGGAGGTATGCTCCAATGTGAATTTCAAGTAAAGCCAATTTGGTAGAAAAGCAAAGAAAAGCGAGGCTCTTGCAACTCGCGACAGAAGACAACACAACCCAGTCCCATCAGAAAGTGATTTCGAAATGCAGGGGTGGCGCCTCCTGAACTAATTCAGCTCCCACATAAATGTACCCTTTCCCCAATGAATCTCCCCTCCACTAACTCCCTGATCCATCATCGCTAACCACAGCCTCGGGAGGTACCCGGCAAACAGCGGCATTTATTGAAAGCCAATGTAAAAGGGGTGCACTAGCCCATCCGTGGGGGATGAAAAACCTTGCCTCCTTCTCCTGGCTGGACTAAAAACACCTCCCATCGTGATGGGACTGGTCTCGTCCTCTCCTGACCAAACATTAAGGGGACCGCGAAAGGGATAAACTAGCCCATCCCTGGAGGGTGAAAAACCATGCCTCCTTCTCCTGGCTGGACTAAAAAACACCCTCCATGGTGATGGGACTGGTCTCAACCAATCCGACCAAAATTTAAGGGGACGGTGATGACGAGCCGCAGGCAGACCGGGTCCACGCAGGAACCGAGAGCAGGAGCCCGAGCAGCCAACTCAAACTCCCGGGTCCCGCGCTGGAGCCCGGAACAGAACACCAGGGCGTCTCGGGACCTGCACAGCGAGAGCAAAAGCGCAGAATACCAACAGACATACAAAAAGGGCAACTCTCTCAGGCCGCACACGGCGGTCCAATCACGTCAGTCTGTTGAGGGCATGTAGAGATTCCGGAAGATTGCCGGCCTCCTCGTCCTCTTCAACAAGCCGCAAGTGCAGCGCTGTTGAGCGCGCTGCTGGTCGTGCACAGGGCCCACCTCCTCCTCAGGGGCCGCCACCTGCGCAAGCACGAAAAGAAAGATTCGCGATTGGTGCCTTTCCCACCAAGCTTGAATGGGCACGGGCACTACTGCGGTCGTGCTAATCCTGCCTCGAGGGGGGACGGCCCCTCGACCCCCCCCCCCCTCCCCCCCGCACTGAGGAGCGGTAGTCCAAGGACCGGAAAGAATCGTTCGGAATCAAAGAGGCAGCGAATGGCTTGTATACAGCGTGTCGACATGTGCCCGAGCGCGAGCGCTTCTGTCGCGATACTTCTCGGAAGGGTGCTCGCGGTGTCTCCGTTGTGCTCTTCACCTCACTACGGCACAAAGCTTCTCGCGCAGAGTCCGCTGCCGCACAAGAAGCGCGCCGGCCACCCTTCGAGAGCAGCCAAGTGATGCATCTCGCTTCCCTGAACTTACCGACGCATTCAGCAAGACGCCATCTGTCGCCTTCGTGACACCGACACCATTTTTCCAAGAAAACACTACTGGTCGTGCTTTTATTATTTGCACAAGAAAATGTCAACAACCTCTGGACGCGGGCACTTTTCCTCTGAAATCAAAAGTAGGAAAGTTGGTTCCGATTTATAAGGACGGCGATGAAAACTTCCCTCGCTACCATCGCGTTATTTTCCTCACCGGTCACTACGGCGAAATAATCAAATATATGGTAACTGTGTTCATTTTCTTCAAAGAAAACCTCTTTTTAAAGCAACTCAACACGGTTTTCGCTATGCTCATGTGAAACGCAGCTGACACATTGTACTCACAGCCAGCCATGCACTAAACTTTAGACCGACCGTCCCATGCCGATTGTGTGTTTTGGTATTTTTCAGAAGTGTCGGACATGGTTTCGCACGGGCTACTACGCCCTAAGCTAAGTGAATAGGCTGATAGAAGAGGTAGCTAATTTTTTTTCTAACAGCTCACAGTTCGTAGATGCAAATCGCTTTCCTTTTTGTTACAGCCACACTTATTCAGGCGTTCCGCAGACATCGGTGTTCTTTCATTTGCAACGTATAGTGTTCTTTCATTTGCAAATGACGCTACTGGTTCCAGTAGATAAGCATACAAACCGGCACTTCAATATTGCTGACTGACCTCGATATTGCCCTGGTACATAAACAAATGCCGAACAATGCGTATTTCTCGCACTACAACTTATCTGTCCCTCTAAAGCCACCGTGATTTCATTAGAGAGACTGCCTTGTATACCGATGACGATGATTCCAATTTTATCGCAAACTTGGAAAAAATATTGGAGATAACGAAAACGGGTGAAGCGGCGGCGGCGGCGACTTCCCAGCCAATTTATTGCGGCGATTCCTCGATCCGAACTTGCGATGGGCGGCCGCCGCCGCCGACCCGAGACGCCGCCAACAAACGTCGTGAGGGGCGACTGCCGTATCACTGGAATTCCGACCTGCAGTTGACGCACAAATAACTATGCTTTGAGGGCCGGCCTCTATTATCACGTCACTCCAGCGCGAAGTTGGAAGCTTTCTCAACACCCCGTCTTTAGGGGCTGCAGTGGAGCTGAGTGGGTAACTAAACGCTAGTTATTTCAAGCTGAACAAGCTTGTACTTCGTTTTCACGGGCCCTGTAAGTGCGAAAGCACCTTGGCCGATTTCGCGTGGTAACGGGTCGAAGCCTCATTCACGAAGCATCCCATATTTTACGGTTTGTAATCCGCTTGCGCAAACATTTACGCGCAGCAGAGGGAACAGGCGGCGGAGCGACGTTAGGCCCGAAGTCACCCTCCGAGGTCGTCCACGGGTGCCCACTGAAGAAATGTACTCGCCCTGATTGTACGTGCGCCCACATGCCGGCACCTCAAAGCGAAACATCAGGGCTAAGCTCCTGCGCGTACCCGACAGCTCGCGCCGTTAGAGCGATATACATACAGACGTGGATGCGCATGCCCGAAGTGGGGTATTGGACGACGCTTCACAAGCCGCAATGTATGCTCCTGCAGCGCCAGCAGCTACAGACGCCCGCGGTGCATGCTAAGACAAGCACAAATCAATCACTTCAAGCGTGCAAGCACAAGAAATGCGTGCCCGTACTATGAATCCTGTGTGCGTACGCAACGTTCCGTTTGTAAGTCAGTGCAGACTGGGCGTTTCCGGGTCGATGCAGAAATTTAATTAAGCGTGGTGACAGGCGCCCCTCCGCATCTAAACTGACCTGAGGGGCACTACAGAACCCTTATTCGCAATAGGAATGCGTACAACCAATCTGAAGGAGTATCTTTCTACCAAGAAAAATCACGGAAACAAAAAAGGGGGTGATATTACAGGGTCTCGAACCCAGGACGCAAGCGAAGCCCTGCCCAGAGCTCCGCCTCCCCCTTTTCTCTTCTTTACCAAGCCTTGCTGGCAATGCATGAATGTGGCTTCGCTGCATGACTTGTGCGTTTATTTCTCCACGTAGAACGCAGTCCAGATGACCGAAGACGCCGCCAGAGCCCAAGGACTCCTGGCCGCCATCTGACGGGGGAGGGTTGAGGAGGACTTCCACCTCCAACCTTCCGTAGCCCAATATTGGGCAAAATAAAGTTCATTCGTTCGTTCATTCCGCGTAGCCGAAGTTTTAACGTGGGCTTTTTTGCCCGACAACCGAGCCCTGCGGGAAAGCCAGACACACTAACGTTAGATCAACTCTCCGCTCCCTAGAGCAAATGGTTTAACGGCATGACATGGACCAGCATAGTCCATCGGGCGGTAGTCCGTCCCTTGTGCAAGCCCACAGGGGGTCCCCGGCCCACTCACGGTTGAGAACCGCTGCTTCAGATGAGCAGCGGGGCTCGCTAGCGACCCTGGTCGACGGACTGCGTATGTTTTCGGCGAAATGGTCATGGGCCTCTCGTCATGCCTGCCTCACGGTCGTTCGCAGCTTCGTTCGAGCACCGAGAGCCATGCTGCGAGCACCGCAGTCAGCGAGGCGGTGAGCAGGCGGTGGATGGGGCGGGTGGGTTCGTTGCCCCGCGGCGCGACTCAGGGGCAAGGCCAAGCGGCGGCGGCGGCAGCACGCATTCCCAGGCAACGAAGCGACATTTTCGGGGCCATATCGCCGCCGAGGAGCACAAAAAAGCTAACGACAGCCCCACGAACGCCGCCAGCAGGAAGGGCGAGGAGGGGGGCAAATGGACGCCGGCAAGGATTGTGCGCGCCGCGGAGTCCTCCAATCCCCCGGTGGTGTGCCAAACGCGGCATGCATGCCGCCGGCCGGACTCGATTTGGCGCCGCCTCGCGCGGCCCCCGGGGTCATTAATGGGCGGCAACAACTTGAACGAGAAAGCACCGACAGCGAAATGGCACGCAGCTGCAGTAGTGGCGGCGTGCACGCGGGCCTGCACAAGCGCGCGCCTCTCGGCGACGCGAGATGTCGGCGGAACATGCGCGCCTGCAACGCCACTCCGCCTGCAGGGGTCATCAGCACGGGGCGACGGAAAAACGTCTGCCACGAACCTCCGTCGGTGTAGTTTTAATCCCTTTCAAGCGTCTACCAACGTCAACAGAGTTTTTCCCGGCGATCTGACGTTGCCAATGTACGGTACGACGGTCGGCACTGATCGCCGGCGGAAGTGCACCCGGGGGCTGCCAAAGCTGCGCAGCCAGCACAGGCCGCCTTGCACGCCCCGTCCCCTCGATGCCCACGCGTTCCAGCCCGGGGGGATGAGGAGACCGCCTGGCTGCCAATGAGAGAACGAACAGCCCCAGCACCACCACGGCCCAAGAAGGGCCCAAAGCCTCGAAAGACAGCATACACGGCGGTGACACTGCGGACTACTCGAGAGCGGTGACCATCGTTCGTTTGCGAACGACCACAAGTCGACGGGGAATGCCAAAACTGTCTGAAATTTGTGGGACCACAATAGCGCGGGCAAATCGGGGCATTGTTAAGCTTAACAGCTGGACTCCTCCTTGACTCCACCCTTTTGGAGCATAGAATCCTTGTGAATAATCACCGAAAGGCAATGAGGTCGACTACGTCAAGAAACGCGTTCTCGGACAACAGTTCCAATGAGCAGCATGCCGTCATCAAGTGCCGTCCGTACACCGTCCCTTCACGGCGCTACATGCAAGCCAAGGAAGTGCATGAATGTGATGGTCTCCGGGCACGCTCTGTCGATAACCTAAGAGAAGAAGTTCCGTCTTCCTCGAGAGGGACACTGCCTTTGTTGCCTGACGCATCTTGTTAGCCAGCGGTTCTCAACCGTGAGGGGAACTATTTCGGGCTGGTACAAGTGATGGGGAACCCCACGGGGTTGGTCCATGTCGCGATGCCGAAAAATCTGCACTCGCCACTTAAGTCGGTCACATACTTACTCAAAGCCCGAATTTTCTGTCTTCCCTTTAAGCTGGTGTGCGTAATATTGTCAAACACTTTGCCCTTGCAGCTGAAAGTTGCCAAAACACTTCTGTGCTGACTTTTGCGTGTCTGTCTTTTCCGCATACCTGGTGTGCTTTGGAGGAAGCCAACGTTAAAATATTTGCTGCGCGGAGAAATACAACGCACCTTTTAGGGGCGAAGTCCCTTAAGGGCTAGGACTGTTAGCGTCTCCAGTCGTAATCGTCGTCTGATGTAGTCACAGTACTAAAGCACCGGGACACTAATTTACGCCTCGCGCTAGAGAGCTTCGTGAATCAAAGACAGGAGACTTTTACGGCAAAGCTGTATACCTCTACCATACCTCGGCAAAGCTGGACGCCACTCACACAGAAAAATATATTTTTCCTCACGCACTCACACTCACGCTCACCACTCGCCCTCACCACTTGCACTCACGCTCACTGCGCGCCCTCCATGACTCGCACTCACTCGCGCTGACGCTCACCGCTCGCCGTCTCCCCTCGCACGCGAGCGTGTGCAGCAGACCCTCCAGGAGTCGTGAAACCGAACAGTGTCAGTGCATTACGGCGTCAGAAGGCCGTCGAAGTCGATTTCCTAAATGAACACGCCACCAGAGAATTAACTCTATAGCGTGCCGTACCGCAGGAGTTCAGTGACGACACATCTCCGAAGCTAAAAGCCATCCCGCCATTAACAACCACCAAAGCGAGCGGCTCCCGCGACGAATAGCAAACAGCGAGTTCAAGCGCAATAGTGGCGCTCATCGCATGCAAGCCCCGCCAATTGCGCGAGTAGCCCAAGTGCAGTCGCGAGTGGCGAGCGGGATTCACGGCCAGCGGCACTCGCACTTTCGAGTGGTGAGCGGTGCCCACTGTGCGTGGGGCTCGCACTCACACTCGCCAGTCCACAACGGTGGCGAGGCTCACTCACCACTCGCTCATGAGTGGTGAGTGCACCCGTGAGGCTATGACCTACACCGTACCCATCGGTTCATCTCCATCGGCAAGAACGGCAAGGCGCCAAGAATACACTTATACTGCATGCTTCGCCCCTCCCCGCGGGTTTCAGGTTAGTGGAGATGGCCCGGGATTTTTTTCATCCGGGGACGGCTTCGTGGACACATTAAATAGCCTCGCGGACCCCTGAGGTCCGAGGACCCCCATTCGAGAACCAGTGCAGCAGACCTTCTACTAGAGTCATTTGGTCCAGTCAATTGCGACAGTCAACGTCACGGATTTGTGGGGACACCCACCCCAAGCTACGAGCTACGGAACCGTATAATGCGCCATGCAAGAAAGCTAATGACGAAACTCGAACACCAATCCTGACGTTCGGGCTTCGGCGGTTTACACTTGCCCCAATTTATACGCCTTCATCGCGCGTTGGCGCGGGTGCTTATACATAACATGCGGCATACGAGCAACACGGTTCTTGACGGCGAAGGAACTTCGAAAGACGTGCAGAGCGCGCAATCACTCGCTCCTCCAGACGAACGTGCACAACCATCGACCTCGTCGCTCAAAACGGTCTGCGCGCTTCTTGATGGTGAACGTGCTCGAGGAAGACAACATGCCAGCACTGCAGATACGGCCACAAACACCAGGCAGCTCACGATTAGTTAGGTGCAGGGGTAGTGCAGGTGCCGCCACCGTGGCAGAACCGCTCCTTCCCTCTGCTTCCGCACCTCCTCTCTTGGGGGACGTGCAGGGAAAGCCGTGAACTCACCCTGCGTGCACTCTCTGCGCCGTCGGCCAGTCGCACTGCGCACTCGAAGAGGCGAGGGCTGCACTGCCGGAACGAGCTCAGCGAGTGCAGCCAAATCGAACACAGCTAGCCTTTTGTCATTCCTCACAGGCTTCGAGCGGGTGTTTGGGCGCGTCGGTCGGACGTGATCAATCGGAAAGACAGCGTAGCTGAGACAGGAACAGGAGGAAAGCTTGGCACTCGCGAGCGCGCGTACACACTCGCAACTCTTGTATCAAGAAGAGATCCCTGGTTTGTTCCCCTTGATTAAGGGCAACCGGATTACCCTGCCACCTGTCGTTAGAAGGTGATAGTAATCAGCCGTTCGCCGCTGCTTTGGCTAGTCAAAGGGGGAATGCTTTTGGGACAGTAGGAAACAATTGTATGTTTCCTGCCTTTATCGAGCGATTCGTTTTTCTATTCGGCTGGTCATAAACAACAAGTCTTTAACAAAGTTTTGTTTTTACTATTTAGACCATTTTGAGGGGACGATGGCTGGCTTTTACTGCGCTTCTTCACGACAGTAGCAAGTGTGACGCACTGGACACTCGGCACAGCTGCCGGCAGCTACGGCGGCGCCATTTGCGTTTATTTATTTATTTATTTATTCAGAGTACCCCTGAAGGCCCTCTAGGCGAGGGTGTTATAACATCATACAACAATACGGACAAAAATACAAGATGCATTAAAACCTGCTGACGTAATTAGCTCCAGGTGAAATTTATCGCTGCGTTGAGAATTGTATAATTATGTAAAAACAGGTGCACATAACTACATAACTATTATACCATGGTTGTTACAGTTTCACATAGTTACAGCGAAGCTGTCTGTGGCTAGGATCCAGCAGATCTTTTCCCGCGTCAGATCGAGCGTAAACCAACATTGTTCAGCCTATGGAAAAATTCATAAAAAAATGGCTCAGGTTTAACACTTGCGCACCTAGTTGTCACGAGCGAAAGCAAAGATTACGCAGTGTTTCGTGAAAGCTTCCTTGGGAATTCGCAGCCTGCTGTCTGGCTACACCTACTGGATCCATCTTTGCGCTTGCGCTGATGGGCGCGCATAGGAAGCCCAGCCGGCGCGCCGCTGGTGGCGAGAACGAAGAATCAAGTGTCGGCAAGGGAGCTGGCAAAGCAGCGCTTTCGTGTGCCTGTTTCTCTGGTCTTTGTTCCTGAAAACTCAGCAGTGCGCGCAGAGTTTTCACATATCAGTCGTGTAAACGCGCCACCTAGTCGCGCGGGGTGCTTGCGGCGAAGCACCCCGCACGACTGACGTCACAGCCGCCGCTGCAGGGCGATGAGGGGCAGGCGAAGCAGCCACTGCACCCTCGCCTAGTCACGTGGTGCCGCAGCGGCGAATAGATGTCCCGCTTGCACGCCGGCGGCTGAAGGTCATTGCGACGCGATGAATGACCCCGAAAGGTGTAACGTAGTCGAGCTTTCGCTACCAAAAATAGCAACAGCTGCTAGGGCCTCCATATTTTGATGTGAAATGGCGCATACGGCCCCCAAAGTAGCATCCGCGTTCACAAGTGAAGCCGACGTTGCGAGAATTGGTCTCTGCAAGCTTACTCAGCCACATCGCGCTCTGCACAGTGAGGCGCGTCCAGCGCGCGTGTCACGGCCCCTTCCCCTCCGCCGCCTCTTTCCAGACTCCCCCGACACTGCGCCATGCCGCGCGCTCTTGGTCGGCGACATGTGCGGCGCACAGCGCCGTGATTGGCGTAGCCACGGCATTGTTCTGGCCACCAACCGTGCGAGTCCTCTTCCTGCGACGCAGAGAGAGCGCCGCGGTCCTTAAGATAGCGAATCCCCGCCGGTACAGCCATGGTTACAGCTAAACCCCAACGCAGTCAATCCCGCCAGACCGCCATGCAGCTTCGCTGAACTTTCCCCTTGCGAAGGTGGAAGCGCTCGGTTTTGCGTGTGCGTGATTTCGAGTTATCGCCTAGTGTAGCAACGGGGAACAAATTACCATCTCAATCGCGCTCTGGAAACAGGGATTGAGTCGTCCTCAACCATTCGTCGGCTTGCGGTGGATCTGCTACTATATTTTCTTCACAGTCGCCACATCAGCCGCACTCCGAGAGCTTTCCTGCAGCTGCAACCTCGTTGCCGTCCTTGGGTAGATGTGCGGGTATTGCGCCGCCTCCTGCGAATTTTTCCACGTCTTCTTTGGCTTGTGTTCGAACATTGCGAACCAGGCTAGCCCATTCAGCCCCCTTTAACGGGCTCCACGTTGGCGGCGCACAAGTTTGCGCAAAACTATTATCCGCCACTTTTATGACCTCATTAGTGTAGTTTCTTGCGCCACCAATTTCGTCTCTTCCAAGTGCACACATTCCAGCTCGATCTGCCAATAGCAAGCCAGCTTCTGGTTCCCCGCAAACCCCCTTTTCTGTTTGTTGTTTCCTCAGTATTTGCCACGTCGTGGCGCGTATGTCACAAATCCGACGGACAATTCCGAGTCCGTCCTCCACTCCACGTGCTTCCTCTCGGCTGGAGGATAGCGCAGTGCTTGTACATGCGAAAATCGCTTACAGCAATCTCCTCGACTGGGGAAGGAATTCAGAATACGGGGCTTAGTGATTTCACGTTTGGATTTTTTCTGTTTGCGGGTCTAGCCCTTTCCCTTTTGAGAGCTGCCCTAATTACATATGTATACGCTGCTCGCCGTCCCGTGATCACTTCTCCTAATTTACCTTGCAATGCCTACCACGAAGGCATGGTTCGAAGTGCCTAGATTAGCATTTCACGATATAATGTTATCCGAACTGGGCCTACTTCGCCCAAACGGATTGAAATAGACTCCTTCGTGAAGCCTCCCACATTGTCCAGTTTATAACTCGCTCGCGCAAAGGTGATGCTCAGGAAGGAGGCGCCGCTTAAGTTCGAGGGGTTGTCGGGAGAAAATGCCTCTTCTTGAGCGGCCTCTTGGGAACATCAATCACAAATATTTGCACAATTCGCTGCTTCTGAAATTTGGGAGGCGTCTTCGAAATGCTCGTTTTGAGGACCATCGCAAGCGAACATGCGATACCGTCGGTCGGTCGGCCGCGCACCTGTGTACCGTGACGTCGGTCATACTAAGAACATCGGAGAGCTTAAGCTCGCGTTGTGTATATCACTCTGTGAAGCTGTAAACCTTGTAATTTAAAAATGACGCGTCCTTTATTGGTTGCCATAAACAGTTTTCTATTCGTGTGTCAGGTGATGCGACCGTTTCAGTTTTCTGGCAACCATTGTAGCAGAACTCGAATAAGGTGGCTACAATTCTGGCCCCCTTACCTCGGACCTACTGTATGTTTCTACACAGTTTCCGTGCTGAAGTTCACGTTATTTTGCCTCTAACACGTTAAACGGCATAAAGCCGCTCAAGAATAAAACAATACCCAGCGTGTGATTCCAAGTGCATGGGAGCCGGATATCTTTACCCATTCAACCACAGACGGCAACAGCGCGCGCGGCCGAAAAATGCGGCGTATTTCAGTCCCCCGGACTCTTTTCATTAATTTCAATCCATCCAGCGCTTGAACAACCAATTAACTGCTCAACACTTCTGGAGTAAGCCACAGGGGAGCATATCCAATTGGAGGAGCAACTTTTAACAACAACGTTTATTGCAGGAAAGCAATCGAACTGCGTGATGCATGGAACTCGCGACGTGCTGTACGCTGCTTCGGTATTTTTATACATGCATAGAGTAAAATACGGATAGGTTTTAGGTTCCCACTGCTGGAAGTTCCCTTTATAAACGTTTTTGTGCAGTGTTTATTCCAATTTTACCCTTTCGGTCATTTTTCTCGTCAGTCCTGGTTACTCTCACCCGGTCAGTAACGCGGCTTACGTCCGCGTTACTCTCACTAGAGGCTATGTGAAACAGACGACGGCAAGCTGGAGCAGCATTACCGAACAGTTTAGAGTAGCAGGAAACAGCGTAAACAGCTCACGAGTACCCAGTTTACGTTAAGCATGCTTTTACTATCTTTGTGTACAAATGCGGAGCGAACTCGATCATGGAATGCACGTTTTGGTAATAACACACACAAGCTGGGGGTTCTTCCTTTTGTTTTTCGGCTTTAACGACCAGCTGATCCCTCGGCGGACGCTTTTTTTTTTTTTTTTTAGGGGGGAAGGGGGGGGGGGTATACAGGGTATACGCGCAGTTCACAAGCGGTAAAAGGTGTCGCAGGAAAAGTGTGGCATGTGAGCCCTCTGTTTTCAGTTTGTTCTAGATTCTGCAGGCTCCTAGCTGTGTCATATGATGTCTCGAAGAAGCGTTCAGTCGCAGATGCAGATTACTATTTAAGCCCGCCTCCGCACTGCTCACGGAGGATATGTTAATGTTTGCGAGCGCTCACTTCGCGACAAGACGACCCCGCATTAATTTTTTTGTTGTGTGCTGATTCCAGAGTATTATCCATCGCACTTCTTTCGTAGAACGTTTGCGAAATTTATACCAAATTGCCGTGTCCAGGGTAGTGGTCAATATCTGCGGCATGATATTGCAGAGCATACCTGGCGTGCTGTCGGGTATGAATGCTCCGCAAGATTATGTAAGCACACAAAACCGATTTACACCGTAGGAAACTGCTTACCGAGACGCTGTTAAAAATTTCAGAGCAGTGGAGTGACAATCAGTCTCATGCGTATGCCGGTTTCGCGACGCCTGCCTGTGACACACACCTGGCGCTTATACAGGCCGAATGTACCGCACTAAGATCGCGTAAGAAACATTTGCATTCTCGTAAATACACCACATTTGCGAAAAACGGCGGGACTGCTCCACATAAATATGTATTTCCAACGCATACAAACCGTAAATCTCAGTCGTCAACTGGCAGCAAAAGCAGCGGCGACAGTGGGGAGCAGGCGGAGTCTCCCGCGGCTACTTTCGAAACGCGCCGCTAGGGGGATTTCACTGGTGCTCGAGGCGTATTGGGTTTTCACATATTTTTACAGCGAAGCTGTTAGCGTCTCGTAGGTCGGATAATTTCGTGTCGTAAACAAAAAACCCAGGCAGGGCGCAGCAGTTCTCGCCCAAGACGCCGAGCGCATGCGTCGGGCTAATCATGCGTGCAGCACAGAGCTCCGTATCCGTGAAAAGAACAAACCGCGTGATGGATGATAAGGCGCCGGTGAACACTGCGGACCCCCTCCCCCCTGACATGTGTTTTGGTAAAGATTAGGTTTCTAACCGCTCTCGAAAGGAGAGGGGGGCTGACGCCATTCGAGGGCTAGCGCATGCGTCAGGCTAGGTAGTTCCAGGCCAATTCGGGCTACTCGTTTCTGTGGTCGGCGGTAAAAATTGTTCGTAGGCTATTTAGCTATTTTTGGTCATTCTGCATCCTTATGTGAGAAACCTTAAAGATGTAAACAGTATTAAAACATCACGTTTAATAATAGCCAACATGTAACATTTAATCTGGCTCCCAAGGAAAGTAAACAAATGAGTCACAATTTTGTGCTCTAATCACAGCAATCTTATTGATTGATTGATTGTGGAGTTTAACGCACCGATACTACGCAGGGGATGAGGCACGCCGTAGTGGCGCCCTTCACATCATCCGAGATCTTTTTGGAGGGGTTCAACCCCAGGGCGATGTACTCAAGTGCACCTGTTTCTGCTCCAAACGAGCAATGTTTTGTTATATAACTTGCACTGATTCTGTATATATTTCCGACTAATCGCAGCAGACATCTGAAGAAGCGTTTGAAATAAATTGCGTGAACTTTTATGCTTTAGCTATTTGGACTATTTATCTAGATTGACATTGCGCTACTTTTGGGCTCTGCAGCTCAAAATTTTGGCGGGTTTCTGTGCGAGAACGTGGCATCGCTGGCTAGGCATGACGCAGCAGTTCTCGCCCAAGACGCCACGCGCATGCGTCAGAACCCAGCATTTGCCGCCAGAGAAGCCGAGTGCAAGCGACGAGCCCGCAGAGACAACGAAAAGCATTTTCCGCCCTCCCCCGTGAGCATGTGCAGTGCAGCGCAGCAAGAGATGTGCTGAACATCCACTTTCGCAGGGCGGGATGGCGTCCATTGTTTATGTGAGACCTCTTCGATAGTAATTTAAAAAGACGTCATTGAGCAATTCAGTGATGTCAAGCGGTGAAGCCTACCTTGAAGGGTCTATTGATACGTGTACTACATTGGGTCTCAAGGAAGTATTGAAGACCTGTGACCATTGGATGTCAGCTACCTCTCACACTGCCCCCGACAGAGTGTCTTCCCAGCAGCGCGTTTGTGTACACCGGGGGGCCCCGCGGTGCGCAGCAGCAAACCGGTTAACGCATTCCCCCCCCCCCCACAACTGCCATCGCCAGTTCCTGCATTTTACTTCATTCTCGTTCGCGCGATTCACGGGCGTAGTCTGGATGCACGTCCGCTGGTTTGCAATAGAAAGACACGCGCTACGGCCAAACCAAACGCTGTTGCATTGTTGTAACTTCTGCAGACAAAGCATCAACTGTCATTTCTTATAATCACTGCAGCTGGTTTTCTTTCACTTACAATTGGCCAAAATTGTGGTTCCAGTGGCTCAGTAGGCCACCTTAAAGGGCACCTCATGCAACATAGTGGCTGCTCGATATTCCCGCTCAATTCGCAAACGTGAAACTTTTCAAGACGTTTTGTGACATTGTGGCCAACGACGGCTTCATCACGAGTATATCACGTGAACGACAGCCAAAAAAACGCTTATACCTTCGAAGCGGTGCCGCAGTGTCAACGAATGCCAACCTTGCGAAACGCACACAGACAACCTTTTTGTCAGCCGGAAGCACGCGACACAAATGAGTGCCAGTCAGCAAACGCTCAAATCTGATTGATTGATTGTAGGGTTTAACTCGCCGACGCAGCGCAGGCGATGAGTCGCGCCGTAGTGGAGGGCTCCGGATTAATTTTGACCACCTGCAGGGGATCTTTAACGTGCGCCGAAATCTCGTACACACGGGCATTTTTGCTTTTCGCCTCCACCAAACGCTCAAATCTCGCAACATGATCTGATCTTCTGTCAGAGTGCATCGTCGGAGCCAAGGTGGCCGTGTTTGCGAACAAGCGGGTGTGACGTTGATTGCCACCTTGTCTGGGCCAACAGTGAACAATCGCGAAATCGCGCTTATGTTGCACAACCAGTTTAATTTAATTTGAAAAGTAACGGCAAAAACGATCTCCCATGTTCCCGTTCACCAGTGAGTCAGCAACAGTTTGACAGCAGAGCTGTAGTAGCTGGCCGTGATGTGCGGCTTTTAGCGCGTAACTCGTTAAAAATGCCAAGAAAATGACGAGCGCTTGTGAGCGCGTGTCTCGCGGCGACCACCCAGCGTCGCCGGCACACGCAGTGGCTCTATCAAAAAAAAAAAAAAAAAAGAAAGAAAAGAAAGACTGGCGAAAATACCGAGGGGCGAGAAAATGGAAAGGAAGTGGTGGAAGTCTACAATAGCGAGGATGAGTTTGCAGAACACTCGCCCACTCCGTGTAATGGTCGCCATGAGGAACACGACGATATCGATGAATATTACGATGACTACTACGAGCACAGCGCAAAGCTACGACGTGACATGTAAATTAACAATTTAAAACTTGTACAAACGTGTGGTGATGTGTCCTTCAGTGCTCACGTAGGAAGAAATCCTGCAGCTTCGCTATGGTTCGAGCCTTGCGCGACTTTGTGCAAGCTTGGCCAGTTTTTTTTTTTTTTTTTTTCAATTACCCGCTGCGGTGGCGCAGTGGTTAAGGCGTTGTGCTGCTGAGTAAAAGGAAGCCGCTTCGATTCCGGCCGCGGAGGGTGGTTTTCAGACTGAGGCGATGACGGCCGCGTGTTTGAGATTAGGGCGCCCGTTAAAGATCCCCTGCAGGTTGTCGTGATTGTTCCTCTCGAGTCTTCCTCCTCAGCCCTCAAAATGCGAAAATTCAACTTCTCTAATTAGATATGCTCCAACACATTCGCTTTAATGCTGCAGCCCTGAATGGCTCATTGAGTAGAATGGCCGCCGACGACCGGCGTCTGCAGCGATACGGCGGCACACACGGTGGTCGACGACGAAGCGAAGAGAGAATCTGAGGGCGCACAGGACGGATCCCAGAGCACATCTGGGAGTGGCTCTCCAATGCGGGTCCGCGAAGCCTTCCTCTTCTCTCCCCCCGTTGACTTCCCCTTAATGCAAAAAGGCGGCTACACTGCATAATAACAACCTTTATTTTATTTTTTTTACTCCGCCTAGCACATCTTTTAACATTGGCTTTTTGCACAACACGCCAGCTATGCGAAAAAGCCAGACACACAAAAGGCAGCGTACAGGCGATTTTCAGCCGCAGAAGCAAATCGTTTGAGAATATGACATGCATGAGCATACAAGTAAGCCTCCCAAGGCGGACACTGAATGTGTGTAGGGGACTCCAGCTGCGCGTGAAGATTGTTTGGCATTGTAACACAGCTCAGCATCCCTCTCGCAAGTCCCAAAGGGGTACCCGTCGCACTCATGCTTGACGGCTGCGCGGGTGTGGCTGACCTAAGGTGATTGCGCTTTAGAATTCGACTTGTAAAACATCGACGACCGGTCCACACAGCACGACGTGCCACGAGCTGGACACCCCGTGGCGCGTTGTTACTTTTCTTCGCTGTTACACTCAACAGCGAATGTGATGCAAAACATACCCACCAGCTGGATTGGGCACTGACGGTGACATTTGCCGTTGCAATTACCATTTGGCTGCGACCTCAACACCCCAGCCCAGAATCTCGCATGCACACTCAAGGGGACTGACACATGAGCATGACGTCAGAAACTGGCGCCTTATGCCCACTGGCTGCGACGTCAACGCAACCACTAGAACGAGCGCTCTGCGGCGTTCACCTGGAGATCAACGCTTTCGCATTCACAACTGATGAGGGCTGCCTAGGTGTCCTGGGGCATTTTTTTCTTCGCAGTGTGCCGCTGTTGAAAAAATGGATAGCCCAAAACGCTCACGTTTGTTGGCCTCAAAGGCTTAAAGCAATGCCGTTCCCGACCGACACAAGCTCATCGAGTCAAGATGCGAGTGTCGACGAAGACGCGAGATCTGCGAAGCGAGGCTCGGCGTTAGGGAGGCGTACCAGGGCGGCGGCGGCGACAAGACGGGGACGAGGTGGTCCGTGCCGCCGTCCACAGCACCGGAGAAGTCACGGCATCGCTATCAGGAACCCGTGAATTCTTCCAGTGCCATTGACGGAGGCACGAGGGCGACTTTCAGCGGCAAGCGGCGAGCGGGCATTCGCTTCCTCCGCAGCCGGCCAGGGGGCGGGCCGCGAGGGGCCAGTGCGCCCTCTTTCGGCAGCAGCAGCGGCAGCGGCATCGTGGGCGGCCATGCTTGCGGCCTTCTGGGAGCGGAGGAGGGCACTTTGCGGGGTTCGCTTACCCCGCTCGGCGCGAGATGGCTTCTCCCTGCCTCGTTCTTCCCTCGTTCTTTCGTTTTTGTTCGCCACAGTTATTATGCCGTACACCCGCGGTGGCTTCTTGCGGCACACGTTTGTGCCCCCGCTCTTCCTGGCTTGACGACTTCCACGGTCAACTCTGTTTCGTTCGCTCTGCTCGCAAACTCACCTCCGGTCGAGGTGACGTAACCCTGACTTTACAGAAGTAAACACGCGGGAGACAACAGGAGTGTTACTGCAGAGGGGGAAAGCGTTCAAATGGAAGGTTGGATGAAGTAACGCAAAAATGAGGAGAAGAGGGCATGACACACACTTTCAGTTGGTAACAACGACTGCGCATGCTCAGAACTCCATGCACCGCCTCGCCTACGCACGCCTCAAGAATAACGTAACGTGCCGATGCGGGCAGATGGTGGCCTCCCTCGTGGCGGCCGTTTCAAAGATGGCAGTGACAGCGCTCCGACTAAAAAGTGCCAGTGCACTGCCAGCAAGCGACAGCTTTGCAATCCCGAAAGATGTAAAAAAAAATGAACGAGCGAGATCGTCCTGGCAGCAGTTACACGACCACTATGGTGGAGAGAGGGGCTTGCGCGAGGGGACTGTCATCGAAAAGTCGTCACCTGCGCCTCCACGTCACTGGGTGCTAAGCTAAAATTCACGCGGAACGCGGAAGCGACTGGTTGGCTCCCTGTAAATCGGAGGAAGAACGCTGGAGGAAGGGCAGTTACGACTCTGGATTGAAGTGGATCGCTACGAGGCTCGTTCGCTGCGCATGCCACGCTCAGTATACCTGCAGCACGCACGTTCGTGGTATGCTGTTCGATGCTTAAAAAAGTGAGTTTGCCGAGCAGTTCCTTTTGCTTCAGAAAACTGGTATTTTTGTGCGCGTGAGCAAAACAATTCCGAAGAGGATGTGGTATCTCCCCGCTAGAGAGTATCAGTGTAACGGGGTTTCTTTGTCGTACTTTCCGAATTGACCAATCCGAAGCCAGTGAGCCGGCGCTAACGCATTTGTTTTTGGAAATAACTCACCGGGAAAGTGGTTTGCATGCTATGTATTGGTTTGGATACCGGCGTACACAGATATAGACAGATACGGGTGTCTGCAGCTGCAGCTCCTTGTTTTCTTCGTTCCCATCTGTTCAGAGCCTCGCGTTTATTCCTTAAAATCAACTGGTGACACGGGCTTATTTAGTTGCTCGATATGAGTCCCTATAGGGGAGCTATACACTGAAGCTCTATAGCGCAGCAGAGATCTAATGTACTGACACCAGTAACCCATATGCTGTGGGATCATGCAACTCGTCCCTCGAATCAGCGCCAAGCTCTGAAAATTTTAATCTCCTATTGGGATGAAATTAGTCGAATTTCGCAATTGTAAACTCTGGCCCAAGCTCGAGAAAAAATCGTCCACCAAATCTACGCCAGGTTTCTTTTTTCCCGCCCAGCTCCTTGCTCCATCCGAAAGAGAGAAGCGCGTAGGAGACTGCGAACGCCGGCAAACTGCTTTGCTTCTTCAATAAATATCCTCTCTCTCCAAAAGGGGAAGACACGCCGCTGAGCCAATGCGTGGAATACAGGAATTAGTGTCCGCTGTGAAATTGCCACGTCTGTCGGGTTGACAGTGAACTCTGTTCTCGCAGTGAGTCTACGGGGCGTCGCTCAAAGAAGAAGAGTCAGCAAGGCTGCCCATATACAGGCCGATCGAGACGGGGAAGAAGGAGTTGAAGCTCGCTTTGACCATACAGCTTGTGGACGGGAACAAGCTCGCCTTTAAAGTAAACATCCTTATTTCACCTGCTACAACACTTAACGTGTCTCCACCGTTACAATATGATGCCAGGTTGACCACCGTGCCCATGCTCACTGAAAACAGCAAACGTGGTTGGCATTCATGCGGCGACGTGCACCTGCTGCCCATCCGGACCCGACCCGGCTAGCCAATCATGTCAGGACGAATTGTAAGACGTCAACGGGCTGGGCAGGCACGTTTTGTGTTGGCGGAATCGACAGCGACCCGCAGTTCATCCCGCAGTTTATTTCCTACAAGTATGTGGATAACAGACGGGCTTTCGCTGTAGGGTGCTTGCGCGTGAGGTGTAGCGCTTCCGCGCCAGCCCTAATGCGATTGGTCGCACGCGCAGGGACGCCACGTCACGGCTGGTCCGAACTAAAGCAAGACGGACACGCATGCACCCTTTCGAGCCGTTCCGAGACATTTCGCGAGGCGCTCAACGCTTGCCGAACCAACTGGAGAGGATTGTGGCTTTATCTCAGTGCGTGCACTAGGAAGCGAGCAATAATGCGCGTCATTCGCGCGCGCATGAACGAAGGGAGCGCTCCGACAGAGGACCCCTTCACTCGTCCGGACCACGTACACAAAATACCCGCTCCCCGCAAGACCAGACGACGGACAGTCAGCGCGGCGGGTCCCTGCGAGGGTGCTTCGAAGCGAGGCCTTGTGGGAGAAATGAAAACCCGGCGGCACCTTGCACGCGGAAAACTCCCCCAGCGCGGCCCCGTGAGCGAAAAAAAAAAATTCACGCATCTCAACGAAGTGAATCAAGACGAGTGGGCGAAGCACTGGGGATTGCTCTTACCGTAAACCGTAAATCACCCGTGAGAGTGCTTACTGCTGCTAAAACGATTTCCAATCCAATCCAATTCAATTCAATTTAATTCAATGCTCCTCGCGCATGCGCAGCACGGCTTTCCAGGAGCACTCCCTCCCTCTCTATAACCTTTTCTGAACCTTTTATTTTGTTCTTGTTAACCTTTTGTAAACCTTTTGTTCACAAATGTTTCGATTTACACGGTGCTATGCCGTGAGCACGGACGACGACGCCCCTGAAACCAGAGGTTGGAGAGGGCTTTGAAGTGATGGGAAACAGATTGGCTCGGTCTAAAGCTGATCCTCTCGCATCTCTACCGACCCTCGGTGTGTGGGGTCGGCACATCGGAGGGAGCAAAAAGGCCTAGAGCGCGCACGCAGCGAGCTTCTGCGAGAAGCACGTGTAGATCAGGTGACAACGGCATGCATGGGCAGCTGGCGTGCAGACTGCAGCGTCAACGTCCTTGGACTGCGCCATGCTTCACCAGCCATTGTCGTTCGCAAAGTGGAAGGGCGCAGAATTATTTTCTTCGTTTACATTACGACCATAACAAGGAACACTGGGAACCAGACAAGGAGGAATAGAACCAAATGCGACCTCTGAAAATTTGAGAGATAAATTGGCAGTTGAACTCCTTTCTGGCTCATCCTCTTTGCATTTCGAGACCACGTGTCTTCGTAGTTTTGTACAAATTATAAAAATAAGCTTGTATGAATTGACGAGTACCGTAAAGTTCCGAAAGAACGCTCACCCAATGCAAAGAGATATGAAGTGAAAAATACGGGATCGGCGAACTTTCGGGTCAAGTGCGGAAAGGACAAATAAGTGACCGCATCAACAAATAAATCGATTATTCGCGCTTAATTGCTTTGTTCACTCGATCGGCGCTAAAGCCATCGATTTGAGGGGGTGGGCGGCCTTTGGGGCCTTTTAGTAGATCGAATATTTCACCCATGAAGGGGGTGAATGTGAACATCATCGACACAGCTCTGTCTGGTTGGGATAAACTTGAAGAGGCAAATGCACCAACCAAGCTTGCGCTCACTGAAAGCGGGTGGGCGATGTTCCGGGTGAGGCGGCCGTTCAGCTGCACGAAGCCAGCAGCGGTGAGCGGGGAAGGTGACAACACAAACAGGGCCTCTCGGGACGTTGCCCTTTAAACTTCGGGGTATTCGCACAATGTGAAACAATTGCGGGCCAACAGGACAGCAGCAATTGCGAACAGCGTTGCTTTTAAACGATTTTTACGAACACTCTGTGGCGCCTAAAATGGTCAGCTTTCAAAGACGGCTGTCCGCCGCTCGTAGATCTTGTGTCTTGAAGGATTTCCTTTAAATATGGAGCTGTCGCGAGCAAAATACAGACAATTATTGAATGCATCACGTGACGAAAATGCGCCGAGAAATTGAGGGCGTATATATAGTATGCTGTGAACTAGCGTCACTAAATAAAGGCATTTAATTGATTGATTGTAGGGTTTAACGAGCCGACGCAACACAATAAAGGCTTTTAGAGTATCCGCACTTTTTCTCTCATTGTGATGTGCCGCCAGGATTTTCATTGGTCGGTCGGCACCACGTGATATTTGTTTACAAATGGGCGCGGCCATTTTGTTTCTGGACGCCTCTCTCTCTCTCTGCTGCGCGGACACTAACTAGAGCGGCCGGTCCCACTCTGCCCGACACAACCGGCGGAGGTTTCGTTGTGAGAGATAACAACACTGCAAGCCAGAAACAAAATGGCCCCCAGACGCTTCCGGGTGCACGAAGGGGCGGTACTCTTAAGCGTAGCTTATTTAGTGGCGTTACTGTGAACCGAAGTAAAAGGAAAATTAAGATATACAGAGAGATATGTGTGGTGAAAATGGATAACCCGAACGTTACGGGTCGGGGGGTAACGGGAACATCCAGCGGCAAAATAAAACGTTCGCCTCTTAGAAACCCGCATTTCATGCATGGTGTTATGTATACCATATACAGTGACGATATACAAAATAACTCTTCCGGCGAGTTTGTTCGCGGTGAGTATAGTCTTAAGAAGTGAAAAAACAAACCGGCCTGCAAGTGTCGACGAAAGACGACGGTCTTCTGCCGCCTGGCTGTGCCCCAGTTGTCTTGGATAGACGCAATCTCCCCACAATCGATAATGCAACGCTTGAAATTTTATATCTTCGGGTTTTTTTCTGACACGTTAAGAGCATAAAATATCCTGTGCACTTGAAAAATAAACCAGTTGGAAGTGAGTAAGCGCTTGCGTCACTGAGTGCGCTGCATGCAGTGTGACCGCCAATGCCGCTGACCAAGGCGGCACACGCGCTCCACAACGCCATGGGCAAATGGGCCTAGTATGTGCACGCGTACGCACGGAAACGAATGGGAAAAAAATTACACCATCTTCCCGTAGGGGAACCCCGAGTAGTATACTGAAGTTCCCATTAGTTTTCAGTTCGTCGTTTCCGTTGACGTTCACCTTCGCGTGCCTTCGTTGTATCAGTAGCTTCCTGACGTAGTTTGAATGAGTGAAGGACATGGCGCGTTCGTAGCACATGCTCCCGGCTCGGTTTGTAGAGCAGTGGGAAGAGCGCCACGTACCTCCCGTTGCGTCCAGAGAGTCGTGGGATCGAAACCGGGCGCCGCCTGCATTTCTTTTTATAGTGGACTGCGCTGACGTCCACCCAAACGCTGACGGGGCGGAAGAGACGCGCATGCGCAGTGGAGTGCGGACGGCGGACAACGAGGGAGGGACACAGCCCCGAGCATGAGAAGCTTCGCATCTAAATACGCTCCCGCATTATACTGTATGTTGAAAATATCAAGCTGTATAACCATTGTTTCTTTAACTGTCGTAGATTTGTGAACCGTTTTATACTGCCGTTTTGTCATGCCAGTCTCGTTCACACGCATTGGGAGCCTTTAAACAAAGCTTTTGTATTGAATTGTAGATTGGCTGGCCTGCTCACCATCCGGGGATATGGCTCATTTCGCAGCATGCAAACCAGAGCTATACGTGACAATGTGCAAGGCCTCAGGGCGCACCGCAAAACCGAAAAGCACGCTAGAAACATGCGCCCTCATCGCCGGTGGAAGAGCAGAGGCAGTTGCACGGTTTTGTCTCCCCACGACCAAAGATCCCCAGCAATAGGAATAAAGTTAAAACTGCAGAGCTGCGTTTGGCTGCGCACATCGCCGTCCGTGGATCGCTTGTCACGGCCGGCCACATGAAGTGCACGACGCTCGTGAACGGACTAGCACTTGGGCCGACATTTAAGCGGATGTTCTTGAATCACTGGAGGGGCAGCAGGTTTTCTTTGATACTCGATAGAAGTACAGACAAATGTGCTTGCTGTTGTGGCAAGATTCTACTCCAACGAGGACTGTAACTGCGGGATCGTAGCGAAAACAGACTTGCGGCACAAAATGTCGCCACATACATACGTTGGAGAACATACTTTATGTAAAGTTTGGAGAGACAAGAAACGGCATTTGTTGTGCGCCCTTCACACCATCCGATATCTTTTTGGAGCGGGTCAACACCGCCTCCATGTGTTTAAGTGCAGCTGTTTGCGCTCCAAAGGAGTGATGTTTTGTCTTTGCACTAATACTGTGAACATCTGAAATCTGACAAACAGCAGACATTTGAATAAAACGTTTGAAATGGATCGTGTGAACTTTTCTGGTTTGGCTAAAATTTGGGCTATTTCTGTGGGTCGTTACTGGGCGGCTATGTGGCTCAAAAATTTGGCGGGTTGCTCTGCGAGAACCTGGCATCCCTGCGCATTCAGTGTCCGATCTACCTATAAGATGGGAACATCTAAGAAACTGCTCTTCCGAACAAGAAGCAGAGCGTCGGCGGAGGAAGCGGGAAGCCGATCGTGAGCGTGTCGTCAAGCAGCGTCAAGAAAAGCCGAAATAATTTCAGGGCGAGGACTGCCGAAGATAAAAAAATTCGGCCACCTTAGCAATTTAGATGCGAATACTGAGAAAACAGCGGAGCTACCTGCAATGGTATCAGCCGTACTAAAAGAAGAAGATATAGTTGTGATGGTTGTAAGGGGAAGCGATTGCAAAGACAAGTGGAAGGGCCATAAAAAGAGCCATCTTACAGTTAGCGAACTGCCAATATAAAGCTAAAGAAGAGCCAGGTTGAAGCTAAAGAAAAAGCAAAGTTCACAGCTATAGAAAATGCCACGTTAAGTTATAGAAAAAGCAAAGTTAAAGCTATAGCGAAGACCACCAGCTCCGCTGTTTGTTTCTTCGCAGCTCGGTTGCGAAGGCGGCCGATTTTTATCTTCCAAACCCTGGAGATCCTGACACCCCACAGAACACGTGAACCCCGCAGCCGCAAATTAGCTACAAGTCGTGTACGTACACGGTGGTCGCTTCAAAAGACACGGGGAATGAGTGTGTCGCGAATTACGGACAAGCGCAAGCTAGGATTTTATCCACGCATGCAGGCACGCACAAAAATTTGGAGATGGGCTGATGTATACTCAATACACCAGGCACTTTAAGTGCCCCGCAGTTAGCAACACCTTTAGAGCTTCAAAGTCAACCCAAATGCCCATGCACCAAAAGGAACAACTTGCAAACAACGAACTGTAAATATGCACACGTCGTCCAGCCGGTGTAGTTACTGCGGCTTACGCACTTAGCGATTGATGCATCAGCATGACACGCCATTACGTAACAGCGCGCTCCCACATCCCAATCACTTAGTTAAAAAAAAAGAGAAAAAAAAACACTGACGTCTGATGTCGAATGCGAACACCAGTTCGGCCCAAGCGTGTTTTTCTTCCTCTCCGCCTCAGTATATAGCTGCAGACAACGCTTCCTCCTTTGGAAGTGAATAAATTCCCGCCTTTGGCGGGCACTGGGCCGCTGCTTAGGTTCAGCCCGGCATATGAGCACATATGCTGCGCGGGCGCTGAGTAGCCTATGTCACTGAATGTCCTAGGGTTACGGGCGAACGGGTATATAACATCCCAGGAGACCTGCTGACTGAGCGGAGTCTTCGGTCGGGGGCTGCGCTTCCACAAGAGTGCGTTACGCAGAACGCCTTGGCCGGCACAGTACCACACAGACTGCTGCTACATACAAACACACGAAACTCCGGGCTTCGAAAGCAAAGCGTGTACCCGCAGTATTAGAGAGTTTTAGCTGACCGTTTTCGACGCTCCGCTCCGGTATTGGGGGCCCGCTCAGCGCAACCGGAGCCAATGCCGTTCGCGGCCAAGCGCGCCACGCATGCGCAATGGCGCTTCCACTTGCTATCGGAGCGGAGCGGACCGTGAAAGACGGTCAGCTAAAACTCCCTATTGTTGCAACCAGTGCAATAAACCACGAACGCCGGTAGGCCCAACATTCGGGCAATATCATCAAAACGACATGCGGCCGGTTCACCTACGCAGGTGTTGCTGACCTGGCAGAAAAATGAGCCGGACCAAATTTCTACAGCGGCTATTACACCTGGCAGGCGTTACCCGCAGCATGGTGACCCGCGCGCGGTCAGAGGTAAAATGCTCGCTCCATTTTACAACCGTCCAGGACGTCGGCAAAGCAACGCCAAAGCGTGCCGTCAAATCGAGGCTCGCGAATCAATCCGTCTTCAAGGAACTCCGATCGTCGCACGCGCGTCAGGCTGAACGACCGATAGGCACGAAGCTCGCGTCAAAACCGTGGCCACGTGTACGACGCTGCCGGCACTGCAGCACGAGGGGAGAAGCACTGGGTGCGATGACAGCCTCACCTCTGCCGCGCTGGATCCTCGATGGGCCGGGGACTCGTCCAGCGGCGCGTCGCAGATGCTCAGGGAATGAAGCCGCTGCCTGCGGCCGTCGCACATATATATGTTAGCGGCCGCGCAGCACAGGCCCGGAAGGGCATTCTTCTCCTATGCACGCGGCGGCGCCACGCTCTGCATCCCTGGTCTTCTTCACCCTTTTACGACGACTCCGAGGGAAACCGCTCTGCTGTGACGCCGCCGCCACGCAGCAGCCACGCAACGCCGCACCCAAGGAAGGAGCACGCCACCACCGGAAGCTTCGGGTTGGCGACACCAGGGCACGCCACCACTGCTGACGAGGGGCCACTCGGCACGCGACCTTATTTGACCAGCCGGCGCAGAATGCGGGTGCGCAGGCCTCGTGGCTACCGGGAGGAGAGACGTCCACTCGCTGATCGCGCGGCAGGGCCCAGCGGAAAAGAGGAGCCTGGTGCGGTGCACCACCACGCGTCGGCTGAACACACACGCCGAGTGAGGGACCGGACGGCCGCAGAAGCGCGAGGCCTCAAAGTCGCGTAGGCATGGCAAGCGAGCGCACAAAGGCAGCGCGTTTTGGAAGACGGAAGTGGCGTCACGTGCACGCTGTAACCGCCGTCCCGTCAGAGGAGGCTAAACGGGGGTCGTCCTGCAGGCGCTGCGGGATTCGGCGAGGAAAGAGGCGCCGATTGACGGACCGCAACACGAGCCGGGCACCGCTGCAGAGTCGCGGCGCGCCCGAGAGCGAGCGGCGAAGGAAAGAAAGGGCGCTCGGCTGCGCGGAACTCGCTGCATCACTGTTATTACGCGCCTGTCGCTGCCATTACCGTCGTAACGTTTCCACGCGGAACGGCCGAGCCGGGACAAACGACGACGTCCCGAGGGCACGCGTCTTTGCACAATGTAGCCACGCAGCCGTTTCCAAGGCTCTTCCCGTTGGAGGCAGCCATGCGGCTCCGCCAACCACGCGCCGCGAAGACTCCCCGAAGACGGGCCCTTCTTTGTGCGTGCTCATTCGGCGCACTTTGTCGCAAAGCGCAGAACGACAAGCGGAAGACGGACGCGGCAGGTCTGGCTGCCGCCGCGGCGGAGGACACGCCTCCGGAGCGCACAACGAGCAGCCCGTCTGTCCGCCGCGACGACGGCACTGCGAGGAGGGACAAAGGTGCGCGAACTAAGGTGCCACGGTCCGTTCCGCACCGCTAGGCCTAACCGGGCGGCCCGCGGGGTGAGAACTCCTTTTCGAGCGCGAAAGTGAAGGAATGCCAGTGATAGGAAACGGTGGCCAAGTCCCCGGCGGGCCCCTGCGTCGCTCGCTCGCGAGCCCCGATTGCAGACGCGCGGGCGGAAAAGAAGCGGTAAGCGCACCAAGAGCGGGGGCCGCCGCAGCAGAAAAAGGCCATTATGCAATCGTCGTGGCGCGCTCCGGCGAAGCTCATCCTGTCCAGCGATGCGGAGCCTGCCGCCGGAGAGGGAGAAAGGCGCCGCTTCACAAGAGCGTATCGCGGGCGACGCTCCGTAGCCGGGCCCCCCTTTGTTCGCCCAGGAGCCGCCATTGTCGTCGCGGCGGTGCTCGGAAGCCGGCACGAGTCAGGGAACTCCGGTCGTTCGCCGCCGACCGACGATTCGGGTGCGCGGATACCTCCGCTACCGTCCCACCACGGCGAGCCCGTAGCATGCACGTGCGCGCATTGCCCACTAGACGCACAGCGCTCGCCTCTCGCTGCATGCAAGTCCACCTTGCGATATGTTCGCCCAACGAGTGCCAAAGAGCCTCCAATCGCAGGCCGCCAGAACTGAGAAAAGACAAGTTCGCGCCGGCGTGGCACGGAGTGGTGAGGCTCGTACGGAGCCTCGCCGGGCCCTGCGGCGGCCGCCTGCTGCAGTCCGGCGCCAGCGAGCCATGCCGGTGTGGTTGACCGCGTCGCGCTACGCTGGGTGTCGTTTCCGGTCCTCGCCGGAAGAGGGCGCATCTTTCTTCCATCGTCCTGCTCTTTCTTCCTTTAACAACAATCATCGTATCTGTTAACCAAATTCTAAGCGACTCACTGGTGCCGGGCGCAGAAGTGAAATGGTAACGTTCGTTGCCGCGGCAGGCTCGCCAGCGTGGGATGAAAGGAACGCCAGCTGGCCCGGCCAGTTGGTTCCACCGCTTCGTCGCTAACTTCTCGGCCAGCGGACGCCCGGGCTCACGCCCTTGTGGAACGGACGTAGCAGAAATTCTACGACAAAGCACTCGCTAGCTGCACTGGCTGGCTACCCTTTCCCCTCAGACATACATGAAGGCCGATCGCGTCTTTTGCCAGTTTTAATGCGGCGGCATTAGTTAACTGCGCTGGTCGAAAATTCCGCCTCTGCGGCACACGAACGCCAGGTCGCGCAACATGACCGGCTGCTCAAAAAAGGATGAACATGGGTGCTCCAAGTGACGCCACATTTTTCAGGGAAGTTCCTATAGGCAAAGCATTCCGCCGTTTTGAAGAAGGATTTGCTGAAGGGATTGTTACTACGTTGTAACTCCAGGAAAACAGCGCAGACAGCGGGACTAAGCAAGGCAACAAGGCGCTGACGAACAACAACGAAGAAAAATATACAGGAAAGAGCGCGAAGACAAAAGCGAAATAAATTTTACGAAAAACGTTATCACGAAATTTCCAAAGACGGCATTTCGAGCTGGGGAGGATTCGGAGCAGGAGACTCGGCCTTACGCAGCGGCTGTAGCCCGGAGCGCAGTGATTGGCTGATGTGCCCGGACTGACAGCTCTCTCTTTCTACTTTATCCTATCAATCCCCCTCTACTTCCCTTCCCCTGCACTGGGTTGTATGCAGGTGAGCTCCCTGCCGAGCTCAAAATATCCCGAGTGAATCTCCTTTCCTTTTCCCGTCGCAAACCGCAACCGCCAACAGAAGGCGAGACGCGCACGGAACCCGTGGGCCGCCAAAGCTCGATACTTCAGTCGGGCAAAAACTTCATCGGCCGCGTATCGCGCGCGTGCTTGCTGCGCTGCATATGTCCTCGACAGACGATCGCTTTGTGCCGCCCCTGCGACGACGTAGTACGCTACCCCTCTCGCTCCTCCCACACTCTTAAAAAAAAGCTCGTGGAACTTACTAACAGAACACTAACCAGTTACTTGTCCCAGTATAAACTAGGTACATAGTGCTTTTACTAACTGTCCATGCATAACCTAGTAAAAAAAATGACCGCGTATCTGCTCCTTTCGTTGCTAATGTCGTCAAAAGACGACAGACTTTGTAGACATTTGCCAAGGAAATGCCCCCTTTTAGATGCGACGCATCTCATGGTCGGGGCTATGTCCCTCCCTTGTTGTTGTTGCGCCATCCACACCCCATGCTTGGCTTGCTGAACGCCCGGTGGTGTCTTATGGCTCCTGGAGCGACAGTGTTGCCGCTGTCTTCCTGGGCCGGCACGAGACGAGCACGCTTCCCCTTTAAGGGCTCCTGGAGCGACAGTGTTGCCGCTGTCTTCATGGGCCGGCACGAGACGAGCACGCTTCACGCGCCTTCGACGTTTCATCGTCGTCGGCGGCGGCGGCGTGCGTCGGCGAGTCTCGGCGTGCGTCGGCGAGTCTCGGCGGGCCGTGATTACAAGCAGCCTGTTCCCTCCCTTGTTGTTGCGCCGTCCACACCTCCACTGCGCATGCGCGTCTCTCCTCCATTCTCCTCCTCACCACTACCACGCGTCTCCTTACTCTAACACTACTTACTTCAGCTCTACTTACACACCAACCAACCCCCACTGCTGCTTCGCATCCTCCTATAAGGGTTCCGCCCACGGGAAGATGGTGAAATTGTTTGCTTTCCCGCTCACCTCACATGCTGTTCCTGTACCGTCGCGCTCATCCCAAGGTAAACACACCGAGGGTTTGCTCAAGGCGATTTGAATTTACCGCGTTCCACTGCTACAGGCCGGGTTCCTCGATGCCAGCGCTGCAGTACGGCGGTGACGCGCGTGAATCGAGGCGACCGACTTCAAGGTTTATAGAACCACGTGGCCATGCTCCACGTGCGTTCCAAGCAGAACGTGGAACCTAGCTAGTGGAACAACCGATTTAGCTCTGACCAATCCCCCCTTGTGGGTGCGTGCCAAAATCTGTGAGGACATCATCATCATCATCATCTTTCGTTCCTGTTGTCGCATGATTTTTCAAACCGACGTTTTCCCACACAAATCCAGACTGTCTCTCATGTTCCCAGAGAGATATAACGAAGAATGCCACAAATGCAAATTACGAGCAGACTTATTCCACACAGTCTGGAACTGCCCTATAATTTTGCAACAGAACACCTACCCAACCTCTAGAGAGTCCTGGGATTTAGCACTGTCCAGCTCGGACCTTTCGGCACAGCGTGAGCTGCTAGAGAGAGCCAAGCTGGGAGCCTTTGGTACTGGAGTCCTGGAAATAGGACTTCACCCATAGCTCTTTCCACATTCCTGTCTTCCTATTTTCAAATAAAGTTTTCTCTCTCTCTCTCTCTCTCTCTCTCTCTCTCTCTCTCTCTCTCTCTCTCTCTCTCTCTCTCTCTCTCTCTCTCTCTCTCTCTCTCTCTCTCATATGCCGCCTGGAAGGAAGTGGCGCGGGCAACAGCAGGCGGTGGTTTTCTGCAGTAGATGTAGAATATAATTTGCTATGGAAAAACCAAGCATCAATGAATTTTTTTCATAAAGGAACACTGTAAATATCCCTTGTGTACTAATTTCCTGTCATATTTGCGTAATGTCTTTAAAAACCTACGCGTGACAATGTGGATCGGCTGAGCATGCAGCACGACATAGACGCATTCAACACATACACATCACACTTAAAAAACCAACAAATCAATTGAGCAAGTAAACCAACGGAAAGCACGAGGAGAGCGAGTGTGACTTAGTTACCTCAGAAATACATCTGCTCTTTTTTTTATTTTGTAGCCAGCAGCGGAAAGTCATCTGATACAGTTGGTGGGCTTCTCGCAAAAATCAAATATTTTACCTATAATATATGCATTTTAATGTGAGCACGTATACAAGTCCGCATGTGGATCTGCAAAAACTTATTAATCTTAATTTGAAGTGAGAAAAGTGCTCTTGTTATTACGTTCAATATTTCATAGGATTTGGTTACTGTCAGTGAATGTTAATTAGTATCCAGCAAGCAGCAGTTGCTGAGTTCGCAGTACAGACTAGTAACGGTTGGGGTAGTGAAGTTCGTAAGGAGTTAGTAAATACAGCCGCTACAACCCTTTTACGAGCTTTTTTGTTAAGAGTGCGTGTTTGATGCAGTGCCGAGGTTTTCAATTAAATTCAATTCTCCCGCGATGATGATGACGATTGCTAGTGGCGTCCCCTTTGTAACGGGGTAATGTTCGTCATCTTACCAAAGAAACTATAACGTCAGCAGCAGCCTACTGCAGGACGAAGACCTCTCCCATTGAGCGCTCCCGTCCTGCGCTAATCGAGTCCACTTGTTGGCCCCGAAATCGCCTCTATTTCATCCCTCCATCGGATTAGTGGCCTTCCCCTTCTGGCAGAACCGTCTCTTGGTATCGACTCTGTCACCCACCTTCACAGGCCTAACTGCCCGGCGGTTTTCGGTTCGTCTCACTACGTGGCCAGCCAAGGTCCATTTCTTTTTCTTTATCTGAACTACCATATTCTAGTTTGCTCTCTGATCCAGGCAGCTCGTTTCCTGTCCTTTAGTTTCATTCCTAGCATCGTTTTCGATTTGTTTAGTCAGGCGCCAAGTTTCAGCTTCATCACCGCTCAGCAGAATGCACTCGTTGCAGACTTTTACTTTGAGTGATAGAGGTAGCCTATACTTCTCATTATTTGAGAGCGCTTGCCGAGTGCACCCCAGCCCACGCCTACTCTGCGCCGGATTTCTTTGTCATGGTTGGGGTCAGCACTAACCATCTGTCCGAGGTAGTTATATTTTTCCAGCGTTTCGATTCCTAAGCTGAAGGGAACGTAGTTGTCATGCTTATTCCTCATTACTTAAGATTTATTCACATAGCCGCAGCGGATTGCAGTTCCTCAAGCAATGTTTGAATGTCCTCTGAAGTCTCACTCAGCAAGACTATGTCGTCCGGAAACCTCAAATGGCTCAAGTATTCCCCGTTTATCCTTAACCCCATGTTTCCCAGTCAAGCATTCTAAACACCCCCTCCAGACATGCTGTGAATAGTTTTGGAGATACGGCGTCTCCCTGTCTCACTCCCTTTCGGATCGGAAATCTATCGCCTTGCTTGTGGAGGGTTATCCTGCCCGTGCATCCCTTATACATGTCATCTAGAAGTCTTATGCAGGTTTCCTGTATTCTCTGGTCTTTTAGAGCGTCTAAAACGGCTACGGTGGGTACGGAATCAAGCGCTTTCTCGAAATCTATAAGTGCAATGTAACGGACTTCAGTGCAGTGCACTCTGTGTATTTTTCTATCACTTGGTTGACGACGCGGATATGATCCATGGTTGAGTACTTCTTCCTAAACCCGGCCTGCTCTCTGGGTTGATAGGAATCCAGGCTGTCACGTATGCGGCTAACTAAAACTTTAGTAAACAGCTTGTAAACAACTGAGAGTATGGGTCTGTAATTCTTGAAGTCATCGGGATCTCCCTTCTTATAAACCAGAATAATGTTAGCATTTTCCCAGGCTATGGGCACTTTGAGTCGTCAAGAATTCCGAAAATAATAATAATAATAATAATAATAATAATAATAATAATCAATCAATCAATGTTTATTATAGTATAATAATAATAATAATAATAATAATAATAATAATAATAATAATAATAATAATAATAATTTAAAGGAGTACTGACACGAAATTTTTCGCTTTCAGTTTTTATGCTGTAAAGAATACCTATTGGCCCAGTAATTACGAAAATCGAACCGAAAGCCGTCAGCCGCCAACACATAATTAATTATAGCACGTTTATTGCAACCAATTTCAAATTTGGTCGCCGCGCGGGAAAATGGCCGTTCGAAGGCCAGCCTGCAAGCGAGCCAGCCTTACGTCACGGCCTCACCCGTGACGTCAGGGACGTTTTTTCTTTCCTCCATGCGTTCGCCGCATCGTCTGCTACGATTTCACATGGTCCGCGACTCGACCGCGCAGTCGACATGTAGTCTGAATCGTCAGACTCGGATGAGTCACTGCCACCCGACAGACAGAACAACTTTATTTGGCCAGGCGATTAGGCCGGCGATGTCTTCGCCGTCGTCCGTTTTTTAATATCACTGCGGCTCGAACCGTTGCAGACCGTGATAGCAACAGCTTGTCGCCACTCTTCTAATCAATCTGATCACGAAAAAGAAGCTCCACATGCGAGAAAGTAGATGTTAGTGTGTTTAAAATTGTTCTAGGAGTTGTTATCAGCGCTGAATTTAAAAGTGGCGTTCAGATATTTGCCGCGATGGTAAGCCTACGCTGACTGGCAGCGGAGGTTCGGAGCGCTGCTGGCACCACGGTGCGGCGAGCGGCCGAAAGATGGCGCCACCTGCGCGCTAGAATCAAAACAGGCCGCGGCAGACATAGAGTTAATACTACTGCGGCAGATGTCTTGGTCGCCGATCGCTGGAACGGAAATTGTTGCCAAAATAAAGCTTCATATGCGAAAAAGGGGATGATAGTGTGGTGAAAAGTTGTGTAAGGGATGGTCATTCGCAGTTGTACAGACACCAGCGATCAAATAGTCGCCACGATACCAAGTTCCCAACACCCGTGCAACCCCGAGCCCGCTGGCTTGGGCGACAGTTCTTGCGGCCGCCGGCGCGCACGAACTCAGTCCACGTTTAGCGCTGCATGTCGTCGCGTGGAAAATAATGCATCTTGGCGTCGTCGTCGATTTGCTCGGACAGGCTTCCACGAGCAGTACATCGCATACCGCGAGCTTGCCATAGCATAACTTTGGCGAGCTCGGCGACGCGCACCGCCACGTCGCCGCGGTGTCCGTCGACATCGCGCAGTTTTCGGCACGTGCCGAACACCATGCGCCGGCAACGAACTGAAGAGCAAAGACGTCGAACACGCAACGCTTACAAGCATTGCTCACACAGCTACGCCCACGTCTCCTGCCCAAACGAATACCACCGACAACAGCAGCGCAGGATATCGTTTCCGGTTTTGAAAACGACTATATGACGTCACCCTGAACCGGCCAGACACGCAGGCCAATGTTTCGTCACGCCGGATTGCGCTAGTGCTGCCGATTTGTGGAAGCTCGCGGCCTGGACAATCAAAATCGATTTTAGATGTGATTCCGGCCTCGGATCACTGCAAAAATTTCCGTGAGGCATCTGTACAAACTACTGAAGCCAATTATATCATTTTTTAGGTATCAAAATTTGGTGTCAGTACTCCTTTAACAACGTGTCCTCCCTCCTTCAAAAAATCTACGGTTATGCCATCGTCAGCGTTTCCTATTTTCATGCCTTTGACAGCCTTTCCAAGATCGTCTTTGGTTAGGACATCGGAAGTTGAGCCTGTACTCTACTGTCAGTAGTTTCTCCTGGTCTAACGTCGCTGACATACAGCCTGGTGTAGTTCTGCTACTTGTTGTACTATCTCGTCCAAGTTGTGGGTAATGTTGCCCTGCTCATCACTCAGTGCGCACATCCTGGCTTTGGCGGCGGCGGCTTTCAAGCTTCCCTCTATTTGCAGCGTTTCCTCGATCACTGCCATGTTATATGCACGAATGTCGTTTGTTTTACTCCCTGTTAATCAGTTTCGACAGCTCGGCCAATGCAATCCGATCCGCCCTTCTTGACGCTTCCATGTTCATACGTCTGGCAATTAGTTCCTTCGTTTTCTTAGTTTTCCAGTTTGTTCCCTACGTGTTGCCTCACCCACAGCGGCTGCAGATTCCCTGTGTGCCGATGTTAGGTTGCCATTTAGTCTGTTTACACTGCCCTCGATCGTTCTGGTCGTTCAGGAGCGCGAATTCGGTTTGAAGAATTACTTTAAACTCCTGCGATCTGGCTCTGACTCCATGCGGGTTTTCGAATGTTTAACGAGTTTCCTGCTTGCTTCCTCTTATGAGATTCAGCCTTAGTTCACATCTAACCACCCTATTACAGCTGCTCCGAATCTTACTTGGCACCTCTATGTCTTGCAAGATACCCGGGTTGTCACTTAAAATGAAGTCAATTTCGTTTTTGGTTATATTATCGGGACTTTTCCATTTTCCTGTAATTTATTTTGTCGAACAATCTGTTCATCAACCTCAGGTAAGTTCTCCCTGCAAATCCGACCAGTGCATCTCCTAGACTATAGTGACTGTCTATTCCGAAGCTTCCCTTTTGCCCCGGCATATTTATCTAGGCCCTTTGTATCGGCCATCAGTAGGATAATTTTTTTTTCCTGAACTGGTGCAGATTATAATCTGCAAAGTGGTACTGGGGATATTAATTAGTAAAAAAATGAACATATGCTGCACTGCTTGCACCAGTGCAGCCAGTTCAGGTAAAAAAATGCCTCTAATGCAAGAATTTGCAATCACCCTGCACCGAACAGGATGAATGAGCTCTTTAAATGGCTCTGGCCTTCTGTCCTGAGCAGTGGGCTCCTCTGCCACAAGTAGAACGGCCCCGTACGGGATGTGCTGAACTCTGACCTTTGCGGGAAAGCGCAACGGCAATTTCGTGGTGATGGCGTTGATTTTTTTGGTGAATACCGTACTAAGGTGTTTCGAATATGTCTACTTATTTATGTAGGCACATTGTATTGGCCACCAATTCAAGCATTTGCAATGATCCTGCACTGAACAGGATGAACGACCTCTTAAAAGGGGCCCTAAACAGGGCTCCAAAGGTTGCGATTTTACGTGCGCAATCGCTGGAGTATACTATCCAAGGAGCGTCCTGCCGGAAAAATAGTTGAAAATCGTTGAGTATTAGCCGAGTTACCGTTAATAAAGGGCCAGAAATAAGGCCTACAGCTTTTACCCTCTCATCGCGCCTCTAAAGCATTGTGTAAGCTGTGACGTCACCGACCACGCTCCAGACCCCTAGAGAAACGCCAAAGCCCTTGCGCAGCCATTGGCTCCGCTCGGCGGTACGTCACGCTTTCTTTAGCAGTCGACGGCCATGCTCCGCCTACTAAGGACGCTGAGCGGGGCCGTTCGGCGGTCGGCCCGCATCGAACTGCCGTGTGGCCATTCGTCGGCACGTCGGTCTTCGAATAGCGGAAACGAGCGTTGGAAGGCCAGACAGGGGGTGGGGGGGTCCTAAGCGCAACATGCTCGCTCACGATTGAAGATTTCCTCCCACGATAGCGTTTCTGCATGCGGCGCCGTCGCGGCGAACAGGTCCTTCCGAGGTTGGCAGAAAAGGCTTAGCGTCGCCGCAGTTATTCAGTTACCGCTTTACGAAGCCGCGCCGATGACGATCGCCAGCGACATCTTTCACTGCACTATCACCCCGTCGCACGAATTTATAACCTGATTTTCAGTAATAGTCCCGCTCTGGCGAGTGTTGACAAGTTTCAGCTGCTGCGGCGTATGCCGTATCGTGCATACACCGCACAGTGGGCTCTTAGCCGATCGGTCGTGCAGGGAGATGCTTGCCGCGGTCGCGCGTGCAGCGGCGTTTCCGCCTGCAGAGACTCTCCGTGCTTTCAGCGTTCATCATACCTTGTAAACGATGCCTACAAGCTCAGCTAAGCTCGTGTGACGGATGGCGAGGATTGACATTCGTCCCTAAGCTACGCCGTGCCGCCGGTGCAGAGCACCATTGCCTGAAACGTGCACCCGCGTTTCCCTCACAGCCGGGAACGCCGCTACGGCATTTAAAGGGGTCCCACCAATAGCGTCGCCGTATTGTTCGGTGCTTCGTACGTCATAAAGGCTGCGTCCGAACATTCTGTTGCACGTCAGAGCGCGGAAGTATATCGAAGCAACCATGGACGTCCGTGCGTCCGAAAAACAGCCGAATGTCCAGTGCCAAGTTTGGACGTCCACTGTACGTCCATGATCCCGATATCCCCATCCCGGCAGCGGCACCAGAGGTGGCAATAGCACTCGCACTAAACACTTGGCCGTCAGCCACAGTTGTAATCACGGACTCGAAAATGGCCATCCAGAACTTCGCCGGCGGGTATACACACCGGCCGTGGCGCCAGAAGTTCTCGCCCAAGTTCCCCCGACCTCCCTGGTAGACATCGTCTGCACCCCGGCGCACCAAGGTTTGGAGGGCAATGACGCAGCTAACATCGCAGCACGATGGCTTCAGTTCATCCCGTACATCAGCGGTTCTCAACCGTGAGAGTGCCGCGACAAGTGATGGGGGACCCCACGGGGTTGGTCCGTGTCGTAACGTCAAACAATTTGCACCCGCAGCTTAAGTCGGTCACATGCTTAATGTCCCAATTTTCTGTCAGACCTTTACGCTGATGCGCGTAATATTGTCAAAAACGTTGCCCTCGCAGCTGAAAGTTGCCGAAATATTTATATGCCGACTTCCGTGTGTCTGTCTTTCCCGCATAGCTGGCGTGCTGTGAAGGAAGCCAACGTTAAAACATGTGCTGCGCGTAGAAATGAAACGCACGACTCCGGCAGCGAGGCCACCTCTTAGCATTCGGGGATGACCTGGCGGAACCCCTGGTGTCCACAGACCCCCATCTGAGACCCACTGTGGTAGACAATGCAAGAGAAAAGTGAGCCGCCAGCACTGGCCGTGGCCACATGCCCCTTGGATGCGCAACCAAGACCAAAGGAAGTGAGCTGCAGCTGCAGCAAGCCCAGTACGGCTGATGTCTAGACACCGAAGGTGCGCGGCCGCCTTCAGACGCTGACAGCCAACGGGTCCGGATCGACGAGAGCGTTGAACCGCATCAGAGTTCTATTCGATGGAGGCAGCCAACGACTGGTGTTCTCAGGAAGCTGCACATTCCCAGTTAGTCTGACAGCTCCTTACCACAGGACTATTCGAGGGAAAAGAACCGGGAAGCGTAGCAGAGCGCGGGGACGCCTGCGCAGACCGAAGACACGTCATTTTGTCTTCACAGAAGCACTTGGAGCCAAATCGATTTGCAACCAGTCGATTTTGTTTCCAGACGAAACCGTCACTGGTGCTCTGCGAGACAAGAAGTCTAGCGCAACAGACTATTGGGATTTCCCTGGTTAACCTCCTCACCCCTACTTTGCCGTTTCTGCCTTCGTTCATTGGGGTGATGAAAATATTCAGAGTTTAGAACCTGGACTCGAAAGATTGATGCCCGACTAGGGTGCACTGCACAAGGACCAGAAAAAGAACCTAGGCTACTGCTCAAACGTCGCCACACTACGCGCCTGCGCCAAACAGTCAGACGTAACACCAACCCTGCAGCGATTTTGAGGGCGTATGAACCAACGACCAAGCACATACTCGTGGAGGAGACTCAGTCATAGCTGAATTCAATAAGCACATTTCAGTCAGGGACGGCCGATACGAGGCTGCTTTTTCCTGCAGATCTCACCCGCGACGACCTAGTTTCCTATAAAATGCTCGAGCACCTTATAATACATATATGCAAGGCTTAGCTCTTCTGCGTTGATGGCGCGCGACAAGGCCACTTGTCAGCGTACTCGGCGTTCTATACCGCAGAACGAGTGCTTCCGAGCGCAACAGGTAATGACCGTTTTTGTAACCACACGCAAAAGCTGCGCGTTCAATGTTATTTTGTTTTTCGACTTAAACGAACGGCTGATCACTCGGCGGACACATTTCTTGAAGTACACACAAGCGATAAAAGGTGTCGTTGGAAGAGTGTGGTATCTGATAAGGCCCTCTGACTTCACTTTTGTGCTAGATTATGCAGACTCCCTGTGTCATATGACATATGACGATGTTTCGAGGAAGCGTCTACTCGCGGATGCGGATGTAAGCAGAGGATATATGTAGCAGATGATGAATGTTTGCAACCACAAGACGACCCAGCAGTAAAATCTTTGTCATGCGCTGACTCCCGCAGTTAGCACAGGACCGGGGTAATTGGAGATTAATGGGTGAGGCCTTTGCCATTCAGTGGGCGTAGAAAGGGTGCTGCTGCTGCTGATGATGATGATGATGATGATGACGACTCCCGCATATACTTTTGCATTATCCATTGTACTTATTGCATAGAATTTCCATTAAATTTGTGCCACATTGGCTTGTTCAGAGTAGTGATCAATATCTAAGATAGGAAGTGTAACTCGCTTGCTGTTTGCTGTCGGGTATGAATGCTCCGCTAGATTATGTAAGCACACGAAACCGATTTGCACCGTAGTGTAGAGAGCATGAGCATCTGAACGAACGCTGCTTTCGGAGGCACTGTTACTAAATTTCAGGGCAGTGGAATTAGATTCAGCTACATGCATATGCCGATTTCGCGACGCCGGCCTGTGACACACACCTGATGCTTATGCGGACCAGATGTACCACACTAACATCGCGTCCGAAGCATTTGCACTCTCGTAAATACACCGCATTAGCGAACAGAGTGACTGTTCCACATAAATGTATATTTCCAACGCATACAAACGGAAAATATCAGTCGCGAACGTGCCGCAAAAGCAACGACGTCAGTGGTGAGCGGGCCGGAAACTCCCGCGACTGCTTTCGAAACGGGCCGCTAGGGGGATTTCAGTGGCGCCCCTGCAGGTCGCGCTCGAGGCGTATAGGGACGCATCAACGTTCCTCGACCACAAAGTTGGATTCGGAACGAGGTCACTACCGGGAAGCACAAAATGGAGTGGAATAAATGAGAAGACTTACAACGGCCAGCCAGTGCCACTACCGTCCAGGAAAGGGTAATGAAGCGGTTCTCTCCCGTGAGAGCGCCGCGGGGAGCTTTTTCGGGCTGGTACAAGTGATTGGTGACACCACGATGAAACAGGTTGGTCCGTGCCGTAATGCCGAAAAATCTGCACTCGCAGCTTAAGTCGGTCACATACTTATTCAATGCCCCAATTTTCTGTCTGCCCTTTAATCTCATGCGCATAATACTGTCAAACGCTCCGCCCTCGCATATGAAAGTTGGCAAAACACTTCTGTGCCGACTTTTGTGTGTCTGGCTTTTCCGCATAGCTGGCGCGCCGTGCAAAAAGCCAACGCTAGAACATCTGCTACACGGCGAAATAGGGAGTTTTAGAACGTACGCAAACAATTAGCGAACGCTATTTTTTACGTAGTTCGCACTGCACATACGCCGTACGTTAAGCCGCTTATTCGTTTAGCGGACGGAAGAATAGCGGACGCTATTTCAGCAAAATAGCGCGCGCAACACGGAAGGCAAGTAGCGCGACAACCATCCACGGTTCCGCTCTTCTTTGGACAGTAATTTGCTTCCGATGGACCTAGTTCTTTGCTCCTGCGTATTTAAATACGTCGCATGGTTAGCACGTCGCCCTCGCGCAGCTCTGTATCGTCGTAACATCGCTGACTGTCCGAATGAAGCTTGCAGCCAAGCCAGCGACCGAAGATGTGTGTGTGTGTGTGTGTGTGTGTGTGTGTGTGTGTGTGTGTGTGTGTGTGTGTGTGTGTGTGTGTGTGTGTGTGTGTGTGTGTGTGTGTGTGTGTGTGTGTGTGTTGTGTGTGTGTGTGTGTGTGTGTGTGTTTGTGTGTGTGTGTGTGTGTGTGTGTGTGTGTGAGTGTGAGTGTGAGTGTGAGTGTGAGTGTGAGTGTGAGTGTGAGTGTGTGTGTGACTGTGAGTGTGACTGTGAGTGTGAGTGTGAGTGTGAGTGTGAGTGTGAGTGTGAGTGTGAGTGTGAGTGTGAGTGTGAGTGAGTGAGTGAGTGAGTGAGTGAGTGAGTGAGTGAGCGAGCGAGCGAGCGTGTGAGTGAGTGAGTGAGTGAGTGAGTGAGTGAGTGAGTGAGTGAGTGAGTGAGTGAGTGAGCGAGCGTGTGAGTGAGTGAGCGAGCGTGTGAGTGAGTGAGTGAGTGAGAGTGAGTGAGTGAGTGAGAGTGAGTGAGTGAGAGTGAGTGTGAGTGAGTGTGAGAGTGAGTGAATGTGAGAGTGAGTGTGAGAGTGAGTGTGAGTGAGAGAGTGTGAGAGTGAGAGCGAGTGAGTGAGTGTGTGTGCGTGTGTTGTAAACGTGTTCGCTTCGCCATGAAATGCGACGTTGTGCTTCTGCGGGTGGATAGTGCTTCCCACGCTCTGGATTATCTTTCTCGAGCGACGTCACGACTCAACCTCGCATCGGGTATGTGCAGTGTGCGTGGCTAAAAGCCTTCTCGGCTTGCGCGCCAGAGTTCAGTGACTTTCTGTTCGTCCCCGCAAACCACGCGCGAGGTGAGCGCCTAATTTACGACGGGCGGGATGAGGCAAACGAACGATCGCCTGTCAATCTCGGTTCAGACTTTTAACGCATGTTGTGACGTTGTGTTCGTTCGAAACGCATCTCTGGATTGTTTTGAAGTTGAATAAGATGTGTGCGTCAAACCCTGGCGTTCGGTTCAGGGCGTTCTTTGCGATTGCACAAAACGTACTCAGGTAAGAGAAAATTCATGTCGTGTTATGGCCGTGTTGCATTGAATACTAACGGGAAAGCGTGTGTTTACAATTGTTTGGATAGTCGTAAAATGTCCAAGCACTCCGGCACTCCGCTAGCAGATCAGCCGGCGATTCATTTCGCAAAACATTCGACAGATGGCGCCGTAAGCATTAGCGTGTCGCAACGCAAAACTGATGAGACGCTCTACTAAAACTCCTTTCGCGGTGTTCACGTAGCGTGACGCAAAAATTTAGAGTTTACCGTACGAAAAGGCAACAAACGATGAACTAAAACTCTCTAATAATAGGCACAAGTCTCTAATAAAAATGGGCCCATCTCCCCGCGAGGGGGACTCGAGTTAATGCGTCGCATAGGGGGTGGGTGTATTGCGTTAACGTTTAGTGTTTGGGGGTTGGTGCTATCACGTGTACACCACGCAGCTATCACGCCGCTAGCACGCCGCTGAGTCGCCAACGCACGCCGCTGATGACGTAGTTTCAATGAGTCAAGGATATAAGGCGCGTTCGTAGCCTTTGATTCTGTGTCGGTTTTGTGTCGCAGTGGGAAGAGCACCATGCACCTCGCGTTCCGCCCACAGGTAGTGAATGCGTTGTATCGGCAGCTTCTTGACGTAGTTTGAATGAGTCAAGGATATAAGGCACGTTCGTAGCCTTTGATTCTGTGTCGCTTTTGTGGCGCAGTGGGTAGAGCACCATGTACCTTGCGTTCCGCCCACAGGGTCGTGGGATCGAAACCAGGCGCCGTTATAGTGTAGGGGGAGGCTGGCTGCTGCGGACGCCGACGCACGGGTGACATCGTGAGTTATACAAATGCTCTGCATTTAAAAGGCACAAAAGGGCGCGCTCGCCTTGTCGTCCTAGCTCGCTCGCTCGACGGCGTACCGTCGCGGCGTACCCCAGAGGCCTCGAAAGCCAAGCGGTTTATATAGTCATAAGCGTTCGAAACTCAACGCTGGCGCTTGTAATACATATTCCCGTTGTTTAGCGCAAAGAAAACTAAGGATTTGAAAAAAAATATACGTAATTAACCGGCAGCGCCCGCGTACCTGAAGTTAAGGACGCCCGTTGGGTTGGTTTTTACGATAGTAAACGCAAAATGTGGCAGTGCAACGCCGGCACATGCGGGGAGAAAAGCACAAAGAGAACAGAACTCCCACTGGCGCACTTTCAGGCAGGGGGCGCGCGATCACTGCGAAGGCGGGAAATTTGAATTGCATGGGGTGGTAGCAGCAAGCGGATAACGGCGGCACAGCCCATTATGGCGAATCACTGCTCTGCACTTCCGACAGCTTTCACATTGAGTAGAACGCTTTAATTTTTGCATTCGGGAGCGCTTCGTGGGTGCCTGAAACAGCCTCTCGGACCGCTGGAGGCACCGGACCCCCTTTGGAGAACTAGCGCCGTACCATGATTGAGTACGCGTTGGCGATTAGCACGCCGTCAACGTGCTCTGGCCCATATGACCGAGCTATCCGCGCACCAGGAGCCCTGCGGCGTACGGCCACACCGGTCCCCGACGAAAAGGCTCCCACTCCTCCGAGAGCCCTAGCTGTCGCGGTGGTGCAGGCCCGTGCTCGTTCCGTCCTGGCAGGGTGCCCAGTTAGCTCACAGAACAGGGAGGATTTTAGAGAAGCAAAGGTCTAGCTTTGCCTGTAGTGCCAGAAAAAGCGTAGTGGCGGCGTCGTGAACTACCCAGTACGCCCGCTTGATGGCGCTGTAAACACGGCTTTGTAAACATGGCGGATGCTTTTTGCACAGGCCGCTTGAGCTCCTTAATAACATGGCTGCCCTCGCACGGCGGCCGCCGGCTCGCTGCTCCACGGCCGGACTCGACTCTCCTCCTCCCGCGCGCGAAAGGGGCGTCGAGTCCGGCCGTGGCTGCTCCTGCTGGCTCCTGGCTGGCACGCTGGTCGCGTGTTTACTTGCGCCGCGCTAGTGAAGTGATGTTACGCCAGGTGACCAGATGGCCTCGACTGGCACAGACCACAGTGAGCAGCAAGTGAGAACAAATCGTTTATTGACATCCGCAAGTTTACAGAGGCCAGGACATCATTTCATTTCGATCGCTGCAATTGTACGTCGCTTTCGTGACAACATTTTTTTTTTTTTTTGCCATAACAACTCGTTCACTTGCGCTAAGATTTCGAACGAAGGGCACAAATGAAGTATTGGCGGCGACAACGGTTTCCTTTGCACCGTCTTTCTAGCGGAGTGCATAACACTCACCTTCTGTTGGAAGAATCGAATATTCTGGCCTCGACAGCTGCCTTCCGATGCGGAATTTCCCACATTTGTCATTCCACAAGCACTCAATTCCCGTGTTTTGCCAGTCCTCTCAACAACTGATGGACGCAAAAGCACATAACAGCAATAACAGTCACGAAACCGGTGCTCCGCGCACATTGAAACGGTCGGCCGTTGCAGCGGTTTCAATTTGAATTGGCGGCTTTGTGGTTGCGAATTCAGAAACGAGGTGGTGCACCAGTCGGCTGTTCGTAAAAAGTTGCGTACATTTTTGCTCAACGGATGTTTGATGCGGAACTTGTTAATAGTATTTTTAAATAACACATTGTAAGCGAACTGTGTGGGCTCTTTGAGTCACGGAATGAATGTTTTGTATTCTATACCAAAAGTAACATTTTGCCTGCGCCGTCTGGTGGGCTTGATGGTCGAAAACAGCGCTTTAGGTTGGTCACGTGGGGCGTCGATTTTTACGCCGCCTATAGGGAAGACAGGGAACGTCCAAGCTTGAGAGGCCTGGTTAGCTCTGCAGGCGACCAGGGGCGGTATTCTCGTAACTGTCCGTTTTGAAAACGTCTCTTTCATCGTGACGTACTTCCGGTTAAGCAGTGGGACTTTGATTCAAACACCGTAACTGTTCTTGCAAACGCATTTTAAATAACTAAAACCGCATTAGAGTATCTTTTATGTCATTATTTGAACGTATTTTGAAAAAAACTAAACACGATGAATTTTTTTTGTTGTTGTTACGACGTTGAAAGTTTTCACCGCAAGAGGAGGAACGTCCAAGATGGCAGCTGCAGTCAGCTGTTTCCTTGCGACAGTGAAGTGTAAGCAATGTTGCGGCTACTCAGTTTTTCGCGGTTGGACTCCGTTTTGAGGTCGGTGACAATGCCCGTGCATCAAGATAACCGTCCAGTTACGTATTTTGGCATCGACGCACTTGTGGCTTTTCCAAGGACCTGGTGCTTTACGTCATTGACATTTTTGGGGTGTTCTACGAGTGAAAACATGCGTAAGAGGGTGGGGGATTTTCGTTTCTTAACGACGTACCTGTTGCGCGAGAAGTCTACGAAGGTTAAGCTGGTATGTGTATGTGTAAAGCACCAATAAAAGGTTATAAATGTCATGCGGAGTGCTTGTGTAATTTTGGTCGTCTGCTCGACAGCTATCAAGCTCAATTGCACCTGCTGACCGTTAGCTAGCTCGCAGACGATCCTTTATTTCCCTGTGTGGTGACGGCGTATGATGCACAGGCTCGGGGCTGCGACAGTGATATCGTTTCTTCGTTACCGACCGCGCCGGCAAGCCAACAACAAGGTGATAATCGGCGCATTCATGACTGCTTCCAAAAGCCGTCTTTTTGAAATCCAAATCGCCTGTTCGAAGAAGCCGCGGTCAAACGCAGTACCTCCGCCGCGCTTGCGTTACGTGCACATCCGGTTGTTTGCTTTTAGCCAATGAGGGCTCGCTCAAAAGGGACACAAGAGGGACAAAACACGAGAATACCGCCCCAGGGCTGTAATGCCACTCGAATCCAGTTGATTTGCTTTGCTGCGTCGATTACGTTGGGGCCATTCGTGTAGACGGTGATGGGACACCTAACCTCCTGCGCTTCACTGACAGCTCAAATAGATTCTCACTACAATGCACCGATTACTCTCGCCTTGAGTTTTCTTCTGTATTATTTATGGATCCACAAATCTTTCCACCCGCTTGAAGCTGTTTTCACACCGCAGCGCCCCGCAGAAGCTGTCCCCCACCCAGTGTTGATTGGCCGACCTCGTGTGTCGTACCCAAAGGGACAACACCAACCTAGGGTCCCAGCGAGACGAACGGCGTCCATACCGAGCGCGCCTGGGCGATATTGGTCGTTGTCCCGGCCCTCAGGCGCATTATTAAGTAGCAGTAATCGCTACAAAACGTGGCCACTGAGAGAGCGACGGAGAGTATAAGCGCGCTGCCACGTGGCTCCCGAACGGACGGACACGTGCGACGAGCGAGCCGTATTGTGAAGACCGGCCTTCGTGTGGCAACTGAACAACGACGTGAGCCTTGCGCGAAAGGTGGGGCATTACGAATGGAGCGGTGTTCATGTTTCCTTTTTGCCGGTTCAAAGCGAGGCCGCGGGCAGCCCGGCGAGCCTCCGGCCCCCGTTCGCTGGCGCGGGGAGGCAGCGCCCGCTGGCCACGCCCCCTCTTGGAATCTGCAGGCCGGAAGCGGCCACGCCCCCCTCTCAGCGCCGGCCTTCTTCGCGCCGCGCAATCCTGCGGCGAGCAATCTCGAGGAAGTGCGCACTGGGCCTGCAATCGCTTTGCCGCGTTACCGCCGGGCTTCCGCGCTGGGGACGACACTCTTTCTCGGGCTGCTGACGTAAGCCCCGACATTCCGCTCCGTCTGCCTGTCCCTCCAGACTCGGTTCAGCCGCCCCGCCAAAATGCCCCTCGAAGGCTACGAGGGTCCGGTACAATACGTCATACCTTTTTTTTTTTTATTTAGATTAACTGATTATCTTAAATTATTTAAATTATATTAAACTGGGTTCTTGCTTTCTCTCAATACTGTATTGTTATCGCCTGCTTCCCGCATGGGCAGGCGAAGCAGATGCAACAGCTGGAGATGCAAAAGTGATGTCGTCGCGTTGTGTCTCTTTGTTTTGTCCCAGCAGATATCAATAAGCCTAGAGGCGAAGCCTATTGCGGCAAGAAAGTCTTCAAACACGGGCGCAAAGCATTATCAAATTGCGTGAATGCTTTAAATGGCAAATAAATACCGGCTTGTCGAGTCACCATGGTGACTCGACAAGCCGGTATTTGGGGCACGTACGTTGCCCCACTGCGCCTGTCGAAGGCAGTGCATGCTTCAAAGGGGAACCATGTGCAACGACGGCGCAAGGGCCGCGAGAATCGTAACACAACGGAGGCAGCAACCGCAGTGTGTGCAACAGCGACCGCGAACCCTGGGTAACGGCTGGCAGAATCTCTGGCTTCACTCTTTCTAGAGCCACGTGTGTGGATTCAAGTGACGTCGCATGCGGAACTTGTTGTGGGGGGTCGTTCACAGCATTGCTTTCCAACCACCTTCACAGCGTGGATTGGAGCCATTTTTTTTTTGTGGTTTGTTGAGAGTCTTAATTCTAATTTTCATATGCTCTTTCTTTCTCTCCAGGCACACGGTCTGAGGCTAAAGTCGAGAGAACTTGGGCTGCTTACCAACGGCGTGCATGCAGTGCCATCTCGCCGCGCGCGGAGCACTCACCGCTGAGGCGGCCCGAGTCCGCGGCTGCGTCACAACGGTGTGCGCGGATATTTGAAGCACCCGAAATTTCTTCGCTGCTGGTGTGGAGACATCGGTGTGCGCGTGAGCGCCCTATCAAGCACGGCACCCGCTCTTTCCCCGCACTTCGAGTAGCGAAGGGTCACATTCGGCCAGTCATGGGCACGTTACCGAAAAAAAGTAACAGTGTTACAGAAAGAAGTAACTCTGTTACAGTTACAGTTACAATTTTCCAACAGTAACTAGTTACAGTTACTGCAAAAAAGTAACGTCGTTACTTTTCCGTTACTGCATAAAACTAAGTAATAGCTAAAAAGACTTGGCTTATTTAATGAAAACGTACGAAGGCATGCAGGTAGTAAAACTTACACCTGGTAAAGCCTACACGAGGGGAACCTAAAGTGATGCACTCTCATGCCCAAACCAACAATCGTTGTGTACGCCTGATTTTTTTTATTACGGAAGTTTTGCTATCCGTCATAAGGAACATTATTTTTTTTTTGTTGCTGCACTCTCGCTGCAAGAAATTTATTTGCAAACATCATTGCAGCATAGAATTAGTTGTTTTTCAAAGTGGGAATCAGAGAGGCCGAACTTATATTATACCGAGCTGGAGGACAACACAGCCGAAACAATCTTTCAATGTCAACTTAATTTATTTTCGCCTACAATGCCGTCGCTTGACCGTCCCGCGTTGTGCGAGAGAATGCGAAAAAGGGGGCGGAGGTGGCGGGTCGACGGAAGGCCCTTGGAGGAAAGGGGAAACGGACGTGGGGTTACATTGGTTGTCGAGGTCTTTTTGAAAGATACTAAAAAAAAGCGCTTCGTTAACTTTTTATTTCGTACTTGTGGTCGGAGACGGGGACCAATTTGAGCCATTGCCGAAGCGACGTTTGTCCGTGGGCTCTCGGAGTCGGTCTCCCGCCCCAACCCCCAGCCACCCCCATCCCCGGAATGAGACAAGATATTTCAAAAGGGAATAGAAACTGAAATGAACGCTTTACTGTTTTCCCCTCCACCTCCTCCCCCCTGTCCTCACAAAGGCGGATTTTGCTGTCTCGACCGGAAAAAACTGCTCTCACAATCCCAGCCTTCCACAGCAATCACGTCGCCGATCCCAGGAACCCCTCCCTTCGTTTGCATTGAGGCGTAGGCCGAACGAAGCTCGCCCAAGTATTCCTTGCACACAACATACAAAAGCAGATGTAGCTACTGTTTTCGTTTCGGCCACAGCCCTCTAAAAGAAGTCGCGAGGCTTTCCAAAAACATTTCTTCGTGCAGTGGCAGTGTGGTCAGACGTCTGCCTGCCAAGATGCTGGCTGATGTGAGGGCAGCCGGGGGCCACCATTGTTGGGGTCGTCGTATGTGTGGAGGGGCATGAAATTTATTACTTCCTCGACCTCGTTCGAGCACTGTTGACAGCTCTATGAAGCCTCTAGACCAGGGGTCCCAAACACGTGGTCCCAAATACGGCCAGGGGTCTCGCACAATAGTCGCGCAAGCAACTGCGAGTTGTGAATCGAACACTCTATAGTTCATATCACAAGCTAGCTGCAGCACTGTGGAGGCTACATTTTTGTCCCCCTCAGGGCGCCTAACTCACCGCGAAGGAAGCGACAAAAGGTGCCGGGGCCGTGCGGTGCCACTTGCCGAGAAGGGAGAAGGGAGTGTCCTTTCAGGACCCCCTTCACGGCGGATTAGGCGCCCTCAGTGGGCGCACTATTGATAACAATGTAGCCTCCACAGTGCTGCAGCTAGGTTGTGAGATGAACTATAGAGTGCGCTTAGGGCTGGACGAGCGCGAGGCCGCCGAGACTACCCGCGGCGTTTTATGACCCTGCAAACGGGGCTGCACGTCGCTAATGAGAAAGAGACGCCCTGACCGGAGTTTTCCAGGCTTCCGCGAAAGTGCAGAGGTTTCAGTGCGTTGTGCGGCGTTTGTGGGTGTTTGTTTTCCTGTTCGCCTTTGTATTCCTGTTCGCCTTTGTTTTTCTGTTCACTGCAGTCCAGATGCCGCGAAAATGCGCTTAGGCGCGTGTCGCAGGGTATGGGTGAGAGGGATGTCGCGCTGCTGAGGAAAATACTGCAGCTTAGAAACTTCGAGCCATTAGTGGACCGCGTGGAGCACCACGCACACGTGCACGCCTAACATTTCTAGTCCAGATCTTTTTCACCCATGCAAACGGAGTGAGCTGGCATAGATTAAGTAGACTAAGGTTCTGCGGAGGAAATTTAAGGCCGAAAAAGTGAAACGCGCAAACTGTACAACGGTCGTTAATGAGTGTTGCTGTTGGATAATTTTTTTATAGAAATAAAGTAACTGTAATGATATTTATTGTTACAGTTACTCCACAAAAAAGTAACAGTGTTACAGTTACAAGTTCCTCTAACTTAAAAGTAACTAGTTACAGTTACAAGTTACTGAAAAAAGTAACTAGTTGCCGGTAACGCTTTACTAGTAACTAGTTACTGCCAAAGACTGCATTCAGCGCCTTGCGCCTCAGCACGTCTCGCTCGCAGCATATACGCTTGGGCGATGAGCGCTGCTCGCTCTGCCCTGCTCTGACAGAGGACGCGTTGCGAAGATACTTCGATACCTTATCATTCTGAAGGCTCTTCTGTTCGCTATCGAAAAAGGAAAATTTTCATCTGTCCGTGTGTCGGCATTCAAATCAACCACCCGGACAAAACCGTTGAAAAAATGTTCAAAGTCGAAGTAAATATATATAGTCAAGACCACTGCAACTGCTCCCGTGACCCACAGATGTCCACATAATTCAGTGCAAAATCATCAAGCATATTTGAGGTAAATATGTTGAGATACATATTTTTAGGTTAATATTTGAGGTAAACTTGAAACAAATTGACACACAAACAACTAATACGTGCTAAAATTGATCACGCTTCAGCCATACGGGACCCTCATCAAGCATACCTAATAACTGATTTAGAAGCCGTGCAAAACCGTGCTGCATGCTTCATCCATTCGGATTATTCACGTCCCACCAGTGTAACAGCATTAAAAAATCGCACTGAGCTTGAAACCTTATCCCGTCGTCTTTTTGTACATCGTTTAACACCAGCTTTGCTATTATCGTGCGTCTCCTCATAATTATTTCACGCGTGAACCGTCAGCCATCTTTCTGTGTCCTGACCATCCGCACAAAGTCGAACGCATCACGTGTCGTTCTTTCGCAATTGCTCAATCATTCATACCTCGAATCGCGACAGAGTGGAGTAATCTGCCACCGCACATTGTCATCGAAACAAATGCCTAGGAACTTGCAGATGCCTTGCACCAGAAACACGCAGACCATTTCGCTGCCTCACTTGTAACTATTCCTCTTCTCGTTATTGTTTATTTTATTTTATTTCCGCACTCAAGGAAAGGTCTCTGCGACATTGTTTTAATTTTGACATGCTGCTCCGGTAACTACATTTTTCTGTGTGTCTTACATGCGAGTGTTTTTAACGTGAAGCACTGTCACTTATTTTAACCCTTTGTAGCGATCACTTTCGTCCAACACTGCTGCTGTTGCACGATGAGTCCGGCGATGAAGCACTCGAAGGTTTCAGGGGTTCAAAGGTGAACTGGTTTAATGATTGTTACTTAGATTTAAAACATAGAGTCACAACGTCAGAACTGTTACATAAAAATAGGAGAAAAGAGGCATTCAAGAGTACTAGTTGGCTGGCGAAGAGCTCCCGGCGTCTGGCCTGGCCCCGACGACCTGCAGCAAGTGGCTCCGCTGGTGCAGCCGCCCTCAATAGCCGGCGCGGAGCCGCGTGATATCCGCGTCAAGCGGTCCGATGGGGGACGTATGGGGGAAAAAGTGTCTTCCGGAGCGCGTGGACCGCGGGGACTAAGGTACACCCGCAGCCAATCCGCGAGACGTTTCTTAGCTCCAATCAGCTACATTTTCGAAAGGAAAAATGAACCAATCACGGAAGACGCAAAGTTGAAACTCGAAGGCGCCCGTTTCCGGCAAAAGAATTACTGTTGAGGTGGTGTATACAAACTCCAAAGGGAAAAAGACAGGCGGTCGTTTGAATTAGACCGAGGGTTCGGAGCACAGAGCCGCCTGCGCAGACGCAACACGGGGTCGGAGATTCCACTGCGGCGCGGTAACCTAAGCTGGGTCGCTGGCCCCCGCAACAGCCGCGCGCCTCCTGGTCGGCCGACGGGCGAACACACACGCCGGAGGCACTTCTAAGAAAAAAGGGGGCCAGGGCATCGTCGCGTCCGAGCCGTTTTCACACGAAACACTCGGAAGCAAGAGCCTCGGCGGCGGGCATCAAAACAAGCAGACAACATCGACATACCTCGGCTTCGCGACACCTTTTTGTTTTCATGTTTTGTTTTATTTACATTAATGCACGGTACTGCGTTTCACCATTGCCATGTACACCCTATGCAATACCCTCCCCCGGAGGCGTATATGCGTTTCCTAGTCACTACAGCCAGCCGTCACCTGAGCTTGCTTACGGGGGTTATATAACAGCATAAACGTACCTAAAGCATACAAAACCACGCGAAGTGAAATAAATAACAGCCAAAACGGACCTGCAATGGTTGAAAACCAAGGTGTAGAAAGATATTCAACAGAAATAGCCGAAACCGACCTAATAGCACTCGCAAAAACGTACAAGAAGCAGTACCTGAAACCGACCAAAAGGCAATGAAAATACCCCAAATCCCATTTATAATGCATAAAGATGTCATAAATAGATTATAGGCGTGATAACAAATGTTCGTATTCAAATATATATCAAACCCTTGAAAAAAAAAAAAGCGAACCCGGGTTAGGATCTTTGCTTCGCAGGAATGGAACTACTAGAGCAAGCGCTTCGAGTATAAAAGTTAAAGGAACACTGGAACGAGGTGTTTACTTAAGTAAGTAGGATGGCAAGTCGGGCTGGTTGGTTCCGATTCAAATGATATAGGCAAAACTTTTACGAACCACTACATCTGCGAGCACACTTAATACTTGTCAACATTGTTCAGGATAACATTAGGCATATTTGAGGGAAGACATAAGTGGCATTTGCAGTGTTCTTTTAATTAAAGGGGCCCTGAAAGGCGTTTTGAGCACACTAAATGAAGTAGCGCAATCGTTAGATTGGGTCGTCAAGGTCATCTGGGTCAAGTATTACTCTTTTACGCGCAGCGGAAAGCTCACACTTTTGTTGCAAATTTTGTCGCTTTTTTCTCACCCTTTCCTTCGTGTTTTTGGACGCCGCCATCTTCACATGTCTACATCATCGATTCCCAGATGTTCGTCATGAGCTAGACATCCTGCTATTGGGCGGCTTTTTCACGCACTTCCGGCAAAGAGATGAGTCGTCTGCTCAGCGTCGGCTCGCCGGCTGATCTGCCGGCGGAGTGTCGGAGTGCTTGGACATTTTACGACAAACGAAACAAGTGTAAACAAACGCTTAACCGTTCGTATTGAATGTAACACGGCCATAACACGACATGGATATTCTCTTACCTCAGTACGTTTCATAAAGAAAGCGTTGAAGCCCCGTGGCACTTCTTTCGTGCAATCGCAGAGAACGCCCTGAGCCGAATGCCCGGGTTTGACGGATACATTTTATTCCACTTCAAAACAATCCAGAGATGCGTTTCGAACGAACACAACGTCACAACATGCGTTGCAATTGTCTGAACCGCGATTGACAGGCGATGGGTTGCCTCCTCCTGCCCGTCGTAAATTCGGCACTCACCTCGCGCGCGGTTGCGGGGACGAACAGCAAGTCACTTAACTCTGGCGCGCAAGCCAAGATGGCTTTTAGCCACGCACACTGCAAATACCCCATGCGAAGTTGAGTCGTACGTCGCTCGAGAAAGATAATCCAGAAAGATAATCCACCCGCAGAAGCACAACGTCGCATTTCATCGCGAAACAAAGGCGTCCACAACACGCACACCATCGCCTCCTGTAATGCCAAACGCATCTCACACTTCCCAATGGGAGTGAGTGGTACGCCTGCAGTGCCCACATGTCGCGAGGTGGGGCCCCGAGCTGAACCGGGATCACGCAACCGTAACTGACTTCTGGGGCGGTTTGTGCCTTGTTGCCAAGGCAACCGATGTTTGAGATTGTCAAGGAAATGGCGCTCGCTCCAGCGCTAGAAAGCTCAGAGCCGCGCCGGAGCATGTTTTGCCAACGTTGCCGCTCTCCACCACGCGTCGCCCCAAGCTGAACTGGTCACATGATTGAAGCGTTTTGTGCACGGCTTCTGTATCGGTTTAAAATGTCTTTTTCACACGCCACCGGCAGGAATTACCACCACCGCAAAATAAGACCCAGCACCAGCGGGGCCACATCTCATACGGCGCTTTTTGGATAAACAGTGCGCGGTGCATGAAAGGGACCGAGCGCACGACCCTCCCCGAGCGGCTGCGAGTTCGCCGCCGATTAAAAGTCACGTGCTGCCCTGCAGCAACGCACACCGCGAAAGGGCAAGGCCAGGCCGCCGCACAAATGCGGCCAGATTTTTCGTTCGCTTTTCCAGCCTTGAGCGGATCTCGAGTGAGGGATTCAAGGTGTCAACAAAGCTTGCCCGTAGCAGACGGCAGTATGAGCAGCGCGATAGCGGAAGTACGTCACCGCCGAGGAGAGCAGCATCACGGGAGGGAAGGCTCGCGCGCCGTCAACAGCGGAGAGTAAGTTGAATGGAGGAGGAAACGCGGCGCGACGATAATGCGCGGTTTTTGGTTTACGATTTCTCAGCTAATACTCATCGCTTCAACAAAATTCTTGCGGGAGGAGATTGCTAATACATTGTCTTATTTGGTTACGTGTACATCCATGCATCGGCGGAAGGTATTTCAGGACCCCTTTGAGTATACATGGTGGCTTAATTTTTGTGCAAATAAAAATTTACGCGTTCAAAACCATGTTCCCACCTAAGTGTGGCGGTTTTCCAAATTCAATTGTAGAGGCATTTTTTTACCTGAACTGGCTGCACTGGTGCAAGCAGTGCAGAATATGTTCATTTTTTTACTAATTGATATTCCCAGTAGCACTTTGCAGTGGTCTGCACAACACTGCACTAATCTGCACCAGTTCAGGTAAAAAATGCCCCTGGTAACGACAGGTTCCCATAGATGGTGCACGAGCAGTGAAACGCGCGAAAATTCAATTCCTCCTCCGTGCTTGTCGTGGGATGAGCGAAACGGGGGCTGAAGAGCGTGAAAGATGGGCGTGAAGAGAAGGTAGACATCGGAGAATGCGGAGCATTGGCTTTTTACGACAGCACATGAAGAGCAATGCGTTAAAAAGGGCTTCGAAAAGGTGAGAAAAAGCAAACAATAAAACAAGAACATCTGCTCTTCAGCTGCTCCGAGCAGGAAAGAAAACAAAGCGAAGAAATAGCCGGACGCTCCGAACAAATGGTTAGTGAGCATTGGGACCGGGGGGAAATTTATTTGAAGTGAGCAAACTTCCCTTGAATTCATTATGGACAGGGGAGGGGAGTAGCGTATGGGTGGCGAGGGAAGACGGTATAACGTAGCAAGGGATATTTGCATTGAAGCAAGCAGATACGGAGCCTTTTTAACACGACAGTGTTTTATTCCCGGATACACGACGATTTCGCTAAAGTCATATCCGTCATGGAAGTGACGCCAGTACAACGAAGCAGGCGGCCTGTAAAGGGTGCACCCCTGCACACAGGGTCTTTTTGCGGGGAAGCAACCTTTAGTACTAAAGAATACGTTATACTTAGGGTTGTTCGTTTTCGGGTTTTATATTTCAACACGACAGTGTTTTATGTCGGGACACACCAAGACTTCACTGACGTCATATCCGTCACGGAAACGACGCCAGTACACCTTTGCCGAAGCGACCCGCCAGCTGGACGTACTCACCAAGAACACCCACAAGGTAGCCGCCATCCCGCAAATCATGCATGCTCAGCTGCAGATTTCGCTGCACATTCCACTTTCGTGTTTTACCGATTACTATGACAGATGAATCAACCACAGTTTTTTTTATCTTTTTTGTCAAACCCATGAGCACACCGATCTATGCTGGCGTGTTTCCCCTTCCATGCTCGTCCCACTTTATTAGATGCGGAGCATCTCATGCTCGGGGCGGTGCCCCTCCCTGCCTTGTCGTTGTTGTCCGCCGTCCGCACCCTAACTGCGCATGCCTGGCCAGGCACCGCTGATGCTGATTGCGGCAGGATGCCTCTAGGGATTGCCCAACGAAAGAATCCATCACGAGATAGCTTCTCGTTCAACCACCGGCGTCATCTTCCCGTAGGGGAACCGCTGAAGAAGAAGGAGAAGAAGAAGACAAAGCTGCGAAGAGGAGGGCGTGTACGTTGCTCTCAGCCGGTGCACCAACGTCAACAACCAGGCACCGCTGAGATGATGATTGTGGCAGGATGCCCCTAGGGATTGGCCAACCAAAGAATCAATCACGAGATAGCTTCGCGTTCAACCACCGTCGTTATCTTCCCGTAGGAGAACCGCTGAAGAAGAATAAGGAGAAGAAGACAAAGCTGCGAAGAGGAGGGCGTGTACGTTGCTCACAGTCGGTGCACCAACGTCAACAATCTTTACCTCCCCAACGCTGACGGAGACTTCCAATTCTACCACAGAGACGACAACATCGACAAGAACATGATGGACGAGTTTCGGCGCCTCGAGCACCACCGCCTACTCACCGTAACACAACAATACTTGGGTGCCTTTGCCAGTGGTGTGGACCCGGACGCGGAATTCACTCTGGCGCTATTAAACACCAGATCACTCAACATAACGGCGACACAATGGAACCACACGGAACACCCATGATGCTTCGCATCCTCATCAGGGTTCCCCACGGGAAGATGGTGTAATTTTTTTTTTTCGAATAAACAATTTCTCGCCGCAATTTCTTGTCTGCTCGTTTCTCTTAAGAACCGGCTGCATGTTTCAGGCGAGAAATATAAAGCCGCGATCGAATAGAAGCAAACCAGGTCCCTCCCCCCCCCCCCCCCCCCCACCCCCCCAAGACGGGCCCGACATGTCGTCCGTCGGAACGGGGCTGCAGAGCGAGCTCCGCGCATCTCTCCCTCGCCGCCGACTGCGAGCGAGCCGTGCTGAGCAAATAGGATGACCCCTGGCGCCAAGCGCTGGATGTGATCAGCTTTTCCACTTGAAGTGAAGGACAAGGCCGGGCAGCGAGCATGGTCGGGCGCGCACGCGTGCATCGATGTCTCGACACCCGCGGAACTGCGACGCGCGGCGGCGAATTTTGCCGGCAAAAGGCGACGGCGAATTGAGTGCGGCGCCCTCCACTTGGAACACTGCAAACGAAACACGTCCCCCGCCCACGCCGCACATCTGGGCGTCGGTGAAGTTTACTGCCAACTGAAGCTCTTGCAGTCATGGGCACGATATAATCGGGACGCTGTGTCTGTCTCAGCAGGCGTGATTACCTCTTTTGGATGCAACGTTCGTGCAAAACAAGGGGACAATCGTTAGTCTATTATAGCAACTGCTTGCCGTTTGGAGATGGTCGGCAAAGTATACAGCTTAGCAAAACAGTGACAGATCTGTTCGTTTGTGCTTCTAAGGAATGAACCGGGCGGCTCTTCTCTGGATTCTTTCAGTTTTATCTGCTTCTTACTGAAGGCAGGCCATACGACACTATAGAACATAACCGGAACGAGAGAGAGCAAGCAATTCCGCATTTGGAAAAGCACGCTTAACCTGCGTCTTTTGCTTTTGTTGCGTCCACAGCTTTTGTTTTTTCGCTGAGTTGCGCAGGCTAAGGTAAACAAATCACGCGCTATAGTTGCATCTAAGTATTAAAAGTGACTGGTGTTGGGTAGAAGCGTACCGTTTAGCGGACAATTAAAAGCGAGAATGCTTTTGTTTTCTTGGCTATTGTTGTGTAGACAGTTTGTCTTAGTTCCTTTTGCATTTTACACTTTTCGCCTTATCAACCAACGGTTTCATGGCGGAGTTCGGTGCGGTCTAATCTTCCCCACTGAAACCTGCATGCAAATGAATGCAACGTAACACTTTAGTCCAGTCCGACGATGTTAATGTAATGAACAGGGTTTAGCGGACCCTGCCTGGAGTCATACGGGCGGTATTTCTGGCTCGGGCTCCGTTGAATTCAAGGAATGGTTTTCTATTAGGGAGACAACCTTAATCCAAGCGGTTAAATAGCGGCACGAATGCCTTCGAGCTTAATTGTCTGTCTTTCTATTTCCCCCTCATGTTACCCAACTCTCTTCGGGGTAGATTTACCATCCCAATTTTCCTTGTAGCCGCACCATATTTCTGCCTTCATACAGGATTTCAGTGTGGCCTTGAACTCTTCGATGTCCTCACACATTCCCTTTTGTCCGGAGAGCAGTTCCTCCGTCAAGCTTTGGGCCTCAGGCGCAGGATCAAGCTTATCTGCGTCAGCCGCTGATCCCGGATATATATATATATATATATATATATATTCAGTGTGCCGCATTTCCCAGGCGCACTCTGGGTCACAGCAGAACCAAAAGTCGACAGCACTTCTAAACCCACCAACCTGCAAGAACGGGATGCGCGGTTGAAGTTTCCCCCCGGCAGTGTGTTGTTGCAGCCTCCTTTCGCAGGCGCCTCCACCGCCGGTCCACGCGCACGCTCCACTTCTCAGAAGGCCGCAAGAAGCCGCTGCGTCGATGCCGTCGCGCGGTGGTCCCTCCCCGATGCGGTCGATGGTGACGACGAGAACCGCGCCGGAGGCATCCGTGGCCAGGCGCGCAGCGAGGCCTGCACGCAAGAACAGCGTGCGCTGTTGAAGCGCCGCCATCAGCAATTTTCTGCCCGTATTGCCAAAAAGTTTTCACAGCGGAATTGCTGTACACTGTAAAATGGTTTACACACGTTTTCTCTATAACTAACACCTTTACATCATATAAAAAAACAGACATTCTCTGAAACGGCGTATTAACATTGAAACGCCCTTTAAAAGAGCGTATTCTCGTGTTTTGCCTGGGGTGTAGGGGCGTTGGCTATAGACAGTGAAAATCACCACTCAGGGTGTAAATCATTTTGCCGTGTAGGTTAACTGCCCCGATTGCGTGCGTAGATCGAGAAAAGCTGCCCCCCTTCGTTTCCAGCGCTTCATATTAAGTGCGAATGCACTTTATAAGCGACCCCAAACCATCCACCGCCGGCGGCGGCGGCGTCGGCGTCCGCAGTGCTCCTCTATAAAGAAACAGCATCCGGCGCCAGGTTTCGATCCGAGGACTTTGCGGCCGCAGCGCGACGCTCTACCGACCAAGCCACGGACGCGACGCTGATATCAGCGTTAGTGACGCGCCTTATATCTTTAACGCATTCAAACTACGTCGTCAGCGGCGTGCGTTGGCGACTCAGCGGCGTTATAGCGGCTTGATAACTGCGTGGTGTACACGTGATACTACAAACCCGATGGAAGAGATGGAAGAGATGGAAGAGAAGGCGGCGAGGCGGTGGGCTGCGGGGGCCGAGCGCAAGCGCCGCAAGCGGGCCGACAACCGTGCATTCGCACTTTCACATTCTCCCCCTCGGGGAAATGCGGGGGAATTTTTTTTTGATACGCTTATTGCCGCCGCTAAATTATCTTCTGAGCAATGCTTTCGTGTTTATAAGTGAAGCCGACTTCAACAAGATCGGCGTGAGTTTGGTTTTCCCACATTGCGTTGCGCGGTCAAAGATATGCGGAAGGACACCACCGACGACTACCGGGCTGCGGCGCCAAGCACGAGCACGCTTCCTCTCGGAGCCCAGAATAGCGCGAGGCTCCGGCGCGGCGACAATCACTCCGAACGCTTCCCCGGACCAACGGCGCGGCTTACGGCCAACCAATAACCCCCCCAACAGCACCGCTGGTCATCCGTTTTCACAGGATAAATTGGCACCGAGTTTTTTTTGTTTTTTTGGGGGGAAATTCTTATCCGACAAGCTTGCTTATCCAACTCTAACGGGGCGAATCCGGCTTAGGGAGTAAATCATGTGTATTTACGGATTCCTCAATACGTGTTCAGCTCGTTGGTAGATGCAATTGTTTTCTTTTTCTTACAGACGTTGCCTACACAAATACCGGAAAGCATATTGCGGGATTTTGCCCCAACAAACGCGCAAAAAGGCGAACGGGGACTTTTGAAATTACCGCCCTGCATAACGAAGTGATAAATGGCTCCAAAGCGATATGTTCACGCCCAGCCCAAAGTGCGTCGTGGAACCAGAAGTTTCAATTTACTAGGGTAAGGAACTATAAGGACGTAGGAGCTTCACGAGGTTCCATTTTTTTTACATTTACTTCCCAAGGGGTGTAAAAAAGGCTAAAGTGTTTCTGAAAATATTTACTACGTCGCAGTGGCGCAACAGTGGTTTTTAACAGCGGAGCGGTTGTTATTGGCTTACCAAGTTCGCCATTGCAGGAAAAAATACCAAGAAGATTCCGAGGCTCGTGAGCGCGTGCCTCGCGACGACCGCCGAGCCTCCGCGGCACACGCAGTGGCTTTAGCAAAAAAAAAGCTGGCATAAACCCCGCGGAGCGAGAAAATGGCGACCGCAGTGTCCCCGGCTTGAACAGTGGCCTTAGCAAAAACGAAGAACTGCAGCGCTGTTGTCAAGCGCTAGAGCGCACGTCAGGCTTGGCATGAGGAACACGGTGATATCGATGCATATGAGCCCAGAGCAAAGCAGTGACTGGAAATGTAAATGATGATGATAAATTCTTTTATATTAGGAAAATAAGTAATTTGCGACTGGTACAAATGCACGGTGATGTGTTCTTCACGTGTAAAGAGATCCTGCAGCTTCGCTACGGTTCAAGCCTTGCGCGACTTAGCGAAAGCTTGGCCAGTTGAGCTGGTGGAGCATTGTGTACAATGCCGAGGATGCATCCACCATTCGCCGCGAAGAAGACGACAACCTTTTCGACGCACATGGCGATTATACTAGCACCGAAACTATGCAAATAGACGGCGATTCTGAAACTTAGCTATGCGTCCGGAAATGCTCACCTACAACAGCTTGTCCGCTCAAGTCTTCCGCGTGCGTGCAAGCTTCCCTGAACTTCTTTTGTGCATCGCTTACCAATAGCTAGTTTCAAGGTTGTTCCAATCACCTGATTTGTGAGAATTTACGCGTTTTACAGATTCCTCACCGTGCACATATAACCGTGGATCCATTAGCCCAACAGAGCATCGGTGGTATACCACCACCACTCGTCGTTCATATATGCATGCATCCTTTCACGAGGACACCTATTCATCAATAACGTGTTTCTTTAGTCATGGAAGCAGAAGGCAGTAGCGAACTAGGCATTCGGGGCTACATTTTCCAACTGGAAGTCCCGAAGAAGCGTGAGAAGTACTAATGAATAACGCGACGTCGTTTGTCGTCTCATTTAGAGAATTCGCAGTGGAGGCTTCTGAAGCAAGGGTTAATTACCCGCGGGGCGTATATGGGCAGGGCGGCGCAGGCCGTCGGGCCAGCAGCATTTCGGAGCAGATGGACTGAGCGGACGGCGAAGCTCCGAGCCGCACCACGCGGTACGCATGTATGCGAATAACACACCGGACTCCCCGGCCTTTTGGGAGGGCGTATTTCGTGTGGGTTGTCGAAAGTCGTTCGCCGGCGGTATCGAGACATCGGTGAGCGCGCGGCTCTCTTCAGCATATAGCCTTGCCCGCGCGGTGATGTAAAGCTCAAATCCAGCACGTTCCCCCGCCGACTCAACTGGCATTAGGTGTCGTCAGACGTGCTTGTGTCGCGGGTGCCTGCAGGTCCCAACAGTGATTCCGGCAGTGGGCGAGCTTCCTGCCTGCAGGCGCCTGACGCGCTCCACTGCGTTCGGTCTAGCTCCTCTTCAGGGTCGCCGGCACCACGACCCCGGCCGTCGCCATTCCCAATTTAATATGCACACGCCGTGGTAACAGCGCAAGTCCTGGATTTGGGGCGAGGCTGTGGCCCTTTGTCGCGTGTGTGCTCCACTCCACACGGTCCCGAGTTTCACATGCAGCGGCGGGACTTCGAAGCTGCGGTCGGAGGACGAGCGAAAGACAAGCGCCAACCGACTTCCGCGGGGGCCACGAAGTATAACTCCGCGCACACGAGGCGCAGCCGGCGCTGCCGTCGGCCAGGCTCGTCACAGCTGGTGGCGCGGACGGGACACGCATCTGCGCCCCTCGCACGCACCGCCGGTAACCTTGACGATAGCGCGCCACTCTGCAGGTCGCGTCTTGCGCTGTGCACGGACAAAGCATACGGTGGCCGCCACGCTGTTGCTGCTCCGGGGGCAGCTCGCTTCAAGTTGAATAGGAGAACTTCACCGGAACCGCATTACCAGGGGAAAGACGTTTCGGGGCAGAATCTCTCGCTGTTCGCACTTCGCATACACCTTCTCCTTGTTGGAGGCGTCGTTTCGAAGCCTCGCTCAGCGACTGTGATCGACCCTGTCGTGCAGGGCAGTTTCCTTCGAGCTTTCAATTCAGGAGAGCCCCTGCCCACGTCCGCGCAGAAAGAAGCCATCTCCCACTGCCGCTGCACGTCGCCGGTTTCGCACTCGACACCCGGGACTCCCCGCTTCCCTCCGCCAACGGGCATCCCATGCGCCTGGTCGATTGCACGAGCACCCATGGACGCGGCAATGCATGAATGAATTATTTAGTTAATCAGTTGATTAATTAAATAATTGACTCACGCGTCGTTCAGCTGCGCAGAAACGCGATTCAGCGGCGGCTTGCGGGGTTCTGGGCGGCGTGGCTGTGAGTCGATTTTTGCAGACCATTTATGCCCGAGCATGTCCGTGTGCACTCTGTATAGGCAGGCGACAAAGCCTGCCTCGTCGTTCGGCCACTGGTCGCAACAGAAAAAAAGGGGGGGCGCAATGGTTGCGCCACTGCCGCCGCCACGCAAGGAAGCTCTCCAAGGGCCCCACGACAGTGGAACGGAAAGATAGGGCCAAAAAAAAGGCGACGCACAGCGTGCGCCACCACCCCGTCGCCTTGGCACGCTTGTTTCCTGCGCAGAGGGGCACTTTGAATGCGCGCCTCGCACAGGTATACACGCAACGCGCACACGCTTCTGCCCGTTCGCTCGGATGAGTGATGGGCTCGGAGACGCGCGAGCAAACAGGATAACACGCTTGCGCGCAAAAAATGAAGTCGGACGACTGACCTCGCCACTGCGCGAATGCTGGAGCTTTGGGCGCGTATTATTCTTGCCCTCTGCGAAGTCGATAAGAGCATGGAATGGAACAGTGCGGGCCCTGTTCAGTGTATCGCCACCCGAACAGCTTCTTAATCTCGGTGATAACAGACCACACGCAGTGCCTTTGTACACACTTTCCCCATTGATGAGTACATTGTTTTGAATCTGAGGATCTAACGTATACGTTTATAGTGTTCCTTTACGATATACTAAATTATGTGCAGAAACGAGTAATTTTTTATTGCGTCTTTACTTCTGTATTCAATAGGTTAGAACCATTGCAGCAGAAATGGGGTGCATAATTGTGCATTTTCTTTTACAGCGTTCAGTTTGCGCAGGAACCCGCCGAAGTGGCTCAGTGGCTAAGGCGTTGCGCTGCTGATCACAAGGACGCGGCTTCGATTCCCGGCCGTGGCGGCCGCTTTTCTGATGGAGGCGAAAAGCAAAAACGCCCGTGTGTAGGAGATTTCGGTGCACGTTAAGGATCCCCTGCAGGTGGTCAAAATTAATCCGGAGCCCTCCACCACGGCGCGCCTCATCGCCTGTGAAGCATAGGCGCGTTAAACTCCACAATCAAATCAATTTTGCGCAGGGCTAAAATGAAGGGGATGCAGACATGTGACTTATTTACTGATTCATTCAGATGCATAGCATCCCACCTCATGTATTGTCTATGGCTGACGGGTTTGCATGTCATAATAAATTAGAGGGCTATGAGGTTATTATCACATGTGCTGTTCTTCGTTCATCCGCATCCATGATTTTCCTTATATTGCACGATTATTGTTGGCATGCTTGTCTTCTTAACCAGCCAGATAACTACTTGAATCACAATGACTGTTTAATTATCTGTGTACTTGTGAATTTACTATTTTTTGTGAAAAAATGCCTTCAACTTCCCTGGCGAGATTTGCGTTGTATGCCTAAATAAATACCATAGTGCATATTACAGGAACGCGCGTTTACAAATCCGAGATTCAAGAAATACCGCGCGACACCTGAGCTACGAGGCGCGCCGCAGTGGAGATCGAGGGCTCCGCATCGATGTCGGCCGACCTTCGTCGCGCGCCGAAATCTCGACACGCGGTCGGGGCTCGCCGTTTTCGCCTTCGAAATGAGCCGCATCAGAACGCCTCCGCCACTGAAGGCGAGAGATCGCGGAGTCTGTCGTTCGGGTAGCGATTTCCCGAGCCGCCCGTGAGAAATGCACTCCCGGGGCCCTCGGAAAAGGCAGGACACCGTATACCCCTGCAACACTTTCTTTAACTTTTTTTTTATATCCTAAATGCTTCCAGAACGTAGTCAACCAACACAACCCGTACTTAGATTAGGGGGTCGCAAAGACCTCAGCCAGAAATTACTGCTCTATGCCCATCAGATAACTTGTAAACTCGCTCAAAAGATTTTTCTCTCTTTCCCGGTCTTGACGTTCTTCGACGGCTCAAATTACGTCACTAAGGCCATGTAGCGGCTGTTGGCCGGTTTTCCTTCAGTTGCAGCGATGAACGCTTCTTGATAGCAACTTTAAAATAAAAAGCCACAAAAACAAAGCAAAAACGGAAGGCGGATCCGGTGCGACGAGCAAATCACGCAGTGCCGCTCCGTGCGGGCGATAGATATATAGCTTTCGCAGTGGTTCCAGACGCGAAGGAAAAAATAAAAGCGTTTATCTAAAGTGTTGCAGGGTCCCTTTAATGCAAGGTGGGAGTGCATTCACTGACAACGGAGGAGCTACGCAGTAGGCAAGATACCCGACCGGGGGGGAGCTTTTCCTCGCGCCGGATCGAGCTCCTCCAAGCGCAGTTCTGTTGGGACCAGGTGGTGGCCTTCCGAGATGCCTGCAGAGGTATGCCACATTCCCCGTGGCGTCATTTCGTTTCGTATACGACACGGCAGTGCAGGTACCATCGGCTGCTTCGCTTTCACGACTACCGACAGTCTTTTGACGAACTACTGGAGCACCAGCTTCGTGGCCTTAAGGCAGTCTTTGGTACCCATATATAATGTATACCGCATTTACTGAATTCCAAGCACCCCCTTTTTTTCAAGATCGCAATGCCCAAAGTGATGGGGGGAGGGGACTTAGCTTTGAGAAATATGAAATGGCATCCCCCCCCCTTACACGCACACTTTTCGCAGCAGTAGCTAGATGAGACAGGCGCAAGGAATCATTTTAACGCAGCAAACAAAAAAAGTAGGCACAGACGGTGAACTCAGCGCTTACGCCCGATACTCAGACGCATCTCACTACCACCCGTGGGTGTAACACCGCTCCAGCCGCTGCCCCGAGCATCTCACCGCAGGTTGTTTTTTGTTCCGTCAAACGTTTCCTTTAAACGGCGCAAGTGTAGTGACAGGCGCCGGAACTGACCGAGAAAGGGCGTTGGCGGCCTGAGCCCTGTTGACTCTACAGGCCGGGCAAGGCACGCTTGCTCGCAGAAAAGGGGCTGCTCAGATTCTCATGCAAATATTCTTTTCAAATTTTTTTTCTCTCAAAGTACGGGAGGGGCTTAGATTCGCGAAAATACAGTATATCGTAGCGGCCCGAGTTAAAAATCTCGCAATCATTTTTTCTAAGTCAAGAAATATTTGTGCAAGAATGTTCTAAAGAGAGAGAGAGAAGGCTGTTTATTGAAAAAAAGCAGAGAGTTTTGCCTGCGTTTGCAATCGCCTGCATGCTTCTCTGCTAGGGGTCGGGGGTGTAGGGAAAACAGGCCCTAGAAAGAGGTGGGCAGAAAAAAAAAAACTGGCGTGGCTAGACGGGCTTAACGGGCTATTTTAAAGATTGTGTCACAGAATTCACAATATTGAAATGTGGCCAATTGTCCTCCAAATAAAAAAAAAAAAACTTTTTAGAGCCTGTCGCTGCATTGAGGGGCAAGTCCATGGATGGTCTTCAAGGTTACCGGCCCTTGATCTAGGCGTTCAATATCTTCAAAAAAGAAAAAAAAAACAACGGGATCTTGGTGCCAAGTAGGCCCCACATTCGAATATAATATGTTCAACGGTTTCTACTGAAGAACAGTTATCGCAGTACGGGTTGGTCGTCAGTCCGAGGAGAAAAAGGTAACTGTTGGTGTAGGCCGAGTTCAGTCGTAGGCGATGATATAACGTCTCCAGCCTGCAAGGGAGCTGTCTTGGAAGTCTTGATGTCAATTCAGGGTCAATCGCGTGCAAAAATACTTCGTTATTCGGTTCGTTGCACTAGCCGGTTTCTTTCAGTTACTGCAAAGCAATGGCCATGGTAGAAGCCTGTTTTTTGTAAAGTACACTTTGCTATATTCCCGGTGGTTAAGGCCCATACGGGCCGCTTCAACGACTTTTTGATTTACAATAATACCACAGTGGCCAGGTATCCATTGCCATTTTGTAGTGTGTCCAGCAATGCAAGCGAGGTGGTGAAGGTAGGAGACACCGGACGCTGCGGTATGGTGAGGGGAAGACCTGCTCCTCCTTGACAAAACATGCTAAATCAATACCTGTACCCCTTTTTCCCGTAAGTAACAGCGGTTCGGTATGCTTTAGAACGCGTTAGGCAGTGTGCAGAATACATCACAGTGTTTGTTCATGCTTTGCGCCGTGCAGGAAAGGCCTCCTCTGAACGGTGTAAGAAATCAAAAGCCGCCTCCCGGTGCCGTTCGCGCCGTCCGGGCCGGCCCATCTCGCGGACTCCGCCTCGCTGCTTCGACCGGAAGCGACTATACCGGGCCGACCGGAAGCGAAGCTCGCCCCGGGTTTGATAGTGCGCGATTGCAATTATAATCGCCCCGTTGCGTGGTCTCCGTCGTGCGTTCACTCCCTTTCGGCCGCACCAATTACTACACGCAACGGGTCAACGTACTCGGCGGGCGCGTTTTTCCAAGCGCGACGTCGCATTCCCATCCAATTATACCTGCAGGGACCGCAAGGACGCGCCTACTGTCAGGGATCTCGTTATCGTGCACCAGTGTGACGTCACTTCCGTCCGCTCACAGGTGCCCAGGCCACGCTCCCACGGCAGGCGTACGCCCCTGGGCCCGGAAACATTGCGGTGCCTCACCGAGGCCAGAGACGGAAGCAAACGGACGCACCTGAAAGGGTTGCGAGCGCCGCGAAAAACGCTTCGCCTGCACTGCCTCGTCCGGGTGAGCATGCGCGTGAGCCGAAATGTGAACGTGCAGGTGCCGTGATGACCAGCGTGCAGGGGAGCGGTGTTTCAAAGCGAGGCAGTTCAAAATTTTTAGAGTTATTCCTCTATCCATGCATGGTCAATCTTCGTGCCTATTTGACTTTATGTGGTCAAGAATCTGAAAAGCGCATGCACTCTACTGCAGCTAGGTAACGCACTCTGGTATATTTTGAAAGCCAATTAAGAAAAAAAAAAGCGATCTTCAACTTTTTTTCAAACTTTCACGAATTAAATACAAAATATACCTCTATCACCCACATTAAAAACATGTTGCACTATTTTTGTAGTTTTGCAGCTTCAAAGCACCAAATATGCCCTCGCTAAAAGTATTGCGGTGACATACTCAAATGGTTTGTAAGAAGCTTACGACCGCAACGTAGGTCGATAGATGGTTGTTACAAAGAGCAAATCATAAAATAAACTTTGTGGTGAGCATGCTTTGTTAAAATTACGCGTGAACAAAGCACCCAGTATTCTTATAAGTTGTAGAAAAGCACCCGAAGCGGATCGCTCAATCTAGCGCGCTCGCCCTTGCGGGTGAATCTTTTCATGCACTGCTCACTGTTTTTGTGTGCGCGCTGTGTAGGCCCAGAAGCGACCGCTGCGCATCGGCTATGCTTGGATGAGACTAAACTGCAGTGTCGGGGAAAACGTTCCGGCGGAAATAAAGGAGTACAGAAGCGCGCAGGCTGAAGTTCCTGCTTAGATTCAGTGAGATATGACCTCATGCCTCTCAGCAAAACGGAAAGTATCAAACAAAACATGACCTGAGCTGCCGTGAGCGATAGCAGGAGGCGGCTTGAAAAACAGCACCAAGTAGAAAGCTTTTGATTTGATTTGATTTCTTGGGGAAAACCAAGGGGAGTCTGAGAAGAAAGGCGGGTGCAGCCTTACAGAGGCCTCAGCCACCCAATTCACAGTGTACGCAATAAAAGTGATGCTCGCAAATTTAAACAAATCTAAACGTAATAGCACGATCATGATAGCACAAGAGCACAAAAGCAAATACATTTCCTATGTATTACACAAAGCATAGGCCTAAAATGCACAGAAGGACCAAAGTGACTCCAATAACTTGGATGATCGCATTCATTTGGTTGGCTCTTCCGGAAATGAGGTACATGATGTAACCGATTCCTTCACGGATCACTTTAGCGGCACTTTCGCACCTCCCAGAGACAATTAGACATCTCAATTTATGAACAGCGTGCTGGGGCAAGTATACAGTTCTTGATGAAAAGCTGGTACTCGAAAGCCTCAAGCGCGTGAAGACTTCTTTGCCGTATGGTTCAGACGGTATTCATGCGGCCTTACGTAAGGCTTTTAGAGATATCCTCGTCCCTGTTCTGCCATCTATATTTAATAACTGTTTAACCACCAACACATTTCCCGTTACAAGGAAAATTTCCAGACTATATTTTATCTTAAGTCAGGCAACACAACAGACCCAACTAAGCGGCCGATATCAATCCTTTGTGCTGCATCCAAACGCTAAGCGTCCGCACTACACGCAGTACTGTCTTAGCCCGTGAAAAATGCGCTACTACGTGATCAGCATGGCTTCATGGCAGGAGATTAATCAACGACAACTTATAGTCTCGCTGGCCTTATGATGCAGGCTTCTAAACCATGCAGTTACAGACGCAGACAGAGGGATTAACGCAGTTTACTGCGATCTTAGTAAGGATTTCGACGTCGTTGTTCACCCACTGCTGCTGAAAAAACTATTGCTCTGTGGCGTTGATGCTCCCTTAGTAGCCTTAATGGGCGGCTATATGCTTAACAGAAACTGATACATTAGCGTTAATGGTCAAACTTCTCTTAATTTTAGTCCAACCAGTGGCGTGCCACAGGGGTACGTCTTGGGCCCCTGTCTATTCTCCGTTTCCATTAAGTAATGACGTATCCACTAGTATTAAGAACTCATCTCTCGTTCTGTACGCTAATGGTATAAAGGTGTACATCATCAATTCCGTAGAGGACTGCTTCGCCCTTCTGCATGATATCTTGTCGTTCGCATGCTGGTGCACTGAGCACAGCCTAATTCTAAACCCATAAAGAACCAAGGTCATCACCTACAGCCGGAAAACACACACATTTCAATTATGATACACATAATTCTGTAAACCCATGTTTGAAAAAAAAGAAAGAAATGAAATGAAAAAAATTACAAAAAAATTGCGCCAAAAAGGGGGCCCGCACGAAGTGAGGACACACAACCACAACGCAAACACGCAGACACGCCTGAATCACGTCGGCAGAAGGAGAGCGTCCGTGCTCTGCACACAATTGCACAAATCAGGGAAACAGTGGCACAAGGATCACGCAAAACATTCAGAAAGGGACCCGTTGATCTACCAATGAACTTGATAAGGGTATCATTCTGGGCACATTCCATAGTTACTCCATAGGTACTTCTATTTTAGGAAATTTTTTTGCAGTTATGGAATACCAACGTGTCCAGTATGCTACCCTTGTCAATTTCATACGCAATTAGTGAAGCTTGTGTTCCTAAGGTTAACGAGGTTGGGGGCATTGATGTTCTTCTCGACAGTAGATACACTCAACTTTGCTGCCCATATCAGACAGATGCATGGTGGGCGGTTTTTCCAGAGATTTTAGTTCACCTGATCCTTTTTAAAGTTTGATAAATCAATTTGCCTCCATCAATTGCAATATGCATCTGTTGTTTGTAACGGTTCGTGAAAGTACAACCTCCAATACCTTGAAAGGGTACAGAGAAAATTTTTACCCATTTATAAATACTAGCCCGGACGTAGTTTTGCCTCAACCACCACGCAATCGGAGCATTCTTTTAAGTTGCCGACGCTATCGAGAGGCTCTTTTTATCGTTAAGCTCCTTCACGGAACAACTTATTGTCCTAAAATACTGTCCCAGCTCGTGCTCCGAGTTCCCTTGAAGTGTACTACGCGGTCACACTGCCCATTTTATACCGGCGCCGCTGATACTTGCCCTTTGCCTGCCCTCTGACTGCCAAACCTGCATAACTTGTTTTGTGACAAGTTGGATGTTTTTAATGTTCGATGCCCCAGTTCCTCGCAGAGACGAACAGTGCTTTCTTTTAGCTATCGTTATATCTTCTCCCACTATCCTAATATTCGCCTTCCACTATGCCACCTACGTGTACATGCTCTTTCCTTTGCATACACGGACAATTGCACTGCTCTGCACTGTTTCCACTTGGTTCTCGCATTCTTCTCAAATGAGCGTTTCTAAACACTTCTGTGCTCACTTAGTTGTTCACGTGTCTTCTTTTCCATTACTTTGTGTCTTATTATTTTGTATTGCATCATGTCACCGTTTATATTGTTTCCCTGTGTAATTCCAACCGTAATATACTCGTCATGTCACCGTTTATATTGTTTCCCTGTGTAATTCCAACCGTAATATACTCGTCATGTCACTAATTATTGTCGTCCTTTTACTTGTGTACCAGTCCATAGACCCCGCAATTGTTCTTGGGCACTGCAAATGAACTGATGGTTTGATTGAAAGACTTATTAATGTTATTATCAGTACTATTACCTTGCAGTCAGGAGGTTGGGATAGTAGAAATACTGCGCGAGAAACCTTCCGATCCGGCTGCTCTTTGACGTATTTCCCGGACCGTGGGGTAACCTCGACCTCTGCTGTCAGCGCGCTGCTTGTATGTTTTCCGTTTTTCGCGTGACGAAAGCTGCCCCGCGCGGCATACATAACACGCTTCGCTGACGAAGCTGCTGCTCGTGCTTCGCGGTCGGGACGCGGCCCGGACGACCGCGGCGCACCTGCACTGTGTTCGCCAACAAGCGCGGTGCCGATGAACTTGCGGCGAAAGGCGGCGCTCCTGCTCTCCGCCATCGCAATTGTGGGCCACAGCGTTGCACGTAAAGGAGGTGACGCGTTTCTTTTAAAAACAAAGGAAGAATGAGAAGAAGAGATAACAAGAAAAATGCGCCCACGCACTCCGTACAGATGGTTAGCCAGCGAAGCCGCAACGCGCTGCATGCCCCGGCATTTGACGCATGTCGCGTGGCCTGCCCGTTTCACAGTAAAGCCCGTTTTCTTTTGAGTCCGACAAGTCGGATCCAACATGTCGGGTCCGACTTGTCGGTCCCGACACGCGAGTCTGTGTCGGGCGGTCATTTTCTTTTGCATTCGGGAGCCGGACGCCGCCAGCAGTGTCGGGCCAAACACGTCACTTGAATAGAATATTGTGATTGGTTCGTCCGACCTTATAGTACTTTTTGTTTACGCTCAAACAGCTATTGTGGTAATTTGAGAAAATTTGAGTTTATTTCCCTCAGCATGGCGCATATGTTGATCTCGCTAGACTTAATCAGCCAGCAGCCGTAACGTTTATGTAGACGCAAGCGCAATGGAGAGCTTCCTATAAACCGTGCATGCCCGGCGATGCTGCAGCTTGGCTCGGGTTATGAAGCGGCGACGGCGCAAAATATATTCTTCCCGTTTTTCCGAATATCATGCGGCAAGACTGTTCTTTGAAGCATAACCGCTCTCCCAGCGATGTAACATTCGTCCACGTACGTAGCAGCGCTCTATGATTACGCAGAAACAAGCTCTCGATAGTTCAGCGCATGCATCGCATTCTGATACGGTGCGCACGGGCTGTCTATTTGCGTCGTTGCGGCAAATGTTAGCGCTTCTTTCGTCAACTGCAATGAGTGCTGGTATTTTAAATTCTGTGACGCAGGGTACAAAATTTTGGTATGGGAATATCGGCAGCATAGTTGTTACCTTAACATCATGTCCGCATCTCTTAAACACATATTTACGTACTCAGTTTGCGATTACTCGCCTGTGGAACTACGGCAGCCAGCGATCGCATTTAGTCACTCGCAAAAACCGGAATAGTTCCACCGACCGGCGCCGCGGTGTTTTCTTTTCTTAGTTTTTTTTTTAATGGCGATGCCGGCTTTGATCTTTGTGTTCTACAACGAGATTACCTTTTCTGGACGACTGTACGAAGGCTCCCATCCAGGTCAACAGTTTTACTTAGTAAATAACTTCCACAGAAAACACAGCTAGGCACATTTAAGGCTTTGCTGCATGTTTCAAGTACATTTGTTTACAGTTAATTATGCTGATTCCGACACTACAGATTTTGTTTGCAAATTAGCACAGGGTTAGAACCTGGTCCGGGGTTTGTAAAAACAGGCGTCCATACACGTCTGCATATTCTGGCCATATACCAGAACGCATGAGCGATTCATACAGCAGAATGGAAGTTTTTTTTTTTTATCCCTCACTGGAGCAGGCCAGTCCCACCACCTGCACTTACTGGGGGGTAACAGCCGTCTGGCCAAATTAATTTCAAAAAATTAATTCACATACTGCCTCCCACCCTCCCCGCTCCTTTCTTGCAGCCTGGGTTACTGCTTGTTCATCGGATTGGAGTGACTAGCTGACATTTTCCTCCTACTTCTAATGGTCCCCATGGTAGTGCCCTTGGTCTTTCCTTTAAATTTTCTGTAATGAATTGTTTCCATTGTAAATGAGCCTAGACAGATTTCGCTATATATTGGCAATTTCACTATTTCTTATAATATCCCCTCCTGGAGTCATGTGTGGGCTACGGGGTTAAAACCGGATGACTGCAGTCTCCCTTCATATCGTCAACAAAAAGAATCCACTCACACTTTTTTACCCTTTTTCAGGAAAACTTGCCCAAAGCTCAGAAATGTACTCGTCTAGCTATTGTATAAACTAGCAACTTGAGCTGAAGTCATATAAAAAACAATCTTTCATCATCTTGTCGTGAAGTCGGTTTAATAACGCATAAACTCACCAATACTCCAGCAAAAGTTAGATTATTTTTGTACCCTACTTTAATTTGATAGAAACTTCAGTATGCCTGCACAGTCTCAGACCCCTATAGAGGAAATAATATCGAATTGGTTGAAAAGGCTCTAAGAAAGGCTGTTGACTTTATTTATTCTAAATATAATCGCACAAATTCTCTTTGTGAGATCATGTAAGTTTATGGGATTCGAACATTAGTCAAGGAGAAAGTTTTGGCATCTTACGTTTCTTCACTGTTCAGAATTATAACTATGGTCGCACGGATTCTCTTAATGAGCTCATGCAAACTGGTGCGATTGAAGCACTAGGGAAAAAAGAAGTCTCAATGCCTTAAATTTTTTGTTGTTGTTTTGCTACAAACTTGGCCTAGATACAAGACCACGACATACTTCAAAATAATATTCATCATTACCATTTTCATTCTTTCACCCGTTATAGACACCGGTCGAAATTTTTTTTTTCCCACATGTATTATCGACTGGAAAAATACACCTGAACATATGTCTTGATTAATTTGAATAAATAGAAGCAAATGTTTAGTTTATTTTAACCTTTTGTTCTTTCTCATTGCTGCCACGTGTAGTATCCTGAACTGCTGGTATCTCTGATCTTGTTCACACCTTTATGCCCCTCCTTCTTGGGCCTCTGGTTCGCAGTATGCACTTCAATAAAAATTTAAAAAACTAGTGACAAGGGCAGCTCGAGGTGCTGAAGAAAAATTGGCCCCACACTAATTGCAGAAGACTCACGGCAGAACACGACGTGTATACCCCACACAAAATAAAACTCGCCGATCAAATTTTATTTCAAAACAAGACAGCTATGCACAAAAACAGATAGGCCCCAGAGATTTATAGATACATGAATTAATAAGCCTTAGTTATAAACAAAGCTGGCTACGTTTTGTTAAGAGCAGTGATGCCTCAATGAGTTACCAAGATCTAGTTCATTTCCGTAATTTCCACTTATAACGCGGTCTTCTGTTTTGAAATGAAGCCTTTTTCGGCCAAAGTTAGGCAAGTAAAGGCACAGCAAAAAGAGTTCCTTTGTTTAATGCTACCAAATGTACTAAGTATTACAGACTTGAAACACACAAGGTTAAGTGAACAACACTACATACAACAATAAGTTAAGTTTATGCAGACTTGGAAAAAAAAAAGATCAGCACTAGATGACGCTAAACTGCAGCACGGTTTATTGACATTTCATCGATAGGCACACAACTCGTAATGATCAAGTAGTCCCATGCATGTTGAACCCTTTCATTTTGCACCATTCATATTTTTCTTCTCCTGGGTTCCTTAAATATAAATTGATACTTGAGCATCATCACATACACTATGTTCTTGCAATCAGTAAAAAATCTATGCACTCAACACCAATACAATGGCTTAGAGAGAGAGAGAATAACTTTAATGGAGACCAGCGATGTTAGCCGAGCCGTCGGGCTGGCTTGCTACACTAAATGAGACAAGAAAAACAAAAAGAAAAAAAAAAACAAACGTGAAGACGAAAAGATGTCATTTGATGCGGCCAAAATTTTCAATCACAAAACTCCAAAAGAGCTTTGATTGCACGTGCAGCCTGACTGGGACCCAACCATAAAGGCAAAAAGCAAAAATGCTCATGTCGAGATTTTGGCATATTTTAAAAATCTTCAGGAGGTCAAAATTAATCCAGAGTACTTTAATACGGTGCGCCTCATAGTCCAATTGTAGCTTTGGTGCATTAAACCCCATAATCAATCAAATCAATGTAACCAGTTGAGAGGTAGAAAACACAGTTCATTTGCAGCGCCTTGCTTTATCTTTTTGCAAAAACACGTGCCCGCTGCCAATAAAGCTGCAAGTTACTATAATGCCAATACCATCAAAGTACTCCTCATAAAATCAAACGCTCTTACAATCACAGCTAAAACAGTCAGCGTCCAACCGTTATAGTGCCCTTTTCCACTTCTCCCTACGCTTGGCGCCAGACAGAAGACAAAAGTGCTACACCCGTTCATTTGTGCTTCTGCACCTGGAATGGCAAGTCGACACACAGCCCAATCTAGGCATTCTCGAGCTCAGGACACCTGTCGGTTACTTTATGTACAAAGCGCAAGCACATGAGTTAGTGCAACAGGGATGGTGTAGTGGAAGAACCACGCAAGGCAGACCGAGGCCATTGCTGCATGAAATGGGGCTGAAAGCTGTAATTGTGCGGGAGCCTTCCAGATGATGATAGTGATGTTAGATAAATGATTTGGGAAATGAATACTGAAGACATTAGCTCCACAAATGGCGTTGCTTGCTGCGTCAGATAGGGTGAACACAGTAAATGAAAAAAAAAATGTGGAAAGAGTACGTAGAAACAATGAATAAGAGGGAGAATGAAATAAATCAGGAACATTTGAAAAAATGGCAGTAGTTGGATAACAGATCTCAGGATCTTAAGTTATAGAACATCGACCAATCTAGAGCCTTTGTCCTAGCGCAGTGTCAGCATGACTGCTACAGTTCACAAAAGTGATTCAGTTCTGAAAAGTTTTTTCGTAGCAATCGCACAAGAGTTCTTTTCGCTGTTTCGTGTTGGGTTGCATGCTGCGTGCAGTAGCACAAGAGATGACACATGTTCTCTTTCATAGAGTAAGGGCGTTCTGCATTATGCAGCCCGTCCAGCCTCTGCATAAGCGTTTTGGAAGAGGGTGTTCACTTTGTGGAGTGATTTTTTTAGTTTATTTTCTGATCTTCTGCTGTTGAATGAAGCTAGACCCTCAGGCAAGTGGACAAAAGGCTGAAAGTTGGTACACATAAAAACTGAGTGGAAGAAAAATGAGAAGTGAGCAAATGGTGTGTTAAAGCCAAGAAAACCTCGATGTCATTAGCAATGGTCTTGACCGCCACCGCCTTTGACACTTCTGAAACCTCTACCAGTTGGTATACAGTTGTTCATTTATTTTTAGGTGTGGTAGTATGACCGCGTGTTAAGCTTTTTTGCGCAACTTCAGCGCCATGCAAAAAGTCAACGAAAGAGGGCATGCCATGCAGTGAAGCTAGAAAATTTGAATGCCATGCGGCAAAGCCAACTTTTACTGCTCAATTATTCCCAAATTTTCAATACTCGAAAACATTCAGCACTTTGAATGATAAAAGTGCACTGCAAATCGAATAGCAAACAGCATTCGCAAAGTGTTTGAAATTTCAGAAATTTCCACGCCTCTATTGTATTTTTCTGTGTTTGGCGGGACCATCAAATAAATGGATGGACATTAGAAGAAGGAGCTTCCTTGGAAGCCAATGTCACTATACCACTTGATAAGGCACTTTCTAAACTTCCCAGAATTGTGTCAGGACTACCGACGCTGTGATCAGAAACTACGGCCAGCTAGGGATAGCAAAACTTACGGAAAGTACGAGTGAAGCTGATGCCGTTTACTACATGCTGCACTAGGCTGTTGCACGTTACTCTCCCAAGCTTCAGATGGTTTTTGACGTTTCATCGCACAGTAACTCACCGAAATATTTCAACAACTTTGAAAGTGGACTGAACCTGACCTCCGATTTAGTCAGTCTATCGGTGTATGCAATGGGCTTTCGAATGCGGGGTGGTGCTATTTGCTTAGCTGCACCGATGCCATCTGCACGGTTGCATTTTGCCGCATGGGCCGCGGCGTTCCTGATGTGAAATGTGGTTCACAGTGTGGTGTTGGCAAGAACGTTCATGTGGACAGCGTTTTTTTTTTCGAGCGATTTGTGGATTTGCGAATGCCTTGTTACAAGTAGTAGTCAGCATTGTTTTTGCGTCGAAATTCCAGACTGTGCTGTGCACGCTTGCTACAACCGAAGATCCGAAGCAGGCCGCATGGCAAAAGCAAGCATGTCGCTCTTTTTTTTTTTTTTGCTGCTTCAGAGCCAAGGATAGAGCAACGCTTGACGACAGTCCGCCTTCATGCTACGAATTTACAATGAAGTTATCGATAATGGGACTAATCAGTACTGAATCTGTTGCACCTGTTTCGTTCCAAGTGGAAACGACGGGCCTTGAAGCTTTCACCTCACACTTTGTCACATGCTTGAAACATTGCGCAGTGCTCTCTGCACCGCTGTCCGCACCTGTCTAACCGTTGGACAGGCGCTGATAACGTAGTCCACTTTGCACTATCTCCGTGTGATCCCCATGCATTGATTTTCTTATTTTTGGGTTGCTTCAAAGGACCGTGTCTCGAGTTAGGAAAATTTTCACCCAAAGCTGCAACAATATTTGATATGGTGGCGGCGTGCGGGACGAGGCACTGGCTTTACCGAGCCACCCAGGCATGCTGCGCGCTTCTTGGGGAGTGCGAGATACGGTGAGGTGCTCTGGCAACAGTGTTCTGGTGTGTTGAACGTATGACTGACGTCTACCTAAGCTCCCAATGATGGTGAGCAATTACGCAGAGGTTCTGGGTGGAAGCAATCGCGACATATGTATATAAAATTAGGTGCAGCCACGTCGACAAAGATTCGACCGATAGTTTTCAAGTGCTTTTTTTTACTTGAGCATGTGCAAGGTATGAGGTGAAAGCTTTGATGGCCGTCGTCTCCACCTCAAATAAAATGGGCACGCCTGATTCGGTACTGATTAAACCCATCATCGATAGCTTCTTTGCGAATTCGTTGCCTGAAGTCAGATCGTCTTCAAGCACTGCTCTAGCTACTGCTTCAAAACAGAAAAAAAAAAAGCGAAACGCTTGCTTTTGTTGTGCGGCCTGCTTTCGGATCTGCGGTTGCAGAAGTGTGCACAGCACAGTCCGAAATTTCGAAAAAAAAAACAATGCTGACTACTCCTTGTGACAAGGCATTCGCAAACCCACGCGAACGTTCTTACCAACACCACGCCGCAAACCACGTTTTGCATCGGGAAACATGCTGCCTGCACGGCAGAATGCAACTGTGGATATGGTGTCGGGGCTGTCGTGTAGGTAGCATTGCTGCACGGCCAAAAGCCCAGTGCATACACCCTATTGCTGAACTCCCGAAGACACCAAGTGGCGCAAGGGTTGGATATCAAACAAACATTATTAAAGGTTGGCATAAAACCGGTGGACAAAGGTGCATTGCGTTTCCTGTGGTTTCAAGCAATACCAAAACCGGGTGTACCACTTTCACCAGTTTTGACTTGCTGTATGACCCGCATCCCTTTCAGAGTGATGGCTAACCCATTTCTACTTCCCGAAATGCTTCAACACCACTTAAACAAAGAGCAGTACCCTCAAACTGTGAGACATACACGGATGACGTGCTCACAGGAGCTGGAAGCGAGAAAGCTGCCGTGAAGCTGTACAAAAATGCCACTGAAATGTTTGAAGCAGTAAAATGCTATTCCAGTGATTTCAACGTGACTCCCGGGCTACCATGCATCTCGGTTATTTGTCGGGTGTGCTGAAGGTTTTGCGACGTACGTGGGACCCGTGTGCCGACCACTTAACATTCTCTCTATGTATGGATTGTATTCATGGCATAGAACCATTCACAAATTGGCCCATGCTACAAACAACGGCGTGGATATGTGACCCACTAGGGCGCAACGTGAAAACTTGGAAGTGTTGGTAAGCATGTTGAACCCTAGCGTAAACGACATGACAAAGCAGCGCTTCGTGTGTCCTGTTGCTATCGTACTGCGTCTTGTCATTTGCGCTGAGGTTCAACATGAACCACTGGGAAGGCAGGGGGAGGGGGGGCTTTCTTTTTTCATTGTCCATGCCAAGGTCCTGTTCCACGAAGTGTGGCGTAAAAACATCGACTTCAACACGCTACCTACCAACAGCACGGCGGCCTGGAAGGTAGCTAGACGGACTCCCTACCTCCCTGAGGTTCAAGTACCCCGGTACTACAGGTCGCAAACAAATGGAGGGAGGACGGACTGCTTTCACATTTCTGCTGATACCCGTCCAATGCCATATGAGGCAGTTGCCTACCTCACCCTGGAGGGGAAAACGGTACAAGATCGACAACTCTGGTAAGCAAACAAAGGGTTGCACCAGGCAAGGAAATTACACTGGCGAGACTGGAACTGATGGCATGCCTGCTCGCTGGTCGATTGTGTGGCTATATTTTGGAAGCCCTCAAGCAACAGCCATCAAACATCTACCTACGGACAGATTCAACAACAGCACTCTATTGGATTCATGAAGATGTTGGCCGCTGGAAGCAGTTCACACGCAACTGAGTCACTAAAATTCAACGCCTCGCGAACAAGTGCGTATGTAGACATTATCCGGGAAGAGAAAATCTAGCTCGCGACATCCCAGCCATGCAGCTGGCCAAAAACGCACAGTAGCAGAGCAAAGCACTGTGGATTTGTCCCGCATGCATATTGGGAATGAGTGGTTCCGAAAGCGATATACGATGAAATCGAACTAGGGGAAAGGAAGAAAACAAGATCATTGCCAGCGGCAACATCGCCACCTACTGAGTCGGGAGAGATCGATCTGGAACACTACGGCAAAATCTTAAAGCTAATCAGAGTCACAGCTCGGGTTTTTCAGTTCATCGCCAGAACCAAACAACAAAGCAGCAAATTGGGACCCCTCATATCCGACGAGCTTAATCAAGCTGAACGATACTGGATATGTTGGGAGCAAAAAGGGATTCTCAAAAGAAGTCACGTGTGCCGCCCACGGAACCCGAATTACCCCCAACTCCGCTTTCAGAATGTTCACTGATGATTGACAGTGCTGGCATTTTAATAAAGAGTTCAGGGAAGACCACAACACAGCCAACTTTGGTGTGGCTTAAAGCAAACAACTATAACAAAAGCGTAAATCGGCATTTGAAAAGGTTTATGATAGAAACCATTTTGTGAACCCGGTGTGTAAACACTACTCACAGGAATATGTCATGACTGCATGATTACATTACAATAACCATGTGCTTCATTAGTAAAGGCACTTTTTCGGATAGTGGTGCATGGAAGTTTTACCTAGCGCATATATGCGGCATACGTAAACAAGCAACAGCTGCAAGTGAAATGACCACGAAAACTAGTCCCAAAAGGAAGCAGCATCTCGCATGAAGCACACATCACGTAACCTGGCAGTGCTGAACGCGAAAAAAAAAGCACAGCCTGGACACACACTGCAGTTGCTGCACAAAGCACACTTGCCACCACATCACGCGGCCACTAGAATAGGCGAACTAGCGGAGCACTCACGACGCTGGTTTGGGAACGCTGCAGTCCACCAGCGGCACTAAAGCACTGGGAACACCCTCACATTTCAAAACGCACAAACACCGCCACACATCGCTACCAACTGCGCAGATATACAACGGGAAAGTTATGTAAAAGGTGCACCCCTCGGTTGCGATGTGTTTCTTGCAGTATCGGAGCTAGCGGCGCCGCAGCTTCACAGACACACATTCAACTCCGGGAGAACTGCGACGCACCACACACGGCTGATCGCGAGAGCCGAACTTCGACACATCAAACAGATAACAGCACGGCGTACACACTTGATATGAAAAACTTGCACTGTACACAAGCGCTGACCACCACTGCGCGTTGCTTTCACTCACAGTGACCATATTTTGAACGTTATCGATGATCCAAGCGCGGAGACAGACCTTGACAGCTTGGAGCGCGCGAGAGCGGGGCCACGATGAATTTGGACTTATCAATCGTCTCGCGCTAGCGATGAGCGCGACGAGCGTATCTCTACACACTTGATAGAGAACGAAAACACGGCGCACCACTCTGCAGACGCTGGTACTGGTGCCTTTTCTGCCTCGGCTCCACACAAAGCGCGACCATTTGAAGTAGACGAACGATAAACGCGTATCGCAGTACCGACTCAGGACCGGGGTGGTCTGTCGTAACTTCTGCAAGTCGTTGTCGTTTTTGATATCACAATCAAGTTGTGCGACGTACACCGTCCCCGCAGCTCGCCGCCGCCATGTTGCCGAAGGCCGATGGGCGGAGCCAACTCCAGCCGGACGGCCCAGCCGGACGGCTCCAGCCGGACAATTCGCTCGCCGAGCGAATTCGACCTCGGCGTCCAACTTGGCCCGACAGGGCCCCCCCGACAGAGCACGACAGGCCCAGCCGGACCATGTTGTGCTCTGTCGGACTCAAAAGAAAACGGGCTTAAGGTACGGCCGGTGGCTGCGCGCCCGCTCGGCTGCAAGCGACACTCGCTCCCCCCGATGCCCCCCTCACCGGTGTCGGTAGAGGCGAGACGGTGGCTACGCCATCCATAAACACAGTCCATCTCTCTCCCCTTCTTCCTCTCTAAGCCGGTTTGTTCGTTTCTGCGCATGCGCCGGAGAAGTTGTCTGCGTGCAAGGGACCGCGAGATTTTCCTTTCGCCTAGCCGTATGGAACTTCGCTTTGATGAAACTCACGAGTGGGAGTTGTTTGGCGATGCGTAAGCACGCACCCCTCCGCCATACCTCCAGTGTCGGCTTCACGATCTCGCACGGATGCATCGCTTTTTCAGGAACAGCGTAAGCAGCCCGACATCCAATATACGAAGGCCCCACGGGGTCCATGTGTTCCCACGAAGCCCTCTGCATCGACACCCTTCAAAAGCGGCTTTTCTGCTAGCGCAATGCATTTCTAGAAGGAGGAGGAGGAGGGTCCCATCGTGGACGCGGCGTGAAGCTTCCATCGTGGAACACTTGGGCGGAAATGAACTAGCGTATGGCGTTTCTTCCACTGTTTTTGTCCCTGCAGGCGTAGTTGCTGCCTACTTAGAACAGTAAACCGTGGCGAGTGCGCCGAGTAATACGAGACATGAAGAGAGGCGCTCAAAGTCTCAGTCTCCCCGGCGAAGACGCCACCAGCTCCGAGCACAGAGAAGGTGATGCACGAAGCAACTGCAGGGTTCATGGCTGCTTCGGTTGAACGTGTACGCGCAGAAGCAGGCCTGTTCTCCTCCTTTAAAAAAGCGCTCTTCGCACGGAACATTGGCTGTTCATTTCTTTCGACACAATGTACGCCGCACATCTCGTACGCTTCCCCCTGTCTTTACACGTGCAGTCGATCCTCCAAGCGAATGAAATAGCTGAGGAGAATACCAGCGTGACTTGTTGAAGTTGCCCTGGGAAGCGTGGCTGGCGTGGTATAGCATTTGTGGTGACAGAACTAAAGCGGACATCGAGTCGTTGCGCGGTTGTGCGCCATTCGCCGCAGCGCAAGCGGTGTCGTAGCTGCGGCGCTACCCGCGTTTTATGTCGACAAGCTCGGTAATCCGCAAGCGCTCTTCACTATGCGCACGCAGGTAACGCGGTCAAGCACACCCACGAGATGGATTGGTGATCACGCGAAGACTGACAGTGCTTCCTGAGCCGACATGTCGGGGGCGTAGCCTCGTAACGAATTGGCTCGTTGATTCGACTTCGCAATGCCACATTAGCAATGATGCTATTGTTCTCTGGCCACAGCAAATGGGCGTCTTCGTGGTTATGCTGGTTACGCCTGATAATTTAGCGAATGGATGCACATTGATGCAGTCATAGCGGCAAAACGAAGCTGCAAATTAATTACGCTACCACATTCTGATCTTCGCACTTGTGTGCGGAATGATGATATCGGGATGTTATCACAACACTGGCGGCCAACATAGGTGTGGTGATGCGAATAGACAGTGAGCTGTCGGATAATTCGCTGACAATGCACCGCGGTTTCGATTTGACATCGCGTTGTGTGGCAGTCGGGTTCTAGCAAGCGTCCGTGGCAAACGTATGCGAATGCGACGTGAGTCCAAAAATGGCGTTTGCGCCGAGACGCAATCCTACCACCCCCACGAGCGCCACGTGCCGCATTGACCGTGCGGCGCCCTTTGTGAACCACTTGTGCGCGCCCCGTCGCTCGGCTGGCAAATTCAGCCGTTCAGTTGCACTGGCGGGTCATTCTGGAGGGGCGTAGTGGCGAAGATGACCCAAGGGCGTCATTTGCACGCTACGTACGGAGAATGTTTTGGCGGGAGACAGACGGCTACTACTGGTGTGTCAGCATTAGAACCCTCGTGTTGAAGAAAAAGCGCCAGAGCGCATCTGTCGACCATGGGCAATGCGTCCCGTCCGAGGTTATAGAGCAGCGAAACATCCGAGGAAGGACGTCTCGAAGCGGAAGCCAATGCGGGAGCGCGGCGGCGTGTGACGTCACTGTTGGGGTACTATCTTGATCACAGTTAGGGTGAACACGGGAGCTCGTGTCATTCAATGCGCGGGAGCCGCCTGCCGACGTTCCGGGTAACTTCGCACGCATGCGCAGTTCGTCTGCAACGAGGCTATGCGATGCGCGTGCGAAGTTACCCGGAACGTCGACAGGCGGCTCCCGCGCACACGCGCTCCCGTGTTCACCCTAACTGTGATCAAGATAGTACAGGAGTCGTGTCAAGTATACGTGACAGAAAGAAGTGATTTCCACTCGTCTTTGCAATTATTCGGACGGGAAGGCGCAAGAGAAGCGCAGGAGGCAGCACTGCAGCCGCGTCTCTTTGACGAGAACTCAATTTCAGCCGCAGCTTGTGCGGCTCCATGGAGATAACCTCAGCACGCGCTATCAAATTAAATCGCGCAAGGTCACGCACGCAGTCGACAAGGCCACGGTGCGGATACGCGGCCGCCCAAAGCTGCACTTGCAGAGCTACGCGCGAATGATGTGCATCGCGTTAGCGAAAGTATCCTTCGAAAGGAAAGAAAACAATACGGCCAGGGTCCGCTTTGTATACAAACGCAGGACGCCGACTTTTAGAAATTTATTTGGCAGGACACGCTTAACTCTACACACTGGGTTTCGCTTGCCATAACCACCCTTCGGGAATCCCCATGAATGCTATATTACGCTGGAGCACGCAAGCGAACGGGGGTGGACGATGCCACTGACCTTGCCATGTCGTCAAATAACGCCTGCCCATATAGTTTTTGTTGTTATTGTTGCATGCGCTGCAGCAAGCCGTCGCGACTTTGACGCATCCTCTCAGTATGAAAATCAGCTCTATTGCACTGCCCCGGAAGAAAAATTGAAAAACAAAAAAAAAAGTACAATCTGCACGGAGGTTTAGTAAAGATGTACTCCCACTGCGTCCGGAGGTTGATCCTTCTTTCCGTTCTACCCTTCTCCCCTGCTCATATTCCGTCTCCAACCCGTAAGGACACATCGTGTAGGCCTGTGTCATGGTGCGCAAGTTCCCGCCGAAGGCCTCGCTGATGTTGCGAAATGCTGCAAGTGTAGTTGGGCATTCAAATTTTTCTTAAATGTATTCAATTGTTGGTCAGATCAAACTATAGGGTGACAGAACTAGTCATTGAAGCAGTGGTTCTCAAATGGAGCTCTGCCGAGTATGCCAATTGTATGCCATTTGTATGCAAATGTATTCCAATTGCTGCGTGACACCAACGTTTTCTTCTGCGCCTTGCACGTCTTTAAATGTCGGCTTTTTGCACAACACACCAGCTATGGCACAAAGTCAGACACCCAAAAGGTAGCGTGTAAGTGTTCGCTGCAAAAGTCAATCTTTTGACAATATGGGTTGCTTCAGCATAAAAGTCAGCGAAGAAGGCTGAAATTACATATGCGAAAACGACATCGGCTTCATGTGCAAGTTGCTTGATAACACGGATCAATGCGGCTCATCAAGGCCAAAAGGGGCCTTAGCATGCTCGTGGTTGAGAAGCGCTAAGACCTTGGACCACGGGCGTAGCTTGCAGTGCATCTCGAGGGTCCTCGAGAGAGGGTGATCGCCCCTCCTTCACCCTCCGCCTGCAGCGTTGGTCTGCCGCAGCCTTCGGCATGAGCTGTACGCGACCTCACAAGGCGACGTCCGGGTTCATTTTACTGTACTTTCCAAAAGCAAGCCGTCTTCTGCTAACCAATTTTTTACTTTCAACGAAGTCGGAACGCCCGTAAAAACTTCTTGTCTTCAAGTCCTTTGAAGAAGATGAAACAATTGAAATTTTGACGTGCGCGGTTTGAGTGTTTCCGGTCCCCGTCACTACTTTCACTGTTTGCGTTTTAACGAAAATTAACGCCTGGAGAGACAACGGTTAGAGGTATACGCGTGAACGCGGGTGTATTCGCCGCAGTTGCTGAGCAGCAGAGCCGTTGTGCAATTCCCCCGTATAGAGTACTTCGCCGTAGAATGAATCGAAAAATACAGTGCCCACATGCAATGATGGGTCCGAGTCAGCCACTTGATAGGCTGTAGAGCAGTGGATTCCTTCGCCACGTGCCACTTTCAGCGCTACTCTCAGCCATGACACAGCTCACACGGCGACCAAACTTGCCGCATTCATTACCGAGCAAGCGGCACGCCAGTGGGCATCATTTGCGGACTCTCGGGCGGCACTGGAGCGTCTAGCATCGCGCCTGGTGTTTGACATAAACGCCTCCGCATCTGAAGGCTTTGCAAGCGCACCATCGTGCAGAGCTTCAGAGGCCCACGGTGGCAGAAGTGGGAACATCAGAGCGGACACTCGAGCATACTGCCGATCCCATTGCACAGGAAAGCTCTTGCGTCAGGGCTTGCCTGGAGCACGCAGCGGCCTACGTGGGCTGCCGCGTTACACCAGTACGCGCCCGTTCAATCTATAGACCCCAAATACATTTTCAGAATGTCGCAAGGTCTGGCCAAGCATGTCGAGGCAATTGCACATCGAGGGCGACTCAATGGGACCTGCACACAGAGCTTCCGTTTAAAGCTCCAGCAGGCCGCCTCCTCACTGTGTCCACTATGAGGTGCGCGAGAACCACCTCATTTGCGAATGTGCGTGCTTTTATGCGCCCAGAATGTCCCTTTTAGGCCACCTCTGTAAGAATGGCATCGGGCGACCTGTCGGGCCCCTGACCGCGTACTAAGAAAGAGCAGCGTGTGAACGAAGTACTGCTGATTTGCCTAAAAAGCACAGTCCTGGACCAGTGCCTGCCAAGAACCTTGTGCAAGCATGCGGATCGTCGTCATCGTCGGCTTCTTAGTTTTTATTGTCGCTAGGTTTTTCTTTGCGGTACTGCAGTGTACTTTCCATTAATCATCTGCCGTAGCAAAGCAGCCGTCCCTGCCAGACTGCTATATGGCCAGCAGCACTGAAGACCGGTCTCTCTGAGGATGCGCGTTGCACGCAAACCAAAAATGCATGCCGTGTGCAGATCTGGCTCTGGCACACTTCAAATGTTCTCAGGTGGCCTGAACAAATCCGCAGCCCGGTCGACACTACGGCGCCCAAGTGTAGCTTCCGCGCATCGAGGGACCGAAATTTGAATTTCGAAAGCGAGTGGTCTTACACTTTGGACAAATTTTATTCAAAAAGAAAGAGGTTACGTGGGATCGAATTCAAAAAGACGATTTCACAGCCTTGAGTTGGAATCTGCCAGCAAACATGGTTTACTATTTACTTATTTATTGGGATCAGCAATTTGGGTCACTTTGGATCACTTCTTTGATGATTCGTCTTCAGTTGTTTCCACGTTCGATACGCGGTTTAGGAATAAGTCTAGTATTTTGCCCAGCTACCTACTGTTTTTTTTTACACCGGTCAAAGCGCTCGTGATACGAATTATGATGTGCGTACCTACAGTCTAAATCGCTACGAAAGTGCTTCGGGGACAGTTTCAAAAGCTCTTCCACGCTTGCTTTCCTTCCACGGGCTTTCATGCCTCGTCATTGCGATACGGCTCCGGTACCAAACATTGCTGGTGCGGTGGCTGGCCCTCTTTCTGAACGACTCCGGACTTAACCTTAACCACGCCTGAACCGCCAGGAAAATCCTGCCCGCCCCCCGGGGACCTCAGCCGCTCTGCTCCGCCAACTGCACGAAACTTCAAAAGACCCTCTTCCGACCTCCGCAAAAGCCCACTTCTTGCATTTCCTATTGTCAGACCATCCTCTCACGTGCCTTAACTGCGCAGGCCATCCGAACCGGAGCCGTGTCCAGAAGACATGACCCGCCGTTAAACCGCGCGTCTTCGACTATCCGTCCTGCAATGACAAAGTAGCGCGTTGGTCGCGTACCGGCCTGGCGAGACTCTTCAGCGCGCGCTGGTGCTGCGCCACAAGCCGAAAGCATCACGCACTAAGCACACTCAATCCTTGGTGCTAACGAAGCGTTTTCCATCAATCAAGGCTCCTCCCTATGGCGACAAACTCACTGATTCTTTAAAAAACAACTGGAAAACCTCCAAGGCCACAAAAACCACTTTGCAAGCGTTTCCGGGCGCCACACACGACGTTCTCAAAATGTTTCAACAACGGTGCACCGCCTTTGTCCCCGCCGCACACAGCGTCGGATTAAACGGGTGAACCTGATCCACCCCTGATGGAGCTAAAGGGCATCCACCAATGAAGGAAACAAAAAAAAGGCCGTGTATCTGCTCCTTTCGTCGCAAATGACGACGAAAGACGATAGTCGACTGGCACCCTTGCCACGTAAACGCCTTTCCCGCTCACCTGCCAGGCCTAGAAGGCACGGGCTGCACTTTGGCCAGGATACGGAGAAGCACGACACACACGGCCCCGGCGTCACTTGTAAGCTTCCGGGTCACTCCGACCGCCACCCCATCTCTACCCTCGGCCAATTCGTACAAGAATGGGTGCTGGGTTTCAAAGTGCAGGGGGGCGCTGCTTGAATGGAATGAGGCAAAGGTCCACCTATACAGTGGTTCTGAACCACGAAAGTTCCGGGGTCCTCTTGTGAGCGTGCAAAAGTGATTGTGGATCCCACGATGACGAACGCTGATACGAGTTACAGCGTCAATCTACTGTTTCAGCTGAATCTGGCTTCCTCGCACAATCACAACGTTTCGCAAAAAGCCCACTTCCAAGCCGAGCAATTCAAACACATGTGTCACGCGGCAAAGCCACCTTTTTGTGTTGCAAGGTTTGGCGAAAAGGTGGACGGTCGCCGAGAAACTCGTGTCCCCCCCCCCCCTCCCCCCCCCCCCAATGCAGTGCCACGCCGAGGGGTTCATAGAGCCCCGCTTGAGAACCACCGGCCTAACGACTTAACCAGGAAAAAACCAAGTGTCGAGAAACCCCGCCTCATTTCACGAACGTCCTGCATAAGAAAGCTACTCGAAGACATTACCCGCGCTCCACCGCAACAACACCTTGAAGAGTCACAACGGCGATGTACCAATTCGGCCCACGCTGAGCGCCCAAAATATCCTCTTTCCTTTCAAGGAGGACATCATGTTGCAGCCAACGTAACCACGCTTAAAGCAATCCTCGCCTTTCATCTACAAGGGGCGTCTGACAATATAAAACCCCAGTGATCCCAAACAATTTCAATAACCTCCGTTGCGAGCCGGAACATACCACTTCGCGAGGGATTTCCTTCCCAACAGATAAGCAGCTGTGGAAGTTGGCGACGCGCAATCAGCCCCCTACTATACCTTTTGGAGGCCGAAGTATGTCACAAGGCGCAGTTCTTTTTACCCTGTTCTGTTTACTCTCATTCTCATCGGCCTTCCCGAACTATAAGATGCCATTTCTGACCTTCATCGTGCCCTGTGTGCTGATGATATGACGTTTTGGACTGGCGCGGTGTCGGGACGGGCAATGCGGTCGCCCTCAGCAGGCTGCCGACTTGGTACGACCAGGCAGCGGCTTCGCAAGGGGGAAGGGGGGCTCGAACTCCCGTTGTCCGCAAGAAGGGGCTTGCTATGGGCACGATCGGACAAGTCCAGAGTGCGAGACTCGATACGATCGAGTCGTTTTGCCAGAACACGCCTGCCGACTGCCAAGGTTAATTCCATGACCGCCTTATTGTTTCCTTTCCTTCCTGGTAACGTGTTTGTGACGCATTACTATCGCTACAGTTTTGCTTTTCCTGAGAAGGGGAGTAAATCATTTCCTTCGCACAACTTCATTCACTCTGTCCATTGTATCGCGCGTGAAGGCGCTTGCAAGTGCATGTACAGTGCCACGCAGACGATACCATTGCTCTCCCTTAACCAAACAAGTAACAGCCTTAATTATTACATTGCATATGATGTTTGGAGTATATAGATAACTGTTACTTAAACTACGCGGTTTTTGATTAAAGATTCAGTTCGAAATAGCCGAGGCTGTCATATCTCATTTCCGATTTGTGTCATATGACCGATTTAATTAACCTCACCTTCATGTAAAATTCATGAACACATAACCTTTAAATCATACACTTCCTTGAGTCTAATAAAATTGTCTAATTTTCAACACAGGCTTGGCACAAGAGATCAAATTGATGCCGTCCTTATCGATTTTCGCAGGCATTCGACACTTATTCATTCTAAACTCTTGTACAAAAAATTATCGAGATCCTCAATAACTCAACATTAGTTGGTTGGATTTCTTGCTTACACACCGATATCAATTTGTGTACTTTGACTCCGTTGCTTCTTCTGCTACAGAAATATCCCCTGGTGTACGGCATGGCTGAGACCTCGGGCCGATATTATTTTTGCTTTATGTTATTGATTTTCTATTATATTGTTCGCTCAAACATTCGCTTGTACGCTGATGATTCCGTTTCATATCAAGTAATTAAATCACCCGCAGACCACATTTTTCCTAACGATTCATTTACATCGTTCTGGAATAATGCCGTTCCTGGCAAACGAATATTGACTACAACAAAACTGCGTTTATGTAATTTACTAATAAACTTGTTCCTTCAGATTTGAACTACTCATCTTATGGACTGTCCCTGCAGAGTTCGTCAATACATAGCCTGTCCTGCTCCCATCATATTGATTATACGTTGCCGCAAAAGCTCTGAAAAAGCATGGTTACCTCCGGCGTGCATTATCTGCGGCCCTGTGGTGACACGAAACTTACTGCGTACACGACCATTATCCGCCTTTGCTCGTATACGCGTCACCTATGTGAAACACCTGACACCAGTGCAAAATCAAACAAATTGAATCGGTACAGACAAATGTGATTAGATTTATCTTCAGTCGATACGACTCTGCTTTTTCACCTACTTCAGCATTATCATCTTTGAACGTGTCACCACTTTCATCGCGGCGGAGCAATGAATCAGCGAAGTTCTCTCACTCTATCATCTGCTCGTCGTGCAAGCATTCACATGACAGCATCACATGACACCATCATTATCATGGGAATGACACATCGACACAATCTGTTCTGAAGCATCAAGCACACTTGGTTACCTCCGACGAAATCTGAAATCCGCGGCCATAGAAATAAAAAAAAAACTTGCTCATCTAACATTCGTGAGACCAAAAGTTGAATACGCGTCATCAATCTGGCATCCTTCCCAAGCCAGTGGCGGTCCCAAGGGGGGCGCGAAGGGGGCGGTCTCCCACCCAAAAAAGGTCCTCAGTTTCTTATTTTTAGTTTTTTAAGCATTCCACTTGCGCGAAGTTAAATCCCAGCGGGTTAATTGCACCGCATACGCGCACACGCCTCCATGGTTATCACCACCTCCGCAGAATTAGCGCAAGGAGGGGAGCGATTCTTTATTCGCCTCGCCCCCCCCCCCCCCCTTAAAAAAAAAAAAAAACAATCTCTGGGACCGCTACTTCCCCAAGCCTATTTGGCCACTAACCTAGAATCCATACAAAATCGTGCATCTCGCTTTATCACCTCCCAATACTCCTCCGGTACCAGCGTCACATCTTTAAAACAGTCCATTTCCCTTCCGTCACTTGTATGCGCCGTCATATCGCACGTTAATGCCTTCTTCACAGGGCTTTACTATCATCCAAAATTTAGGCATGAATTATTAAAACCATCCCACCGCACATCAGCGCGCCTAAATCACACCCAGCCAATAGCACACTTACCCGGTCAAACATCAGCATTCACAAGTTCATTCTTTCCCAATGCAATAACCCTTTGGAATTCGCTACCCGACCGCGCACCTTCTAAAAAAAAATTGGACGACCATTATCACCACTCCGAACATAAATGCTGATTCATAACATAGATCCTTACTAGTTGGAACCTGCACAATTGCTCTTGCTTGTCTTTTCTTTTTCTGCGCTTTTTTTTCCTTATAACTGAACATGTGTATTTGGTAATTTGGTATTAGTTTTCTCTGATCTTTTTTTTTTGCTTTGTTGTTGTTAGTTGTGCTGACTGATGCATGTCAGTCACTATTTCTTTCTTTCTTTTTTGTTGTCTTCTTTATATGTATTTGCCCCCCTTAAATGAAAATGAAATTCAAAAGATATGTACTTAACATGTTCCAGGCCTCCTTCAACACGCCACTACCATCTTTTTAACATTCTACAGCCGTACTAACACGTTCAGATTCAGCTTCTTCCCACGCACTGTTGAACTTCGGGATAATTTACCCGTGACATAGGCTATTCTTTGACCTCAAATGAATTCTTGTTATTCCCAAACAGCCTTTGAGTGTTTTTATTTTTTTTTATTTTTTCGTGTTTCTGTACCTTGTTATCGTGTCTTTAGGCTTTGTTCATCGCTCAAGTACAAATTTACATCGCAGCAACATGTCACAGCAGGCCTGTTTTGTAGCGGCCTCGTCCCCACTCCTGCCATAGCCTTCATGGGCTGTACCATGCATAAATAAATGGGGAAAAGACTGTTCATTTCATATGCTCAAGGAAAACGCAGTTAACCTCGTTCCTATAACAACAAAAACGCATATCATCGTTCATCATGGGCCCCATCGTCATCGCCGTCGGTGATTGCCTTGTGTGTGTGTATATATATATATATATACAAGAAAAGAAAACTTTGAACAACGTAAAAGCACGATTGTTGCCAACGTTTCAGCAAAGAGACTTGCTTTCGCCCTGACGAAAGCAAGTCTCTTTGCTGATATATATATATATATATATATATATATATATATATATATATATATATATATATATATATATATATATATATATATATATATATATATATATATATATATATAATCAGCGTGTCGAACCGGAACTGAACAGAAAAAAGAAATAACGGTTACAAAACGGTTCGACCCTCCGTTGTTGTTATTGCAGTCAATGCAATTCAGGCCTTTTCTTTCACGTACCATCAACTTCGTACCCATTCGCGCACTTTCTCCTCCAGAATATTGAACATTATCACGCTCTATGTAACAACAGGGGAAATGAATGAACACCAATGTAGCAATGGTCTGTTGCTGCTGGAAGCGCGAGCGTATAGTGCAAGCTGACCAAACGAAATGTCATTCTCGGCAGCTTGCAGGGGATATTTAAAACGACTTTGCCCTTCCCTATAGCTGCGACTTTATTGGAGCAGTCAGGCAGCAGGAGTGCTCCACTGCGCCACACCGGTAGCTAGCAGCCGATGTGTGCAAACGTTTTGCATTTCGTAATTTGTTTAACCGACACCTGCAAATTATTAATACTTGACAAGTGTGACCGCAGGAGCCGCTTAGTGGCTAAGCCGTTTGCTGCTGACCACAAGTGGCCTCGATCTCCCTTCCCCACGACCGTTTTTCTGAACTAGATGGAAATCGACAACTTCCGTGTATCGAGATTTTCATCCACGTTTAATATCACCAGCTGGTTAAAATAACTCTGCCGGCCTGCAACATAAGCTGCGCCTCGGAGCAGAGATATAGCACGGGGCATCAAATGCGCCAGTTTTTTTTTTAATGTGTTTACACGGAAAACCGCAAAAAAGAAAAGGCAAATCACGTTGTTTTAAAATATTACGCAAAATGTAAGTAAAACCGAATAAGTAAAAAAAGCACCAAAACGTGGATATTGCTCTATACTTTTCTTTGCCCTGCCTTTCACAACCAAACGTGTCATCAATGCGAAGGAAGTCAGTTCCGTGGTCAGTTTTTGAGGACAGTACAGTGGACAGGTTCCGTTTTTTTTTTTTTTACAGATACAACTAACCGCAGATATGTCAGGGAAAACTGTTAAGGTGCGCACTTAATCCCTTGGCAAAAAACTGCAGCCCTCGACCTTGTCTTGGAAGCACAAACAGTAATAAAGCAGATGACGCGTGCAGAAAGGCGGGCCGGTATACCTCACACCGTCCCATTCGCCCAGCGATCATCTTTTCTGCTTGTTCTGTAGTTTTGTCCCTTTAGGTGCACTTGTACTGACTGCCCAACTCGCTACATTACTTCTACTGCTACTCGTTCGGAGGGGAGTACTTCTGTGGACGAATTAAAGAGCGTCTACCCAAAAAAGTCCCATCTCATGCTCCGCGCGTCAAATTTCCATTTCATTTTGTAACAGCACAATCTCTCATAAGATTCCGCAATGCACCACACGGAACGATGGCCGGGGGTCAGGCGGTACGATGACATACTGATTGTAATGCACACATCCGGTATACATATATCGCAAAAGGAATCGCAGTGATCAGAGCAATAATGCAGTGACTGAGAGTTAACTAAAGCTTACTTTTAATAAAAGTGTGGCTAACACATTCGATAAGGTAGCAGCTAACAAATTATTCAGGGTGACCAAATAATCTAATTCATTGGTAGTATTTATGTGCCTGCTGTAGGATTTTTCTGTTTTGTTACAGATATAAAAAAATGTGCGCAATTGGTATTAAGCGCTGGTATTTGAACGCGCCAGTACGCTGGCCTAAATTTAAGGCTTCAAGGTTAGCGTGATGGGCGATTGCGATTTCAACAAAAAAGGAAAGGGCAGAAAATATATCCCACCGTCATATCTCTTGGCAATGGCTTTATGAATAGTCGCTAGGACAACATAAAGTCTGGGCGAGAAAGTAGGTGGTAAATCGTCGCCACTTCATCTGTTTTCTAATATCTCGTAATTGTTTAAAGTTTGCTTTGCAATTGTGCCACTGCCCTTGGGGAAGAGCAGCATTTTCAATATTTGTTTGTGTTTTGATTTGACTTGTTTTAAACTACTAAATGTTTTTTTTTTCTAATTGCAGTTACAATTCAACTCATCGAACCGGTTCGGTACGTAATTTTGTCGAACCGGAACGAAATGATTTCGTATCGTATGAACCAGAACCGTAACCTAACCGGTATTTTTTCCGGTTCGACACACTGATATATATATATATATATATATATATATATATATATATATATATATATACGCACAAAGTAGAAGTACGCTCTTCGGAGACTTTATTTCCAACGTTTCGACCTGAGACAGGTCTTCCTCAGGAAGACCTCAGGAAGACCTGTCTCAGGTCGAAACGTTGGAAATAAAGTCTCCGAAGAGCGTACTTCTACTTTGTGCGTATTCCTGCAGCAACTAAGGACTCCACTTCACGACTCTCTCTCTCTCTCTCTCTCTATATATATATATATATATATATATATATATATATATATATATATATATATATATATATATATATATATATATAAATAAGGTTAGTAGAGACAGAGACAAACGAGAAAGACGTAGAAAATAGAAAAAGTTTACTGACGTTTCAGGGAGAGGACTCCCTTTCTACCCTGAAGAAAGGGAGTCCTCTCCCTGAAAGGTCAGTAAACTTTTTTCTATTTTCTACGTCTTTCTCGTTTGTTTCTATCTCTACTAACCTTATTTTTTTCGCGCTCTGTGTGAGTTTTTATCTTTTCAGACTATATATATATATATATATATATATATATATATATATATATATATATATATATATATATATATATATATACACGTAAATGAGTACTAAAGGTAGTAGCTACAAATCAAATTAGGTACCGAATCACTAGTTACTGACCGTGCGTGTGGTTGCCAGTTTTAATTTCTTTGGAGCACTCACGCTTTAACGGAAGTTCAAACACTGCGAGTGCAGCGGCTTACAGGCGAGAGAGGGACTAACGGCGCACACAGCGGTGGCGGCAGAGAGAGATGAGGAAAAGGAGCGGGCCGCCCGCGCGGCGAGGGTGCGTCATGTGACACGCTTGCCCCTTCGTGACACGTTTGTGACGACCCGCACTGGACAGCGTTCCTGGCGCTGGCGATATGAACAGCCGAATAGGAAGTGAAGGAAGATCGGTCATTTCCGTCGTGGTGTGCGCAATTAAGGGCGGGAAAGCAGTGGGAAGACAACAAGCGCCACCGGGCAGCGAGCATTGTTCGTGGTTCGGGCGTTCGGGGAAAAGAAGGAAACGCTGCTCGCCATGCGCGCCCACGGCGGCTCCGGCGCTTGGTCAGTGCGCGCCACGCGTGGCGACCAGGCAGCGCTCCTCTGGAGCGGGCTTTAGAGCGCGAATGCGTCCAGTTCTAGAATAGCGCAGTTTCCACACTGGTTCGCCCGGCTACTCCCACAGACTGCACGGTCGCGCGTTTTTAAAATATCATTTCATCTCTTCTCCTTCCGAGATCTGCCCCGTTGTCTGTGCGGCCTTCCCCCGCAGAGTGCGCATGTCGGTGTCGGAATTCCAGCAAGCATCGCCCCGGCTTTCTCTTCTAAAGAAGGCCTCTCCAACAGCCGGGTGTACACTGCCGCTGTCTTGGAGTGCCCGTTTACGGTGCACACTTCTCGTCAGCACCAATCCTGCTGCCGGGCAAGGCGAGGTAGGAACTGCACCAAGGGACTGCGGACACGCACGTACTACACGATGATCGGGCCGGCGCGTGCGTGGCGAGTTGCTCCACGGGGAGGCACGCACTCAGTGTCCCGGACGGGCCGACGCAAGCGAGCCAACAAAGCGCGCACTTCAAAAATCGACGCGCACACAACAAGTCAAGTTTGATGGAACCGGTCCGGTCGTGGGCTGCCACTCATGACCCGCACGCTGTTCGCGGGCCGGGACAGTGTTGCGGCTTCCAGCGCCGTGCGCGCGTTCATTTTCGTGTCCCCGAAAAATGCGCGATCGTCTTACGGTGCTCGCTGCCACTGCGCAGGTCGTAGTGCGAACAGGCAAGTTGCCCACTCAGGCCACCCGACAGGCTTCATCGATGGATAATGGCGTTTAACGCGCCGAAACTACAAAGGGTATGAGGCGCGCCGTAGTGGAGGGCTCCGGATTAATTTTGACCACCTGGGGATCTTCAACGTGCGCCGGAATCTCGAACACACCAGCGCTTTCGCTTTTCGCCTCCATCAGAAAATCGGCCGGGAATCTAGCCCGCAATGTCCATGGGCTCAGCTGCACAACGCCTCGCCACCGCGGCGGATCACCCGACGGACTGACGTCCCCAGCGGCGAAGTTGAAGCGACTGAGCGCGTGCGTGTACTTCCTGAAACCTTGACGAGACGAGGGCGGGGACGGCGCGGAAGAGCGCCGCTCACCGAAACTCTGCGTGCGAGTGTGCGCGTCCCTACGCCGAACGGAGGCGGTAATGGTCACTCGCCCTCACATTGTTACCCACGTGAGTTACGACGAATGGAATCCGTTCCAAATTGTCAACAAGATCTTCACCATGAAGACTGTTTTGCAAGACCTGCCAATGCGTTCGTTGCATTGCTGGATAAAGTTGCTCTTCAAATACTATACCCCAAGTTGAAACAAAAATAATAGAGAAGGAAGGCTAACTACGCGGTTTTTATCGCATAAGGAGCAGCAACCTGGCTCTATACCCAGTGCTTGGACAGAAGGAGCCTTCGTGGCCGGCTAATGGCGAAGGTTTCCTGACACTCCTCACGGAGGATACGCGGCGCCGCTCCGTGACCCTTGCGGCAGGGGCACCGTCGGATGGGAGTGACACTTTTCGCTCGGCACCCGTGCTCTCCGCGGCAGCGGCGGGAATGACAGCTCACCTTGGCGCCGACGATTGTCGCAGCTCGGACCACCACTGCCATCGAACACGGCACGTCGGGGGCGCTCTATGCCACGGTCCGCACAGAGTGGCGCGCGAGCGCGTGTATCCGCAGCGGCGGCTGTCAGAGCGGAGCCCAGGTGGGCCACGGCAGCGGACCGGCCGTGGCCGCACGCACCCGTCGCACACGGCACGCCGGAAGAGGCTGCCACGCCGAGAGAGAGGCCGCCGCCAAGGTTCCCCCGTCGCCGCCAGTCGGACGGAACGGCCAACGTAACATTACGTGCAAGGGGGACACGGGGAGAGGGGGCCATTAGCGATCCCTCCTCCCGCAAACGGACGCCGCCGTGTGTGTGACTGCAGCCCGGCGGAGGGGGGAGCAGCAGATAAAGTGGCCGTCTTCTTCCGGCCCGCAGCTACAATCTTCTCTTATTGTTCCTCCTCTCAGGGCGCCATTGTTGGACACCGGCGCGCAGCGGACAGCAGCCGCCGGCCGCGGGAAGTGATGGCGCGGCCGAGAGTGGCCTCCGGAGCCACCCTGGGCGCGCCGAACCCGGGCCGGCAGGTGAGCGGCGGATCGCGCGACGCCGCGGCAGCCGGACTGAATGAGCGGCCACAACGCGAGCGTCACCCTGGCGTTGCTGCGTCGGGGAGCGTCCGGCCAACGAGGTCGGCCGAAGCAGCGCTCGCGTGCAGGGCGGTGGCTGCGCGAGTGCGGACTCTGCCTAGCTCGTCACTTGCGCATGCACTCTCGAAAATTGTGGCGCGATGTAATTGAATATTACGGGCGATCGTGCCTCGTCACTGCGTCGTGCGACCCACACAGGCCATCAGAATGTGCTTCATTTGCTCCTTATCGCTCGTGTACGCGCCAGAGGAGACAGCTGCCTCGCGTCGTCGAGGCGCACCGTTCTGTCTCGCGGAGGGCGCGTGCAGGTCTGTCCTTTCGGGCGAGGCCTCATCTCAGGGCTGGCTGGCCGTGGCTGCTGCGCTCCCTCGCGCGCGGTTGCCGGTATCCAGGCGCCGTGGTGTCGAGGGACTCGAGACGTGCCCTAGTGCGGCTGCGCGCGGCCCACTAGCAGCAGTAGGCATACGTCGAGCGGTCCCTCCCTGCAGAGGCTGTCGAGGAAGCCTGCCTGGGGCGGAGACCACCCGCTTGACCCTGCACTAGACGCTATGCACCCTGACCACGGGACGGACAGGCCCATGCGGCAGGGACCGGAGAGCACCTGCTGTGCCCCCACGAGGACCGGGCTGCCGCCTGCCGGGGCTCCCCAACGGGCTCCCTTCCCGCCCTCTTCTCCTTGCCTCCCAAACGAAGCAACGCTGATGCTGCGGCTTTGCTGCGCTCGACTCAAGTGTGCCACGTGGAGTGCATGTCCGGCCCCAGTGCGGTGTGGGCCCCGCAAACCAGCGTCCAATCCATTTTGTTCTGTTCTCGCCCTGTGCCCGCGCCGCGTAGTATGCAGTAACGTACCCTTTGGGGCACGTTTTCTCTTTCGTCTCTTTCCGCATCAGTAAGGAGTCAAGACGGCAGAGTTCGCAGTCTGCAGAGGAAGGAAGCACGTTGGCGCTCCCGTTGACGCTCCCGTGCTAAAACGTCGCCGGGCTAGCAGCTGCACGCACGGACGAAGCTGCAGCCGTTGGCCGAACAAGGCGAAAAACCTAGCCTGCAGGTGCCTGAAATATGCAGCACCCCGAAATGTGGCCTCGAACAGCCTGCAACGCTGCTTCATGCAGCGCAAACACCTGTAAGAGGCGGTTGCCACAACCCAAGTGCGTAACAATTGGTTTAGTGGTATGGCCTGTCTCTGTCCTTGAAGAGGATGGTATACAGCCCATGCGCATACGTACGGACAAGAAACTAACGTCTTCTATTCGGAGCAGACTCGGGTGGAGAGCGAGAGAGCAAGGCTTACTGACAGTGGGAGGAGTGGGCCTGGAGCAACATTTTTTGGCTTACTACACTGCCCACTGAGACGGGATAGAAAGGAGACAAAGGGATGAACACAGAAGACATGCCTACGAAAGCCACGACACAGGGCACGTAAATCCCGCAACGGGGTCGCAAGAGCAGTCCAAGCCATAGCGATGGCTTTTTAAATAAAATACGAAATGCGTCCGCTATCATTGTCTGTCTGTCGGTGTGTGCGAGAGAGGGCAGCCGGAGGAGGGACCAATGCTCAGCGGGGCAGGCGTCATGGCCGGCACAGTCGTCTTACATCACAGCTGGGACAGCGGCAGCCAAGGGACGCCGAGTGCCCCTGCGTGTTGGCGCTGTGATCAAAGATGAATCGACGCCAACGTCTAATGCGCAAACAGTGTTCGTTATGCAAAAGAAAGCAACTACACTGGCAACGAAAGCTGCAATATGGTGACATGTTTTAATGGAGTTCTCAGTCGAGTGACGGACGGACGGCGGAAGGAGTTGGACGGACAGACCGAAATTTTAGCGTCTGCTTAGCCCCCCAAAGTATCGTTTTTTACTATGAGAAAGCGCGTTCAGTTAATGCTTTCGCAGTGGGTATACGTAATAAGGGGGGCTAATTAGGTGCTCTCGTAATTTCTTCCTTGTCTCAATATTGTCGCGTACAGCAAATGCGCGTTTGGGGGTGTTGGTGAGCTTTATTAAGAAGCTAATAGAAGAAGCGGCGGAGAAGAACGCTTTTGACCGAGAAGCAGAGCACGCGTTAGAAGGAGAGCACGCGTTGGCGCATATTCATCGAGTGATTAGTGAGAAGTTTAAGACAATAGTGGTAGGGAAACATGCACCGATAACATCAGCGCCACAAAAGACTGCGGAAAGGGAAATAAGTTTGAGCAACCTTGATTGGAAAAAAGCAGAGCAAAAGGTTTCCCCCCAGACAGCAGTGGGCCCGGACGGAATACCAATGCAACTGATAAACCTACTTAGACCTAAAAGTAAGGAATCGTTTATGAGGGCAATAGATAAGGTGATAGAAACCAAACAAATACCAGAGGACTGGTTAGAAAGTAGGATGAATTTAATATATAAAGGCAGAGGAGACAAAGCCAGTATTGATTCATGCAGACCACTCACAGTAACGTCAGTGGTGTATAGATTCGTAATGCAGGCGATAAAATCAGAAATTCAAGCATGGATGGAAGAAAATGAAATACTTGGGGAACTGCAGAATGGATTTAGACAAGACAGGCGACTGGATGACAATCTGTTCGTGATAACGCAATGCATTGAAATTGCGAAAGCACAGAATAGACCACTATGGATTACGTTCTTGGACATTAAAGGGGCATATGACAACGTAAACAGAGAACGGCTGTGGAGAATGCTGAAACTCCAGGGATTAGATGACGAGTTAGTACAGTTCCTTATAGCAATCTATAAAGACAATAGAGTGCACCTTACTTGGGAAGGACAGAAATGCGCCCAGCAGGTCAACATTCATCGGGGACTGAAACAGGGATGCCCTTTGAGCCCAATACTGTTCATGCTTTACATGGCAGGCTTAGAAAAGAAACTGGAAGAAAGTCAAGTAGGGTTTAGCCTAACCCATATGCTGCAAGGCGAAGTGGTACAACAGCATATTCCGGGAATGTTATACGCAGACGACATTGTTCTTTTAGCTGATAACCAAACCGATATGCAGCGGCTAATAAATATTTGCGGCCAGGAAGCCACTGACCTCGGATTAAATTTCAGTGCAGAAAAATCAGGAATAATGATTTTCAATGACGCTACCACCGACGTAGTGTCTATCCAGCAAGGCGAATTACCTAGAGTGAAGGAATATAAATATTTGGGAGTGTGGATAAACGAAGGAGATAACTACTTAAGTACTCACGAGGAACAACTTAAGGTTAAGGGAAAGCGAAACGCAGCTATAATGAAGCATAGAGCTCTGTGGGCGTATAACAAATATGAAGTAGTAAGAGGAATGTGGAAAGGAGTAATGGTTCCGGGTCTCACGTTTGCAAATGCTGTACTCTGCTTAAAATCAGACGTTCTATCAGGCCTTGAAGTAAACCAGAGAACGGTAGGACGTTTGGCCTTAGGCGCGCATGGAAAAACAACTAACGAAGCAGTTCAGGGAGATATGGGCTGGGCGTCGTTTGAAGTTAGAGAAGCTCAGAGTAAAATATGCTTTGAGATGAGGTTGAGGGCAATGGATCAACGAAGGTGGGCAGCTAAGGGTTTTAGGTACCTATACTTGAAAAGCGTGGACACACAGTGGTTAAGAAAGACTAGAAGGCTAACGATGAAATACGGAAAGAACAGTGGGGAATCCAAAACAGCCAAGGTAACCAAAAAAGAGGCAAGGCAGATTGAAACGAATAAATGGAGGGAAAAAATGGAAGCTAAAACGTCGTTAGAGATGTACAGGGCTGAGAAAATGAACATCAGAAAGGAAAATTTCTACGATAATTCCCAGGGCAGTGCTTTGCTTTTTGAGGCTAGAGCAGGTTGCCTGCGAACTAAGAGCTTTGTGGGGAAGTATTCACAAAATGATGGGGTATGCGTGATCTGCGGAAAAGAAACAGAAACTATGCGGCACATCGTGTTAGAATGTGAGGGTATCCATCCAAATCTACATGAAGGGAATATTGGGCTTTCAGAAGCCCTAGGATTTAAGGGTATCGATTGATTGATTGATTGTAGGGTTTAACGCGCCGACGCAACGCAGGCGATGAGGCGCGCCGTAGTGGAGGGCTCCGGATTAATTTTGACCACCTGGGGATCTTTAACGTGCGCCGAAATCTCGTACACACGGGCGTTTTTGCTTTTCGCCTCCATCAGAAAAGCGGCCGCCGCGGCCGGGAATCGAACCCGCGACTTCGTGCTCAGCAGCGCAACGCCTTAGCCACTGAGCCACCGCGGCGGGTAGGATTGAAGGGTATCACAGAGGAAGTTAACTTCAAGGCTGTCGAGGGGACGAAAAGAAGATTAGAATGCTGGTGGACGAAAAGCAGAGAGAGGAATATTGCCTAGGACAGTTACCACCTGTAACAGAAAAAAAAAAAGTACTTCGTGCCTAATAAGCTTTTTGTGCCTGCCCCAAGCAGCGCTAGTATTGAACCAAAAGTGTAAAACATAGGTATATTAGTCCTTTTTGGTAAGATGACATGTCATCACCCCGATACAAAGGGGAAACCAATAGAAATCATCATCATCATCAGCAGCACTCCTCGAGCTGCCAGAGCAAAACACTGATGATGATGCGTTCCGGGTAGCACTCGTTCGTGGTCGTCGTCGCCTCGGCTGGGATGTCACAAATTAACAGTTCGTTCACATGCTTGTGGGTACGTGGCAATATTACGCATGCAAACACTGACACCCTCATTTCAGGATTTTTGCGAATGTTGATCCTATCACACTAACAGCAGAAAGGGGTCCTGGTCCCTCACCTTGGGCCCCTGAAGTCACGGCCCCGGTTGTCAAGTCTACAAAATATAGGCGTCGTCCTGAAACATACCGTCTGGAAATAGAAATCCTCACGAGTTAACCCGCCGTGGTGGCTAAGGCGTTGTGCTGCTGAGCACGAGGTCGCGGGTTCGATTTCCGGCCGCGGAGGACGCTTTCCTGAGAGAGGCGAAAATCAAAAACGCCCGTGTGTACGAGATTTCGGCGCACGATAAAGATCCCCAGGTGGTCAAAATTAGTCCAGAGCCCTCCACTACGGCGCGCCTCATCGCCTGCGTTGCGTCGGCGCGTTAAAACCCTACAATCAATCTATCAAATCTTCACGAGTTAAATTAACAAGGATTTAGCATCCTCTTAGGGCTAGTGCAATATTTTTAGCGCCGCAATGCTTTCACGTTGGTTTTATCGCCAATATATCACTGATGAATATTCCTGATGAACGGAAAGAAGGATGGCTTAGCGGTTTTTCTAGCAGCAGATTCACGGCTGTTTTCTATGCGCTGCTGGGGTGCTCAGGATCTGCACCGTGTATGGAAGGGGGACCTATTGGAGTTGTACTCCCTGTTTTTGCATTTATAGATTATGAAAAGGAAGTTGACTCAGCGCCCACTTCAGCAGTAATAAACGCGTTACGTGATCACGGCGTCCACGAGGCATACATTGAGCTATTCAAAGATATATACGACCGATGTACAGGAACTATCCCGCTCCATCACAGCACTTGTAAATTTCCTATACAAAATGGGGTCGGCAAGGGGACACAATATCGTCACAATTATCTACAGCCTGTCTGGAGGGTGTGTTCAGAAAGCTTAGGTGGAGGAAAACCGGAGTGCGGATCAATGGGGAATTTCTCAGCCATTTAAGGTTTGCGGACGACATTGTCTTGTTCAGTCAGAGCAGGCAGGATTTGTAGCGCATGCTTTACCAATGGTCCCCGGCATGTATGAATGCAGGCTTAAAAATAAACAAGAAAAAATCCAAGGTAATGTCGAATCAGCACGCAAAGGTACATCACTTCCAGGTAGGCAATAAAGTATTGGAAACAGTAACCGAATGCATATGTATTTGGCAAGTGATCGCTGCCGATACAAACCATAAAGGGGAAATTATTCGTAGAATAAGTATGGGGTGGGCTGCGTTTGGTAAGAACTCCGACATCCTGACTGGTAAGCTTCCCCTGTCACTTAAAAAGCTTGTGTTTAATCAATCTGTTCTTGCAGTAATGACTTACGGGGCATAAACTTGGGTCTCACCAAACGACTTGAAAAGAAATTTAGATCGGCACAATGGGCCATGGAATGCCGAATGCTAGGGGTCACGTTGAGGGACAGGAAAACATCCGCTTGGATTAGAGAATAACAGACCAAGGTGGAGGACATTCTAGTTCAAATTAAGCGAAGGAAACGAGCATGGGCTGGTCACGTGATGCGAACGAGGGACAACAGGTGGACCATCCGGCGTTTGACAGAGTGGCTGCCATTAGACCGCAAACGCGCTGGGGGGGGGGTCGACCGAGAACTCGTTGCCGAGATGAGCTACGAAAATTTGGGAGAAAAACCCGGACTCAGCTGGCACTCGATAGGCGTGGCTGGAAATCTTTGGGAGAGGCTTTCGTCCTGCACTGGACGCAACAGGCTTGTGATGATGATGAACATTCCTAAAACCTTAATTCTCTGAGCGTCGGTACTCTCTGCGAGGCAGACGTTGAATAAGAGCAGGTTTTAACTATCTATCCATATCAGGTACATAAAAAAGGGTTCACGGTGTTTTCATGCATCGCAAAACATCGCCAGGGACAGTACAATTTTCGAATTTGTTAGTTGTAGAATGATTGCTGGCAAAATTAAATGCCTAAAATGCATTAAATGGAAGAAAAAAAATCACGCATCGCCAGATCAATGTGCTTTGCTGCTTCCGTGCAGCTAGCACACCGCGAGCGTTCAGGATAGACCAATCACCACATGTACGTAAGAGTCGCGAACGTGCACGCGCGTGTACCTTTTGAATGGACACCGCAGCGGTGACAAGAGCATTGTACCGTTTCACTGCGCGTGTTTTTGTCCTGTTAATGGCTCTTTCAGGATATGTATTTGCAGGAAGGGGCCATGGACCCGCTAGACGGATGTGGCCTCGTACATTTACTATGCAAGCCCGACCAGAAGCCCGCATGGCAGCGGCGACGACATGCGACTGCCCAGGCGCGCCGTCGTGTTCAGTCTGTGCGCGTGGCTGAGCTCGCACTCGGGCGCTGAATGGAGATGGTGATGGCGCAACTATTTGGACTAATTAAACAGCGCGTACTTCGAAGATCATCGCCAGGTTAGCCGTCGGGGACGGGTTAGAATCGATATATGGCTCCCGCCGGCGTGCTGCCTGAAATTGTCACCTAACTACCGGCTCAATGTCCTGGCCACCGACATACGGAAAGCGCCTGCTGATAACTTCAAGCGTTGCGGGGACTCCGGCGGCGACATTGATTTCACCCGAGCAAATGCTGCGTCGGCGCCTCCTGAGATACCTGAGGCACTACGTCAGCCAATACCAGCAAAATTTGCCCGCACACATGGGCAAGCACTTCGGAAGCGTTCAAGTAGGTTTTGCCCCAGAATCGACCCTTGAACACGCCATCATCGGCTACGCATGCTCCCGCGTGTATCGAATACGCTCGCACGCCCCGGTGGTGAACCAAATTACGGCGGGTCGGCTATGTGTGGCCGAAATGCGCAAACTCCCAACGCGATGCGCACCGAGCCATACGACAGAGCTGCGCGTGACGCCGAGAATACCCGCTGCCCTAACTGCGCGAAGGCACCCGAAGCGACCGACCTCTGTTGGGCTCGTCGTGAGAGCAGACAGTATTCGAAGACAACGCAATCCATAAGACCGGCTGTTAGTCTGCGAAGGCAGTTGTGGAACAGCGGCTTGTCGCTGTACGGAAGAGGACTTCAAGCAGGCGATCACTGATAGGAGAGCGGCCTTTCGCTATGGACTTCGACAAAGACTTCCCGGTCCAACGCCCTCGCTCTTATGCAAGTTATAGCGACAACCCGAAGGTCCGGCTTTTGCAGGTACAAACATCCACCGACACCAACGGGCACGCCTCTCCACCAGCTTCAAGAGCAGCGCACTGTAACAGGTGCGTTCCCCCTGCTCACTCGGTTACAGCTCTGCTGCACGGTCACTCAGGAGTCAGAACTGCCGCTCGTAAAATACGAAACCAAAGTCCAGTGGAAAAGTGAACGCAGCTCCGGATGCCTCGGGCGCTGTTCCCCTCCGCGTGGAAGCTCTGCAGCACCGGTTCTTCGCTCCTCGTCCCTCCCCTGCAGTGGCCCAAGCCGTCTTTTTCGACTTTGCCTGTCCTCGCACAATGCCGACAACCAGTACACGATACGGGCCCCCGTGCATTGTACATCGAATTTGGGAAAAGGCAACCATTTCCCAGTGGAACGCTTCTGGACTTGGCCCACAACTTCCTCACTTCCGTTCCACTGATTAGTCCGAAAATTCCAGCTCCGTGTTATCGCCCTGTCACAGTCCCGACTCTCCACAGAAATGCGCTTATCTGGTGACGCAATCTTGCACTCACCAACTGGGCAAATACGAGAGCCCTGCTTGGAGCAAGGCATGACCACCTTGAGTTCTACAGCGACACTGCATGCGTCTAACCCTGCAGTTCTCGCGTCAGCGTGGAGCGAAAACCCGGGGGCTTGTGTTGAGCGTATGGAAAAATTCAGAAAAAATAAACAACGTGGTCTTAGGGCCTCCATATTTTGATGTCATGTATTTCCCCCGAAAAGGACGTCTTCCCGCAATGCATGTGTGTTTAAATGTGAAGCCGACTTTAAAAAGATCGGCGTGAGCTTGTTTTTTGTAAGCTGGATTTGCCACATGGTATGTTGCAAAGTGACGCAGGGAGTATGTTTACAGTCCCCATTTACATTCCTCTCCACTTTCCCCGCCCCTTTCCCGAGTCGTGTATACTGGTCGCAACACGCGGCGTCTACTCACCCCCCGCCATTTATGCGTGCATTGGGGGGCGGTGCACGCGTCGGCAGGCTTCACGTCTCACCGTTGACACGCCCGCTCTGCTGATTCCAACGTGCAGATTGCAACCTGACTCCTGTATTGCGTTGTCGAGCGGTTTCAGTTGGTGTGACACAGGCAGCAAGATCCCTGCGACGCGGAGGGCAAGCGGACTAACCCATGTTTGTCCCCTGGAGTAAAGTTCTGGCCCCTGCAAGTTTCATTCGGCTGATCAGCTAGTAAGTGTGCTCGATCGCAGGATAACCGTTGGTCATTAAAGGTCACGGAGTGGACCCCTAGAGAAGGTAAGCGTGGCAGGTGGCGGCAGAAAGTTAGATGGGAAGATGAGATGAAGAAGTTTGCGAGGACAAATTGGTCGCAGTTAGCACAGGACCGGGATAATTGGAGATCTTTGGGAGAGGTTTTTGCCTTGCAGTGGGCGTAATTAGGATGATGATGATGATGGTGGTGACGATGATGACGATGATGCTCAATCGCAAATTAGTAACAAATGTGTTTCGTTTCGTGCACTCTTTGCACAGTGCCCAGCTTCGCTGGTCATCCTTCTTCCCAGAGTGCAAGGGCGCTGAATTTTTTGCAACTTTTGTTGGGTCATGCCTAAAACAAGCCGTCCCCGTGCGATACGGCCGATCATACATCGCTCAACTCAGAGCGCCATGAGGACACATCTAGTTGGGTGTACGCTACGGACGAACGTACGTCACGGAGACGGGGGTTGTGACTGCGCATGCGCAGTACACTACGCATCCGTCGCGACGATGGCGTTTGCGGGACGCTCCGGGCGCTCTCGATAGATCTCGGCCCGGCGAGAAGGCAGCTTTCAAAATGGCAGCTGCCGAGAATGCCGATGCTCCGACTGAAAGCGCGGGCCGCCGCGTGTCTTTCTCAGTAGGCGACAACGGCCAGAAACGAACGACCAATGTCAACCCGGCCGGCTTCTGAAGAAGGTGACGGTGTTCGTGTGCGTGTCGCGGTGGTGGAATTCGAGTGCAGTGTTTGTGTGCGAGGCCTCCCTTTCGGTGCATTCGAGGATTTGCACCTGCACCGTCGTCGCACCCTCGGTTTAGTTGGAAAGGGGTTGGCCACCGGTTCGGTTTACAGTTAAAGTAGTGAGGAGACAAGGGAACCAGCCCGTGGCAAAATGAATGCAGTGTGTGCAGTGTCCCCTTTATTGCCTAGTAGGATCTACAGCAGGGCTGGGAGGCGCGCCGCAGTGGAGGGCTCCAGATTAATTTCGGTCGCCTGACCACGACACACGGGGGGGGGGGGTTCCGAGTCAAGAGATCCAAAGAGTCAAAAGATCCAAAGAGTCAAAAGGTCCAATATTGGATCTTTTGACGCGTTGGATCTTTTGACTCGTTGGATCTTTTGACTCACTGTGGACCTTTCGACCCGTTGGATCTTTTGACTCGTTGGATCTTTTGACTCGTATTGGACCTTTTGACGCGGCTAAGGCGAGTCAAAAGGTTCAACGAGTCAAGAGGTTCAATATTAGACATTCTGACTTCTATCTTTTGACGGGGCTAAGGCCAATCAAGTGATCTAGTCTCTTTATGAGCCTCACCTTGGCGTACTTTTGTTTGCTAAGGGCCAAGATTATAACTCCGTTGCCTCTTCTTTTTCCCTACAAGGAGCGTGTTCATTCGTTCTAAGCACCAATTTCCAAGCCATATATGCTAGTTTTTCTTTCAAGTATATGCATGTTGCTCTCATACAAAAATACGTTTGCGTCACGGGCATGGGAAATTATTTCAGTGGTTAAGCGAACATTAACAATGCCATTTACCGGCTCCGGTCTTTTCAGTATAGGGCGTTTCGGTTTCGGGGCCTTTCGGTACACGGAGCTTTCGGTACAAAAACATATTCAAGCGCGCGTTGTAGGCAGCAAGATGTGTGCGTCGTAGCAGTTGTAGACACAAAATCGTACTTATTTATTACTCGTGTTCTTGCTCGTAATTCTGCGTTATTTTAACGTAGTGAAAAGGTCATGCGGCCTTCCCAAATGAAGCACTATTTATCTGCGGACTTGTTGCCGTAATAACTGTAGCTTTGAGATAATATTATTGTTGCGTATATCGCTTTCTTTTTAGCGACTTATTATCACCATATCTTTGTTTAAAAATCAGTGACGCTAACAATTTTTTTCCACTTTCGAGTACCTGCGATAAAGCTGCGTAATTGATCGCCTTCGCTAGGGGATAGGAACCAGTCGCTTTCTAACTCAATCACAAGCAACTTGTAATTTTTTGGCATTTTGCATCCATGTGCTCTTCTGTTTGCTGGTAACACAACGCGCATAATGCCTTATTACGGATGCGTTACCAAGGGCACCTTCTCTACCTCACCGGACGTTTCTGTCCCGGCGTCACCCCCATTTCCAGGAAATCGGTGTGTTTAGTGTGTTTGTGGTTTGAAATGCCCAAAGGCATTGTTAATGCTTTCTGGAACATACATAGATTTAATTTGCAGAAAGAAGAGGTCATTTGTGATTTTCGGCGTTCTTCCTCAAAGCATACTGGCCATACTTTGGCCGTGGCTTTGTTCTTATCCGAGACCAATGTCAGCATCAGCTCCCCACCGCCTGTAGCTGTCTAGCTGCACAAAATGGAAAATGGAAACGAAGCCACACAAGCAGGGGTTGGCACTACAATATCGAGACTGTAAAAAAAGAGACACGCGGACTGCAACTAGCGGCTTCAAGTTATCATGACGTACTTCAACTCAGGTCGCCTGGAAACCTAGTAACCAGCTTCCAAAGGGTAGCAATGTAGCACTGCTATTCGAACTCTTGATTTTTTTGTGGGTGTAATCATGAGCCATATAAGGGTCATTTATTTGATGGATATTGACTTTGATAAACGAGATGCAAGAACATTTGTCCGGAATATTTTCAGCAGAAATCATACAAGTCAGCGCAGCGTAGCCGAACATTAGCGACATGGGGTCGTGGCTCGTCGACATCGCTGAAGCTCACATTCCACATAAGCAATAACTACCAAAATATTCTAATGTAATAGTATCAAATGACAGGAGCGAGAAACGAGAACAGCCTGAGAAAATAATCATAAATAAAAACAAGCTTGATGAATGGTGTTCATAACGTTCAAATTAGCCACGGCTTCATTCGGCGCGCCAAGTGCATATCTTCTACATTTAGAAGTGAAAGTTCAAGTATGGGAGCGAAAATAACACTAAAAATACAATAAAATGACGCAGTCTATAAATTGCACACCCTAGCCATGGCTCCGAAGGTTCTCATAATTCGTCGGACCTTCTGACGCGGTTTCAGAATTATTGGACCTTTTGACTACATGGATTTCCTGACTCGTTGGATCTTTTGACTCGCTTTGGACCTTTTGACTCATTGGATCTTCTGACTCTTTGGACCTTTTGACCCACATTGGACCTTTTGACCCGTTGGATCTTTTGACTCGGCTGTCACGTGATTATTGGATCTTTTGACTCTTTGGACCTTTTGACTATTTGGATCTTTTGACCATAAGCGGCGTTTCGCCTGCATCAGAAAAGCGACAGCCATGCCGCCATCGAACCCGCAATGTCCTTGGGCTCAAGGCGTTAGCCGCTCAGCCACCGCGGCGAGTCGCTGGGACGTCAGAGCCACCACCCGCTCTCGCTTCCTGATCGCAAGGTGAAGTCCATCCAGGGCCTCCCCCCGTGGACGATGTACAGCCCGCGTCTCACGATGAGGTTCAAGATCCACTTTTTGCGCACACTGGATTCCCGCAAACGATGGGCACCCTCAATTTACCAGTCCTGGACAGTCCTCGGGCCTTCGGACTGGAGGCCCCGTTGGAAGCGATGAGGAATCCGAGCGCCGGATCGTGTTGCGGGCAGTCCGCGGACGGTGCTGGACGGATAATCGGGGAGGCCCAATATTGCGGGCCAGTAGCGTCACGATGGGCATTGGTGTGACGCCTTTTGCAGCGCACAACAGCCTGTGACTGGTGTTCGCGAGGAAGGGGGAAGAAGCGGCGCCTCTGTTTCCGCATCCTCGGCGTGCGAAGCAGCGCGCGAAGCGGGGACGCCGCAGTCGTCGCCGTAGCGCGCGAGGAGGAGCGAGAGGGGGAGAGCTGCGGCAATGACCCCCGGCTGCGAGCTGCTGGGCCACCGGAAATGGCGTGACGGACCCGTGCGCACGCCGCCGAAACACACGGGGCCGCGCGTGGAGCCGCCTCGGTGAGGCATCAAAGCACACGGCTCGGCATATTAAGGAGCAGCCTGCCGCCGCCGCTGAGACAATGAGATTCCCACACGCGCGCTCCTCGGACAGGAGGCAGTGCCGGAAGAGAGCGAGTCCACCACGCGGGGTGACCAGGAAAGACGCTGCCGGACCGGGGTTACTGGTGAGTGCCTCGAGCACAGCTCTTGGCCACTGGAGCGCAGCGCGAGGCAGTTTCTAACCACCTCGCCTCAAGCTATCCCCAGTCAATCTGCCGCGCCTGCCAATGCCCGCACCATTCGACTCCACATGGCGCCCTGAGACATTGTCGTGCAACCGGGAGGGGTGCTCCATGCATGCACCACCAAGAAGCGTCTCGCTGATGAGCGTTCTCGGTGCTCCTGCAGTGCAGGCGACGGCTTTTTCCCCGGTGCACAGTGCTGGCCGTCACGAACACTGCAATACCCCGCCTCCTGGCTCCGGAACACCGATTCCCTCAACCGACGGCTCGTACCTAAGACTGGCCAGTCGAAAGACGCTCTTCCAGGTCTGGAGGGGACCTGATGTAGCCCAAAAACGAAGTGCATACCATATTCCGATCAGGTGGAAAAGAGGACTCCCGAATTGAGCTTCCCTCCCGCTCTCTCCTCTCCCTCCCTCGGCAGGAGAGAGCACGGTCGGCTACGAAGCATGCGCGCTTACTGGCTAGTCGGCTGAATGATATACTTGCAAGGACTGCAGTTTTACTCCAGCGCGGTACAAATAGGGGGCCGTTCGCTTCCTTACCGCGTCGCATAGGCACCTTTCAATCTGTGAATTCACCACCCAACCGCTCGACCGCGGAGGACAGCAGTCAGGTCGCATCGGGCCCTGAGACGTCCACGTTGAAATCTCCCCCGCAGAAGGGGTAGTCGACACAGAGCGCGTCAAGCCTGCCTGCGTGCACGTCCCCCGCAATGCACGCATAAAAAAAAGGCAGGGGGAGGAGGTAGTCGCCACGCGTGGCAAGCAATGCACACGACTCGGGAAAGAAGCTGCGGTGGTGGAGAGGCATGTAAAGCGGAGCAGTAACAGCACTCCCTGCGTAAATGACCATGCTTCACTGCGCAACACACAACGTGGGAACGCCAGCTTGCAAAGACCAAGCTGCTTACACCGATTTTCTTTAGAGTCAGCTTCACTTCTGGACAGAATTGCGCTGCTAGGGAGACATTCTTCCAGGGACAATGTGAGAGAAAAATTTGGAGGCCCGGAGACCTTTGTCTCATCGTTCTATGCATTTAAACCGCGAAGCTGTTGCACAAGCCGTAAGTTCGGTGTTGAAGGAGAAAATACCGGATACTCCCGGAGAAAGAATGCCTCCGCATGTTTTCGCTCGACCGCGCCGGCCCGTCGTATGGGGAGTGTTTTCGGCACTGGGGCCACGCGGTTTTAGCTGGTACACCAGGTGCGAGGACGGCTTTTCCGACGCGGCGTGGTCGACACGTGTGGAAGTGACAACTGCGGGCGCCGCAGCATGACCTCCGAGATCGCCCGCGTGCGTTTTGCGCGGGGTGATCTCGGACGCCATGGCCGGGGAAGCGTGCCATTGCGTTCGGGGGCGCTGTGGGCTATCGAAAGCTGGGGTGCCTGGATGCGTGCCTGTCAAGAGCCGCCTCGCTTCCTCCGCGCTGTCGTCTGCTGGTCGCTGCACACGTGTGGATGCGCCGCCACGCCGGACAATCCGCTGACGCTGTGTTGACGCCACGCATATCCGTCCGCCTCCGCGGGCCTCCTCGTCCGTCGTGTGAATCCCGCTTAAAGGCCAGAATATACATGGAGCGAATATGCGACGAAAAGACGACGAACAACGGCAGAAAAAGCGTCGTCCGCCGCCGATCTAGCTGGGTCAGAAAAGTTCGTTGGCGGAGTAGCGGCAGCGAGCGGCAAACTGAAGGAACCAAGCAGGTCTCCCGGTTTCCCATGGCCCGTACAAAGCGCTGGCGCACGGCCGCTTTGAAAGCATTTGAAAGCAACCGAGTTCGATAGGCGCGCACTTGGCTCGCACCCACACAAACTAAAAGAACAGATAGTAATTCAGAGATCGTTTGAGTCAAGTCCGCGCTATTCTGATAGCTCAAACACGAGCGAAACGCGGTCCCGACCCAACTGCCGTGGCTTGTGAGATGGCTTTTACGAGGTTAACTACAGGCGATCCTGCTACATAACTTGTATTGGTAGCAACGTGGGGCCCGTGAGCGAGTGAAGAACAGGCGGTATCACTGCGAAGGCCTCTCAAATGCAACGAACTAAAAGCAGCCAGCTGTTCAGAGCCTAGTTTGAGGTGCTGCTGCTGGTGGTGATGATGATGATGTAGCGGCTTGTTTCTTTGAAGCGAGTGGACACCGGAGTGGTGTCCCAGCCGGTATTACAAATAAACGCACATGGCAGTATAAAAGCAGAGGAAAGTTATCGAAGAAAGTTGTTTCACGGTGATCCATGCGCGAAAGCGCGCACACTGTACGCACGCGCAGAGTTGACGGTCTGATCACGCCCAACCAACCGACCAACACAAACTGCTGGCCTGAATCGGGCCCGGAGCACAGTGGTCCACCACTGAGCCAGTCGCTGTTTGGTGGCCGTAGCCGCGGAGTCCTGTGTGCCGCCCCGCCTCCCCGCCACTCTCCCTCTCAAGTGCAGTTGGTCACCACCTCCCTCGGGCGTTTGGAGGACGCCGAGTGCCTGCGCGAGTCGGCACGTGGTGCACGCAGTGGTAGACGAGGCTGCTGCCCACGCTGTCGTCACTGGTGTCGACGGCGGAGATCACTCGTCTGGGACGCCGGTAGTGGACTTGTGCGCCGCATACCCCTGTAGGTTGCCAGACGAGGCTGCAGGAGGAGGGAGACAGGGGACCGGTGCCACCGCCGCCTCCGCGGTCGTTGCCGCGCGGGCTGCTCGGCCTCGTGCAGGTCCCGCCGGTCCCCAAGCACATGGATCCGGAAACGAACCGGGAACGCCGCCTGGCCAGGGCAAAGGCCCTCACTGCCGCGCATGCGGCAGACACTAACGCCTACTACGTCAATGCGGCGGCATATCCGAACCGCCAAGGCACGTACGCTGTGGCCGTGATAGCGGCGACCTCAGGGGAGCTGTACACGGCGGGCAGCGTGCGGGCCCAGGACCCGAGGCAAGCGGAGGAGCTGGCCATAGCGCTGGCCCTAACCAACCCCAAGTGTGCGACGGTGTTGTGTGATTCGCGCAGTGCTGTCATGAACTACGCCACAAACAGAGTGTCATCGTGCGCGTCTAGGGTGTGCGGGGCCAACGAACAATGCCGGTGACCATCAAGTGGTTCCCGGCGCACATGGGCCCGGTGGGAACGGGTGCCAACTGCAACGAGGGGGCAGACCGAGCGGCGCGCGTGCTTACCAGACACAGCGCTGCCCCGAGCTCCCCCCCTCGTTCTGCGGAAGGCGAGGAAGAAGATGAAGAAGACCACGTCGAGGCAACTCCAATCGACACATACAAGGAGGTGCTGGCCTGGTATCGGGAGGGCAGAAGAGCCTACCCGCCACCGCACCGGAATCTTACCCGAAGAGAGGCGGTGCTAGTGCGCCAACTACAGGTGCGCGCGATATGGACGCCTGTGTTCGCCAAACACGTGTGCCCCGAATTATTCCAGACAGATAAGTGTGTGATGTGTGGTGACGGTCGCGCTACCATGCAGCACATGCTCTGGGAATGCCAGCAAACGGACTCAACCACTGCGGATCCGCTGCCGCCGCGCTTGGAGAGTGCGGTGACCAGTGCGGACTATGAACTACAGAAGATGGCTGCGCAGCTCGCGCTAGCGGCCATCGATCGCCAGCGGCCGAACTTGTCACCTCCCCACCAGGGAGGCCGGCGATAGTAGGTACCCCCCGAGGTTTCCGCAGGCCAAATAAAGACGTTGTTTCTCTCTCTCTCTCTGCCCCACCTCCACGACCCGCATGCGGACATCGAGCGATCAGTTGGCTGCGTTGTCAGCTGTGATGGCTTCTGTGAGGAACAACTGGTGCGCTCGCCCATCGGCGCACACAGGACTTTTCTCTAAGGGGGGGTGTCCGAAATTGCTACATTATAATGCATAATAATGTATAAATGAACAATATAAAGATAAATTTTAATAAATAAAAATAAGTATAAATGAATACAAATAATAAAAATGTACAAAACATACAAGGGTCTATTTTACAACAGTAAAATACCTTTTATAGTATATAGTATATTTTACAGCAGCATATATACAACAGTAAGCAAGTCTCATAAGAATACACAGTACATAGCTGTCGATTTTTTCTTTTTCGTCACATAAAAAACTTGCGCGTCAAAGCAGCCGCCACAACGTATACTATTCGCCTGCAGGAGGAATGTAATAATGGATACACCTTTACATAACAAAAAGACACCCGAAGCCTTTTGCCATTGCCCGAAGCCTCGGACCTGAGTTTGCAAGTACAATGGGAAGGAAGGCACGGTGGGAGATCAGGGTGGCGAGGAAACACAATTGAAGCATTGCTGAACGCCTTCTACGCTGACGAAGTCGAGCGAGGAGCAGAGTGCACGTGCAGTCTCCCCGTGAGCTTTGTTTTTGCGAAAACGCGGAGAGAGAAAGCTTCGCAGGTGTACAGTTGCGCCACGGCGAAAACTGCCGCTACGGTCGCACGGAGACCGGCAGTGAAGCTGTCGAGAAGTTTCACTACTTTTAAGCTTAACTGGTATAATTTACTAGCAACATTGGCAGACCTTTAACATATACAAATTTCGAACAATACGCTTATTAGTTGGCCCGTGAAGCGACATCGCGTACTCGTTTTCTGAAAGTGGCTCCAGACGAACGGCGAATTGTAAAAACCATCATTACAGAACACTTCAAATCTCTTTGGCGACCGCAACACCAACCATGTGTTACCAAAGGAATGAAGAGGACAGAGGCATCCTTAACACTGAAGTGAATTTGTCAAGCTCCCGTTTTTGCTTGCACTGCGTAGACTGGCTCAAATTAGCACACTTTTCATCGTTTATCCGGTTGACAAATCGGTAATTATTTTACAAAGCGCGAAAGAAGAAAAACTACCATGCGCGGTTTGCGGCGGCCGCACCAACTAAGGCTGTGACGTTGAGAGGAGGGGCGCCGTGATTGGACGATGCCCAAGGTTAGCAATCACACAAGTTTCGGTTTCGGTTTCGGTTCTGTAAAACATAACCAATGGCTTTGTTGGATGGGCATTCTCAATATCTCAGTAATCATCGTACCGCGCTTCTGCCATGTTGTCGGCTGTAAAATGCACAAGATAAGCCTCCCAGGACGGCTTGTAGTCGTAGCATTCACTAGCCGAGACCTACGCAGTGCATGAACGCCCTCCGCGTACCCGCAGACGCCCAAATGTCATGCGCTTTTCCCCCATATTTGGAGCTTGCCTCCCTCATGCCTGTATCGTAAAAAGCGTGTTCGCACCAGGCCAAGGGTCTGTTCATTCTGGCCTGTGCCCACTGCCTGCAAGCAGTCGGTGCTTATGGCAACAGCACGCCAACGAGAACTCGCTAGCGCGCCAGTGCCAGGCTGCGCGCGTTTTGTGAACTAGTTCGTGTAGCCATGAACGTTGCGGCCCCAAAAAAGGTGAACTCAATATAGAAAACATCGGCGGAAAACAAAAAAGTTAACTTACAAAAAAAAAAGCACGTACCCGCGGGGATTCGAACTCGTGACTCGCAAAACATTTACGGTGAAATCCTACCGCCCCAGACTGCTAGACTACGGAGCGGGACGCGAAAGCTTTGCTAATATAGGGTATATATTGTACAATCGGTTTACACTTTTATTTAGTTTTGGCATTTCAAGCCGCTTAGGTGACTATTTGTTGCACTGCGATCGTGCAGTAAGCGTCGCCCGAGTTTCAACAGTAGCTCACGTCTAGCAATTGCATTTCGTAGACGGAAAAGCGTTCGCAGATGCATAGTCGTGCTGCTGACCGCTGTGCTTGTTCGCCCAGCGTAAAAAAGTGCTTCCCGCGCCCTAGTTTTACGCTGTACGGTAAAAATATCAGTTGATTTTTTTCCCTTAGTACCTATATTGACTTCGCTGACTCTTCTCCCGCCTTCAAGAGGCCTTATATTTTCCTACTGGCGTACCAGTCAGCGAAGCGTCGCATGTGCAGCGCTTGTGTGAAGCGACCTTGACTTGGAGCTAGATACAGTGTACAAACAAACCAAGTAAAGAAAGGCACATTCTTCCATTCACAATCGTGTCCTGGCTTCGTTTCAACTAAGCGAACGAATTGCGACCAAGCAATTTTTTTTAACCTCCTTGATTGCGACGACCCGCCGGCGGCCGGCGGACGAAACGCTGGGCCGACTGACTCTGTCGGCCGGGGAGCCGTGCAGTAGCGCAGCCGTGGCGCAGCCAATTGCCAGCTCCTCCCCTCCTGACGTCACACGAAAACGCCACAGAAAATGGGCGAGCGTAAAGAGAGGAGGACAGCGTTTTCGAATTAGTTTTTCTACTAAATAAAATCGCGTAAACGCGCCTAGAGTGGTCGAAACATGGCCTGGGGACTCCGGACTACAATTTGCGCTAGTAATCCCGCAATGTTTACATATCACTTCAGTGTCCCTTTAATGTTCCGCATCCGGACCAACTCAGACACCGGCTTGGCTTCATAAGCGGAACCTTGTCTCCTCACCACTGCGCGCAACGTGTTTGTTTAAAGCCGCTCCGCATGACTCTTTAGATGATATAATTTTTCCTATAGGACATTGGATAGCCAGGAGGGACATTTTGCACCCGATCCTCGGGTTTTTAAGTGACACACACACCTCGGTCACTCCGGGTGATTTCCCGCGCATAGCGGCAAGAAGGTGTTGATCGGGGCAGCAATTGCCGGCATATCACGCGAGGCTAGATCCACCCGTCAACAAACGTCACCACCATGAAATGAGAAAATAGTCAAGAGAGCAAGAGGACTTAACGGAACAGAGCTGGTGCTGAAGGTGTGCCGGAGTAATTAACGGATTAACGACGGGCGGCAGCGTTTCTGAATGAGACCCCGGCGCCGGCAGCTGCTCCCGTGAACCCGGCGGACAAAGCTTTGATTTGTTTCGACCGGGCCACTGAAAACAAAAGCGCATTCTGGACACATTGTCCGCAACCAATCAGGAGGCGTTTCGTAATACCAATCAGCCATGTTCCCGCCAAAAAGAAAGGGACCAAACACTAACAGACACAGAGTTTGAACCCGAAAACGCGCGCTTCGGCAAAATAATTATTGACGCAGACGAAATAGTTGAGACAAAACAGTGAAGTAAAGAGTGGAAGAAACAGGAACCGCCGTTTGAAGCAGAGAGGGCTCGGAGCCCGGAGCGAACACCACAGGGGCCGCGGAATATTATTCTACAGCGCGAATACCCGAGCCCCTGACACTCGGCCAGCACGGTCTCCTCACCCCGTCGGTCGGCGTGCAAACACAGGCTACATGCGTTTCTTAGTAAAACAATCGCCTTGACGGCCGAAGTAGTTCTCAACAACAGGGAAAGACAGCAAACGCAACGAGGGCTTCGCAACAATTATTCGCTGCTATACAAAACACACACAAAAAAAGCTGTTCACCTGTCTGCCAACTGTAAAATATGGTTTGCACAACGAAGCCAGTTCCGACGAACAAACCCAGGGCCCGAACTTGAAATACGTGTTAATGCGAAAGTTTGCTCGAATTCGATCTATCTGCAAGGGAACGAAATCTGATCGTATGCGTTGGCACAACTTGTGCAGAGCAGTCAAAGTAACCCATATTTCTGAAAGCCTATTCAACACGACATCATTGCCATCATGCGTGTTCGCTGGTTTTCCTGACTGGGCATGCAACCTTGCCACTTTCCTCATTATTAAGCATGCTACAAACTTAGGCGATATATATATATATATATATATATATATATATATATATATATATATATATATCAAGGTTGCAGTCGTCATTGCCAGTGCTATTCGGCTGTGTTTCCGAAATATTTAATAGTGCCGAATGACGTGTGTTTGTCATGTTTCTTTGATACAGTGATAAATATGCGAAAATATAAGGCTTCTCTCTCGACTTAACAGCGGGGGTTTATATTTACAAGTGCTCTGAGGACGGTCAACTAGCGCCGCCCCGCGACCACCGCGGGAGACGTAGAGCGTTTTTTTTCCCAGCGGCCGCCACGTAAGACGTGGTCGGAGGTCGGGGTTAGCAATTGGCAAATCCGAACTGCTGGAGCCAGAGCCCTCGTAATGCATGTAGCAGAACAGAAAGATACGGGACGAGGGACTCGGTAAGGACACATATCAAGGTTTCAGTCGTCATTGCCAAGGCTATTCGGCGGATTTTTTCTCCACTTATATGATATATATATATTGTAAAGGAGATACTCGACGTTCCTGTAGGAGGATCGGCTCGTTTATTCGTGGGCGAGGCGTCAACGCAGGAGGAGCGAACCGAACCGACTAGCTTTACGCGAGGCTGAGCATGAACGAGAGCGTCCTCTTCCTCGTCGCCATCCGGCGCATACCCACATATGGCGATTTGCCCGTTATGGCTTATGCCCGTCACATTTCCGTGTAAGCTACATACATACTTGCTACAATATATATATATATATATATATATATACATAGTGAATCAGAATGGGAAATGATGGGTTCGTTGAAATAATACAGAAATAAGGATTGGCAGCCAAGAATGCAAAGGAAAGCAAAGGGGAGGAAACAGATAAAGAATTTTTGGTGGAAAGAAAGGAAGTGGAGGAAAATTCTCGCCAAAAATTATTTATCTGTTTCAATGACCTACCGCATCCTCCCTTTTGCTTTCCTTGGCATTCTTAACTGCCAATCTTGGACGCCGAAAAATTTCGTTATAAGCGGTATTTCGATAAAAGCGAACACTCGAAAAAAGCTGAACGTGGTTAAGCTTTAATTGCCCAACAGCTGCAAGGAATCAAACACAGTGAGGTGCAAAAAAGGCAGCCAGCTTTCGCTGTTTGAAGTCCTTGCCGGGTGCGAGCATCCCCTGCCAAGCATTGCATGCATTTGACCAAGCATTGCATGAGGCTGTGGTCGCGATCATAAAAGTGGCAGTGGATGTGGCCAATTTACAGGGGGGCGTGCGGACGTCACGAAACACTACGAGTTTCGCGCTGCAAAGCGCCGCAAATGCCATCGCTCGAGTCAGGTTGCGTTTGTTGCGCTCAAAAAACGATTAACTGCTCATTTTGGGTGCACAGCGCAATCATGAAAAATGACCGGTTTTGCACTAGTGGCTTTGCATGATCTCTGGGAAATTTTTTCCGAGGTGTGCAGCAGTGAAATTTGCACAACAAGAGTTTTTCCGCGCCATGTTGTCGACGACACTGCTAATTCTACGGTTCGAGTGTGGGTGTTTGCGCAGAATCGCGTCCACGTCATTGACCAATGTCTATTTACCAAGTTGATTCGCCCTCACGGTCTGGGCGGAGGCTGGGGATTTGGAGGGACAGTTCCTGTGCACACCTAAGCACGAGTTCCCCATTTCTTAGTCGCCAGTAGGTTTGATACGCCCATTGAAATCCTCCAGTAGTGTCACCTCCCGGTCTGTTGCCTGCCCAACGTTTCACATCCTCAATGATGCACTGCATAGACCTGTCGTTCCCATCGTGTTGCCCTCGGGTGACCGTCGGGTGAGATAACACCAATCAGCACAGCATCAGCTAGAATGTTTGCGGCAACCCGTAGGTGCTCAGTGCAATTTGCGGAAAGATTCACCCGCGACGTGTTCCTGCGCCACAACACACCCACTCGGCCGCCTTTTCTGCATGCCGCCGGCCCAGTGCCAATCCGTAGGGTTGCGAAGGTGATTCACTCTCCGGTGACGCATACAACCATGGCTACTGGCATATTCCAGAACCCCACATTAACTGTGGGTGCGCACCGGCGCCCCCCGGGGCCGCTTACGCCCTACTGGAGCAGTCGAGTGGACAACATGAGGTGCTGTCGCACCATGTCCCCCACGGTGTTGCACAGCGCTGGGAGGGCTTGCTGCAGATCCCTCGGCCGGGGAAGGGGTGGTCGCAAAGCTCCCTTACGTTGTTGTGCGCAGCTGGAGGAAGCTGTTCGCGTGTCCGAGGAAGTGGTGAGTGGCAACCTTCCGTTCATATCGCCCACGGCGCTGTACGTCGCTGGCATGCCAGGCTGCTGGTTCCATATCGGTCAAGGAATTGGTCCCCGCGTTGGCGCGGCGGGTGCTTCGATGGTAACTCCGCGGCTGGGACTTGAGCTGCAGAATAAAGTTTCACCTCTGTCTCTCTCTCAGTGGGACCTGCCTGGTGTCAGCTGCCATTGGGGGAGGCATCGGGTGACCCACCGGCAGCGTGCCAATGGCTGGTGTCCATGGCACTCCTTGGCTGCGGCGGCGGCGTCCTCTGCTGTGCCAGTGACTGCGGCGGGGCAGGGCACGCTCATTAGCCCCGTTGTTGGGTGCCTGTCGGCCCAGTGGCGCCTCTGAACCCGGTTCTTTCGCCCATTCTGCCACCGTTTGCCTAAAAAAAAGGCAAAGCTAGCGCCCTCGACGCGGCAGAGGCCATCCTTTTCCACCATCCTGTTTTGCCAAACCCTGCTGAGGTCGATGATCCTGTGGTGGGTAAGCCTGCACCACTTTTTAATCCTTGCAAGCAGTATTGCAGCTCTTACCTACGCGCCCTCCGTCGCCACACCGGCTATTAGCAAACAGCGAAACCATCCACACTATTCGCGCTGCCGGCGTTCAAAGTGAATAATTTCATCTGGCGTCTTACCAAGCACCTCCACAACGCCGACGTGCAGTACATAGCGCCGGTGGGCAGGCCTAGACCTGCGCTCGTACGATGCGACGCACTTCAATGAAGTTGCATAGAGCAGGCCTATACTGCCCCCGGCGAGTCCATGGCTTGCAGGACCGCTGCAGCCTTTTTGCCCACACTGGTGTCTCCCGCTATGAGGACCTTTTTGCGAGCACCAATTTCTGGGAAAACCAAGTTTCCCCCGCTTCGGATCGGTATTTTGCACGAGGGAATCTGGAGGAGAAAAAAATGCCGTTTTTTTTTTTTTTCCATGTTCTGGGAGTCGCTAACCGGTCCGAGGGGCGTTCGTTTTTAATTTTTTTCTACCGCCTTTAGCGCTTTTGAGAACTGAAAACGAATACTTCAGTAGAAAAAACGCCCCCGAATCACGCAAAATCGTCAAACGACGTACAACCCAAGCGGGAAGCTCCTTCACTCGGTCTGTTTACTTAACGTCGCCGTTGATTCTAACTAAGCATGGAGGTTCAGTTAGCCACACTGAGAGCAACCCAGCGGCGGCGGGCGCGCCGTGTCTCCGCTATGGTGGCTATAGCCACCATATCTTCGTTTATGGCCTGCGCTATCGGCTGCCGGCGGCGCGCCGTTGCTGCCGATCGAGGAGGTTAGTTCAGCCCGACGAATATTATACGGCGTACTGCCGCGGCAGATTTCCCGCCGCGCGAACTTGGACGTGAAAGTTCGCTCCACGTATTCTGGCCTTAAGCGGGGACATCGAAGCGGTCGCAAAGCGTTAAGACGGATCGTCTCAAGCAGCGGGCTCGCAAAGCCCTTGGACAACGCAAGGCGGGAGCAAGGCGCATCACACGCTCTGCGTTCACGCTTTCGCTTTCATAAACCGTGACATGTGCTTAGGTGTATACCGTATTTTGTTGTTGTTGTTTGGTTCACTAGATAAAAACTGGTTTTTCGATTAGCACACTTTTGTGAAGTTGCTCAATTCGAAACTCTCTTTTTTTCGTCACGCGTCTCTGGCGAGTTTCCTTCGTGTAGTTTTCAGACCAAGCTGGGTGATTTTTTCTCTTGTATACGTTCGGAACCATCCCAAACAAAACACATATAATACACTATCTGTAGTATCCAAGGCCGATGCCCGGGCGTGCCAATATAAAAACGGCCGTCATCGTATAGATACGAAGCACCTGATTCGCCCCCGATCCACATTCGCCAGATTAGGCATTTGGGACAAGCGCTGAAATTAGGCTTTAGACAATGGTAACTGGTAAGCGTGCAATTTCGAAAAAAAGATACTCTTGATTTTTTTTGCGGCATCGTAGGTTGAAATTCCGAATTTTTTTTTTTTACGCATTTGTATTGGTAACAACTGTAAAATCAATCCCGTGTATAGAAGAGCCCGAAATATGATCCGTAACGTACCCTATTTACTCCGAAGAACAGATTCAGCGAGTAGGGGTAGCTTAGGGCGAAACCATGGCACTGCTTTGTAGAGGTTTTTACGTTTTGCATATATCAAGAAAAACCACTTCGATGCATCAATTCGGGCGAGCGAGACAACCAGGAATTTGTGGAAACGCAATTTCCCCATTTCACTCCCCAGGGGGTGCAGTTTACAGAAGCGCAGCCTCATGCAATCCCCCACGCATGATAGCAGCCTACCCGCCGCGCTGACTCAGTGGCTAAGGCGTTGTGCTGCTGAGCACGAGGTCGCGGGTTCGATTCCCGGACGCGTCGGCGGCTTTCCTGATGGAGGCGAAAAGCAAAAATGCCCGTGTATACGAGATTTCGGAGCACGTGAGCACGTTGAAGATCCCCAGGTGGTCAAAATTAATCTGGAGCCCTCCACTACGGCGCGCATCATCGCCTGCGTTGCGTTGGCGCGTTAAACCCTACAATCAATCAATGACAGCAGCGTACTCCCCAAGTCTAAATTAAAGGGACCCTACAACACTTTCGATAAGGGCTTTCAGTCTTTCCTTCGCGCCTGGAATTACTGCGAAAGCTAAAGTTACCGCCAGCACGGATCAGCACTGCGTGATTTGCTCGTCGCACCAGATACGCCTTCCATTTCTGCTTTGTTTTTGTGGCTTTTTTTAAAGCAAAGCTTTTTACCTCTTCCCCCCAAGGGTTCTATCGCGACCGTTGGTGTCAACAGAAAACTCCCCCGAACAAATAAAAGAATTTACTGGCACCGCCAGGAATCGAACCTGGAACTAATATACTATAGTACTATACTATAGTACTTTGTTACTATAGTAACAAAGCCAGAGCCCGTTGTCTTAGCGATTTAGCTACGAGCCCACGCTGACACGGGGAAGACAAGCTCTCACCAAGCACATCTACGGGTTAAACCCCTGCATTCTCGATGAATGCCACGCGATAGCGAATAAAGGAAGCTCACACCAACCCATGGCATCTCTCTTCTAGTACGCCAATGTGCTAAAGCCTGTGGCTTCCAGTGTTCACGTAAAAAATACCAGCTCCTTGTCGTCCGCCCTCACGCCAAACGACACCTCAAAGAACACACTCGAATACTCCTTGATGGCCAGGCTATCACTCTAAGCCCCAGCATCAGGATCCTGGCCCTACATCTTCATGCCAACACCAAGAGTGACGTATCCTTGCAGCGCCTCAAACACAGCATCAATAAAATCATACACATGATCAGGCGAGTTGCCACCAAGAAGCGAGGCCTCAAAGAATCCGATACCTTTCGATTAGTTCAAGCTTTTGTCCTCTCGAGAATTACTTACGTCAACCCCCTGTCTTCTTCTCGGCAAGGAGGACATAAAGATGTTTTATATGATGATTAGAAAGGCGGTTGAGCAAGCCATTTGTCTTACCATGAGTGCGTCCACAGAGAGGCTGCTTAGCACGGGGATCCACAACACGGTATATAGAAGAACTGATAGAGGAGAAGCTCCGAATGAGCATAACTGCGGCGGGTCGCCGCATCTTAACCAGATTGGCTGGATAGCACAGAATGTCACTCCGCTTGATGTACTCCTCGACTTTTGGCGACAAGAACTAAAGATGCTCCCTTTGCTTAGAAACATGAACCCCTCACACGACGAGGGTCGCCGACAAGCACGGGCTCAAGCGCTCAACACCATCCTCGGTGGGGATCATGCAGTTATCTACACAGACGCCTCCCAACACCGAGGGCAGCAGTACGCCATCATCGTGGCTACCCCCAGAACCAACGTCCTTGCTTGTGCAAGACCGAAGACATGATGGCAGCAGAAGTGGCAGGCATCGTCTTGGCTCTCACTCAACCATGGGTTCGTAAATTAGTCACCGATTCCCAACAAGCCTACCGGAATTACCAGTCGGGTTTGGTGTTCCGACCTGCACTGCGTGTGCTAAAAACCACTCCCCAGATGGTTCCATTCAGGTCATCTGGACACCCACTCACGCTTCCATGGAGGGCAACGAATACGCCCACCAAGCCTGCACTTTTACCCCCCGTGCTATGGAGCTGTACGATGACAGTCACCCGCTTGTCTCGATCAGGAACATAACCCATCATTATCGCCTTCTGAGACTGACCCTACCTTCGCCTTACCCTGACCTTTCCATAGAACAACAAACTACCCTTCGGCTCATATAAAGCTCAAACCCTTCGGCTAACACCGGGTTTGAGCTTTAATTTTATATAAAAAAAAATTGGGCCCATCTCCCCGCGAGGGGGACTCGAGTAAATGCGTCGCATAGGGGGTGGGTGTATTGCGTTAACGTTTAGTGTTTGGGGAGTTGGTGGTAGTGAATACGTTGTATCAGCAGCTTCTTGACGTAGTTTCAATGAGTCAAGGATATAAGGCGCGTTCGTAGCCTTTCATTCTGTGTCGGTTTTGTGGCGCAGTGGGAAGAGCGCCATGTACCTCGCGTTCCGCCCACAGGTAGTGAATGCGTTGTATCAGCAGCTTCTTGACGTAGTTTGAATGAGTCAAGGATATAAGGCGCGTTCGTAGCCCTCCATTCTGTGTCGGCTTTGTGGCGCAGTGGGTAGAGCACCATGTACCTTGCGTTCCGCCCGCAGGGTCGTGGGATCGAAACCAGGCGCCGGTAAGTATTAGATTTTTTATATAGTGTAGGGGAAGGGGTGCGGACTACGATGGACAACTAGAACGGGTGACATCGTGAGTTAAAGAAATGCTCTGCATTTAAAAAAAAAAAGAGTTTACACTGATGTGCTACACCAATAGAACTCAACCAACCACCGTTGCATCATGCATTAATTTGACCTTACCAAGAATATCTCTTTGAAGTAATAGAGCGTGTGGTTAAGTGCATTTCACTTCTCTCTGATTTGGCAATTTGTAGAGCGACGCGCGGGCAGTTAAGTGACGTCGCATGGCTGATCGTTTTGGGTGCCGTTTAAGCTTTGGTTTCCAACCACATTCACAGGGTGTATTGGCGCTATTTTTTTTAAGTTGCTATCGAAAAGCGTCCATTGCTGCAACTGAAGGAAAACCGGCCAACAGCCGCTACATCCATGGCCTCAGTGACGTAATTTGGGCCGTCCAAGAACGTCAAGACAGGGAAAGGGAAAAAATCTTTTGAAAGAGTTTCCAACTTTATTTAGTGGGCATAGAGCAGTAATTTTTGGCTGAGGTACTTTGCGACCCCCTAGTCTAAGTACTGGATTTGTTGGGTGACTACGTACTGCAAGCATTTGAGATTTCAAAAGCAAAGTTGGGAAAAGTGAAGCAGTTTCGGATCGGCTTTGATACCCGCCGTGGTGGCGCCGTAGTTAAGGCGCTGTGCCCAAAGACATTGCGGGTGCGCTTTTCCGCAGCTGGAGGCGAAAACGGCGCACGTCAACGATCCCCTGCAGGTGGTCAAAAGCGATCCGCAGCCCTGCACGACACGGCGCGCTTCATATCCCAGGCGCGTTAAACGCATCGGCATTGATGAATCAGTCAGTCTTGCCAGTCCATCGCGGGCAGCGGCATTTCCCAAGGGGCGTCGCCAACAAACTTCATCCGATCGCAACATATATACGTCCAGTGACAAAGAGGACGAACATACGAAAACAAACGCCATTTGAACTATAGGCAAACGCAAGGCCGGTAAGCAAACGGTACACAGAGTGCGTTTATGCGCTTTGACCTCTAAAATCGCGTCTAAACCCATAAAATGTTTCCCCCACAGTTCAATCGATGTACATCTCTTTAGAAAGATGCAGCAGCTGCTATCCCCGTCATTGTTCTGTTATCCCAGTATCGTCAAGATATCAGCCCGGGCGCTTTATTTATCTACGCGATTATGCGCGTTGACAAAAGCTGCATTTCCGGAGAAGATACCGATTGGCCAAAGCCCAGCCCTCCTCCCACTTCCAAATCCACCCGGGATGTCGGATAAGGCCAGCCGGCACAGTCAAGACAATCTGATACCACTTATCCGGCAGATTAGGGACAGGAAATGAAACAAAAAATGCCGGTGAGCAAACGTGTATTCCTTTGCATTCACGCAGTGACAAAGCCTAAACGCAAGAAGAAGAAAACGGAGGGAAAACTAAAGTAATAACGAAGGACGTTATACGCTGAAAGTTTTGCGATTGCGTCGAAAACAAAGCGAGCTATCGACGCGCGCAGACAAAACGAGACGAGGAGCTACGTACCTGGCGTAGGGTGCCGACGAAAGTGCTCAGCCAGTGCAGATAATGCCGTCAGCGAAGTGATCGATTCGCGCCCACTGGATGAAAAGAAAACTCGTAATCCATCGCGGGAATCCAGAATCGAAGCGGGGAGTGCATAATATGCCGACCGCGGCGGGTCAGCTCGCCTTGTGGGCGCCATTTTTCATTGTAAAAGTCCCCCTTCGGCGTCGCCCGGCCCCCTTCTTTCCCGACGCGGCCGACGACAGCTGGGACAAAAGCAGACGACAACGGCAGGGCGGCGGCCAATCAGCGGCCGGAGGCGTCCCTCGTCGCCATGGCGACGGGTGTGGCGATCCCGGCCGCCAGAAAGCCGCCGGGCTTTTCTTCCTGTTCTTCTGCGCTTCCGCAGTTTTGTGTCGTCCGGCTCCCCCTTCTTCGACGGAACGGGCTCATTCACTACCCTCCCGTCGATTAATGCGTTCGGCGCGCGTTTTTGTTTTGCCCCTCTATTTTTCTACATATGACAGAAAAAAAATAAAAAACAGTAAAATGAGAAGAAGCAGGGCGAAAAAAAAAAAAAAAAACAGCCTCTACCGAGGTGTGTTCGAGTCAGAGGTTAGGTCTCTGTATAGTTCAGCGCTTCGTCTTGTTTTAATGCCGAGAACGCCCCATAGCGTGCCGCTGGATCGGTTTTTACTTCCTCCTGCGACGGTGCAGGGGAGGTTTTATCGAGCGAGTAGACGCCCGCTCTGCTAGGCTGCTGCCCCCACTGTTTTTGTCATTGTCGTGAAAGCAAAGCCTGCAATGAATCGACCAGCGGGCAGATTGGTTCCGTCTCCCTTCATTTTTTCTTTCGAAGGCGAAGAGACGACATACTATTCCCCCGCATTTCTTTGTGATCCACGCGAGCCAACGGATACTTTGATGATACTCCAAATGAGTACCGTTCAGCTTTGCTTTAAAGAAAAGGGGGCGGGTGGTCGCTTGCAGCAAAGGACGTTGTAATCACCGCGGATGACAAGCTGGTCCATAATTGCTCCCCCCAAAAGACAATTAGAGCAACGCAGCTCGTACGATTACTGGACCGGGGGTTCCGGAACCAGTTAACTTTTGCTTATCACAGCGTCTTAGAGCGAGCGCGCTAGCCATTCGTGAGCGCGTGCAGTGTTTGCAGTTTTCCGGCTAACCGTGTAGACCTACAGTAACAACGAAGAGCTCCGTGCACATATTGCTTTTGATCGCAGTTTCAAAGCGCAATTCATGCTGGTTCGTGCACTCCAGCAGTCGGAGAAACCCAGAATATCGGGTTTGAAACGGCACAAGCAGACGATCATTCGCGGCGAATATGCTCTGCGCATCCAGCGCAGCAAATTGAGTTTACCCACAATACCTTTGCACTAACAATTTACTAGAGCGGCACGGCACCATCATTTTGTGGGTATGTGTTTTTTTCGAATGCTTGAAAGAAAACGGAGACAAAACTGTCGCCCAGAGTGGGGACCAAGCCCACACCTTCGCACTGCTCGCCCGACGACCTCTCGACTAGGAAACTGCGCTCTCCGGTGCATGCACTTTCTGGGGTTCTTATGCTAATGTAACCGTTTCCCAGGCTTCAAAGTAGCAGCCAGTGCTTCTCCAACAACTCGGGGTGAAGGTAACCTTATTTTTCAACCCCGGGCCGTGACATCAAGCGTCTACGACGCGTCGGGAATGGTCAACTATAGCAAAAACACTTGAATGTGTATACAGGCTGCGAACCCCTGCATATGCACGTAGTGAAGCAGAATTGAAAATCAGGAACTCGTTGAATGCACACAGAAAGAAAGGAAAGCCAGCAGTCGAGAGCCCCCAGGAGGGCACCGGGGAAATAGTTCGTCATTTTTTCGCACGGAAATTACATTTCGGACTCTTTGCGAACCCACGCTTCCCGTGTTGGACCGACGACCTTCAGAATACTCGTGCAGAGGAGGCTGCACTCCCGCCGTTCACTTTCTGGCGCGTTGGTGTGAACGGTGGCTGTGCCCTGCATGGCGCGCAATGCGCTGTGCGCAGAGACCATCAGGTGTTGCACTGAAACTTTGTTCCCGCAGTCGTAGCAAATCCGATGTGTTACAGTCGGTCACCAGACAAGATCGTGGCGCACGGCCAACCGAGCGGATGCATTTAAGTACACCGCACGTGTAGTGAGAACCCTTGAAAAAACGTTGCGCCCAAATGTATCAACCTGCACGGGCCCAGAAAAGCGGCACCTGGAGGCAGCTGCAGGACCGACGGTTCCTTCGGCATCCGCAGTGCGGAATTAAGCCTCCTTGATTCACCAATCCCTCCCGCTGTGCATGGCCGCGGCGAAGGGGACTCCGGGTGAAGGGGACCTTTTTCGCGCCATCGTTGTCTCGGTAAACGCCCTTTATTCCCGGCGTTCTGGCACTTATAACGGGAACCTATAGCTCGGATATCGCAAATCAGATCATCCATACAGCTTGGAATTGGCTCGGTGATTGTGATACTCTTGGCCAGCCGGGATGGCCAGCCTTCTCGTATCTTTTGGAGGAAGCGGCCAATCGCTCGATGTGCCCTATCGAATGCCCTGGTGTGTTTTTCATCAATTTCTCCTACCTCCATTGTTCCCAGAAGGCCCTAAAACACTCAGGTGTTCACTAATTGGGTCTGATGCGAGGAGACCGCACAATCGATTGCCCATCTGCTTCGCCAACACAGTAGGCCGATGTGTGATGGATCCGCTCCTCCCTCCTCCATCAGCCGGTTTGACTGCGATGTCACGTCGGTTACCTAACGCATGCGCAGCGTCCCGCTCATTAAAGGGAGCCTGCAACACTTTCGACAAGCGCTTTCACTCTCTCCTTCGCGGCTGGAACCACTGCGAAAGCCAGCACGGAGTCACGGGTACTGCATGATTTGCTCGTCGCACCAGATACGCCTTCCATTTCTGCTTTGTTTTTGTGGCTTTTTTTTTTTTTTTTTAAGTTGCTATCGAAAAGCGTCCATTGCTGCTACTGTTTAGAAAAACCGGCTGGGTGTATTGGGGACGACGTTCTGCAAGCATTTAGGATTTCAAGAAAAGATGAAAAAAGTGTTGCAGGGTCCCTCTAATAGGACGTGGTCGGAAGGAAAAACGTCGTTCTGGGCGGCGTGAGTATAGGTGCATGTCATACATATTTCCACGCTACCAGTGAAACTACGGCAAAAGAAAAGCGGCCTTTTTTGTACTACAACTGTATACGCTGTACAAAACGCTTGAGACCATACAACATTGATTCATCGACTGCCAGCATGCTAGGTTCTTTTTGTATGTGTTGCAGCGACGCCGAGAAGAGGTTTCGGCCTCAATCCTGCGACGCGTACTATTCGATTTCCCGTGGTAACAAACAACAGCAGTGTTCCGTAAGACCTAGTCTTTCTGATTGGCTTACGCAGAGTCTCATGGAGAGCTGGGATGATAGACTGCCTTGCTCAGCCAGCGCGCTCAGCGAAAGCCTCTTTCGAGAGCAGATTGGCCAAGTAATGCATGCGAACATTCAAGCTGCGTATGCCTGCCTGCAGGTTCTGCAGCAGCCACATCGCTGCCAGCGGCCCGACGTTTGATATGTCGTTCTGACTATACTTGTAGCTCGGTTTTGTGTTCATATTGCGCGTGATTTTGATTCACGGAAAAAATTTTCAAGAGCTTTTGTATTTTTTATGACTTCCTTTACCTTGCTTTTATACTTTGCTGGGGTCATCGCATCTGTTCCCACGCAACAACAAACATACACGTATTGTTGCGCAAACAAACGAACAGCGGCACGCCTGCAGACCAAGCAATCCGGTGGCTGTCACCCAGCTGGCTGGTGTCTCCTGTGATGCCTCAGCGTAGCAACATCATTTTTCCAGTGGCTGAAGCGCCATACACACGTGCGGCGGAGAGCGACGCGTTTCCGCAGGCGTTCTTCTTCCCGGAGAGCGGCCCGGCCAGGAGCGCGCATGAAGGACACAGGGCCGCTTTCGGAGAGGAGAAACGCGCGCGGAAAGGCGTCGGTCTCCGCCGCACGTGTGTCTGGTCCTCCTATACTCAGGAAGAAGGTAAAGGGGTACTGACACAAAATTTTGAAGGCGAGATAACGTCGGAGATAGATTGGTGTGAACACACACACCATCTGCAAAATATCAGCGGCGAATACAACCTATTTAAAATCAATTTTAAAGTGCGTGAAACGCAACCGACCAGCTAGCAGAGGACCACGCGCAATCGACATCCCGTGGATATTTTGTAAATAAACAACATCCAAAAACGTCACGAGTTTGTGTTTGCCGCTTCCGCACTGCCGGCGTTTTTCGCCGGCTCGCCCGGCTCGCCGCTGCTCCAGTCAGAGGGCGGAGCCTCTGCTCTCGAGAACGAAAAACCCGATCGTTGGCGGCGGAGGCCGTGATTTCGTCGGCTCATCGGGCAGCTGCCCGCGACCAAAGTTCTACAGCGATTTCAGGCACTCCATTTTTATTACTTTTTATTTACATTGGACAAAGAAAACGCGCCGAAGTCACGAAAAGCCCACTGAGCGAGCCGCACGGTCGCTGTGCAGACGGCGGCCGCGGCCGCGAAGTGGCGCAGGCAGGTAGCTCGAGTGATAGCTTGTTACCGCTGCACGAAATTGTACCCTGGTCCCAACCATGGCAGCTTATATGAGAAAGGAGTTAATGATGCGATAGCGGGTTGCATTAAAAATTGTCATCTGCTCCGCTTACGAGAGCGGCAATCGAATATCCGCCGCAGTGCTAAGCCGAACACATCTGTAGGCGGACCTGTAGGTAGACGGGCCGGCTGCTCGAGCATCGCTCTTTAGCCGCGGTAGCATTTGCGCTCGCAGCGCCTGCGTCACGTCCACGGTCGCTTTTTAATTAAGCGGCTCACGAGATCAGTACGTAGGGGCATTTGCAGAAACTGCCGGATTCGACAGTGCTACGGCAGCTCTGCTCTGTGATATCCCTCCGACGCTCACGTGGTCAGCTTTGTTCACAAAAAATCCATCGTTTCGCGGCACCCGCTGAAACCGAAACTGCGACTGCCGCATTGAAAATGCCTCTAATTAAACAACCGACGCACGCTGAAGCAAATGAGGTTTCTACAGGTGATAAGTAGGTCACTAGCTACTTATCGCAAGAAAAAAAAAAAAGCAAGATGCAAAATTTTTGTGTCAGTGGCCCTTTAAGAACGGCAATAGCTCACGTACGGCATCACTCCGCCTAAGCGACGGACCCGGATGTCAACGGGCGCTCGCGTTTTGAAAAGAGACTGCTATGAATGCGTCATATCGTCTGCCTTTTCTCACGTAGCTTGTTTGTCGTCGATGGAGTAGTTAGAAGCCTATTAAGTCCAAAAATTACGAAAACGGCTCGTGCTGTGTTCAAAATATTCGAAGTATACGCACTACTTGCTCCGCTCGGAGTAACATCCGGTTGCGGTGATAAGGTACAGCGGCAACTTCCGTTGCCGTTCTTAAGTTGTACCCGAGTATACCAAGGGCTTGCTTATTGATACGACACATGACGGGCTGCAGGCGAAGAGAAAGACAAACGCTGTGCCTCCGCACGCCTGCACCGACGACACCCGCGTATACGTACACGGCGGCCGCAGGCGTCTCGGCCAAGTCGACGCGTCGCCCTCCGCCGTGCGCCTGCAGCTGTCCGCGCGGTGAATTATAAATAGCCCAAATTTCGATCCGGGGCCTTCACCCGCCTTCCCCGCTCGAGATGACCGTCGCACAATCAATATGCCGCTGCAGTCAGTGGGCACGGGGAACGCAAAGCGGCCTCCACTGACCTGGCAGTAAGGAACGGGCCCGACAAGCACACACTAGCGAGCTCCGGGACCCGGGCTCGACGCAGCAGGCGCCCACCCGCGGTCTCCGAGATTCGCCGAGTGCCCTCGTGTATACACATTCTCCGTCCTGGAAGCATCCATTTCGTCGCGGGGCTGCCCATCTGACTGGCGCAGTCGACAAGATCGGACGCATGCGCAGCACAGCGCAGATCGTGAGATGCCGTTGTCGGCATAGAGTTTCTTCGTAAGTATACTAGAGAGGAAACCGCGCCTTGCAAGCCATGTCGTCGTGGGGGTTCATTGGAAGACCCCCCTTCCCTTTTTGGCTTGGGCTTGGCATGACAATTGAATTCTTAAAGGAGTACTGACACGAAATTTCAAAGCTGTGATAACTATGTAAAACGCTTCCTTGTTATCAGGAGATATCTCCCAGCAAGTTTCAACAGCAACAGTTCAGCGAAACATATTTAAAATCCATTTTATTCTTCGCCCGCACGAGAAAGCCCAGAGCGGGCTGACATGACATCATGTGCTACTTGCCCCAAACTGCCGACGTCGGGGCTCCCGTGACAAAGCCGACGCGCTGGCTGTGGTTGGCGCGCGCTGCTGGGGCGTGTGTACACGTCATGGTTTTGGGACTTACGTCATGCTGCCCGGGCCTGTGGGGACGGCGAAGACCTCGGCCGGTCTGGGGGCGCGCGCGTGCGCTCGCTCGCGCGCGCTTCCAGAGAGGCAGCGATGCGGCAAGAATGGTGACGTCATGTGATACATCCTGTTATGGTGGCCGCTCGGCGTTTTTCAGTCGAAACCGAAACTGGCACGAATAAACGACGCCGTAAATGAATGTTTACGCTGCGCTCGACCGTCTAATCTGTCATTCTATGATTAGTGTGCTGGTAGGCACCTATAGCAGCGAAAAAAACGTAACACGAAAATTTCGTGTCAGTACTCCTTTAAGCGATTTTTGGGATTTGCTTTCTTCACTATGCATTAACACGTTTACGAGCTACAAGGAAGCCGAAATCCTCCCGTTTCTGTGGCAGCCGTGTTCAGTGAAACAGCAGGCAATGCGTGATCGCACCTGACGTTGCTCATGCCGCAGTCGAAGGACGTATGACTGAGCGGGTAATACGCCGCCGCGAAATTTGTAGCCGACGAAAAGAAGAAACAAAACGTACTTCGGCGAAGACAAGATACGGCAGATACGGGCGCTTGTATGCGTCCTATCTTGTCATCGTCCACGACTGTTTAACGCCACGTTTTATTATTTCTTGTTAAACTAGCTGGCGGTCGGTGCACCGGTTCGCCACGAAGGAAACATTTTCATAGGCACGCTCAAAAAACTTTCGAAACTCTTCAAACAACTTATTATTTGAAATAATGGTAAAATTAATAAAATCATAGTCTCTAATCAGTTTCCCCCCAAATATTAACATTTTTCGTAACTACAATTTTGGCCTGCGGAATAGCAGGCACAACCATTCCGGCAAAAATACGCTTTACTTCCTTTTTTCTTAGTTTTAAAACCGCCTGTTTTTATTTTACACTTACATAATTGCACACTATTCTTCGCGCTTTTGTGGCACTTTATTTAAATTTGCGGTCACTAAAACGTTTCAATCCAAGCCAATGATGAAACTAAGGCGAGCGCGATGTATGATGGCGGTCCATGACGACACAGACGACCTTGATGTGAGCCGCATAGACGCTAGCGCCAGATTCCTCTCTAGTGTACTGTAAGAAACTATGGTTGTCGGCGCCCAAAGTACGAAAAGGTCCATAGCACAATACGTGCAGATTCAATCTCACGAGCCTAGCCCGGTTGAAAAAGACATCAAGAAAATTTTCTGTAGTTTGTCATATTTTCGCGGGTCGTACTGTCGTCTTGTCGTACTCTTTTGGTGTCGTGATTCTGATGTTCTGTCGCGTGTCGTATTCCTGTCCTAAGTTTGATGTTCCGTCGGGCTGAATTCCTTTCTTGTCGTGATCCTGATGTGCCATCGGTAGTTGCACATGGTTTGAATTATATTGCCCGTTGTGAGGAGAAATGGCAGTTCTGTTGTGACTACAGGAATGTTTGTCGTTGAGAAAATTGACTTTGTCGTTACGACAGAAATGTGTGTTGTAACAACGGATGGCTTTGTCGTAACAACAGGACTTTTGTTGTCACAACAATGTTTTTTTGGCGTACGACAGGAATTTTTGTTACGATTTTGCGATATTATTGTTGTGATTTTAGACTGGGCTTCAACTACGCTGCCGCATGTGTCGAGCGTGCGACAGCACTCTGTCTCGCCAGCGCACGTTTCGCACCGCGTACTGCAGCAGGGTGCACTGCGGTGGCTTCCCGTCGTCTGCAGGAAACGCACAGCTCCGACACTCGGAACAATCACGAGGCGTAAAGGCAAGCGAGCTCGGCGTTCCACTTTCCGGGAAGCCGCCGAAGGAGTCTCCATGAGCATGCATCGCGCACAGAGGCGAGGGAAACACTCGTGCAAGGGGCGGATACGCCGCTAAACGTCTAAAGGGCAGCAGATACGCTGTTAGAAATAGTTCTTCTCGAACTTAGATACGCTCGAGAGAGTGGTTGTCAAATGGGGCGTCCCTGCTGAGCCCGAGGCCAAGGTGGCTTCGATTCCCGGCCGCTTTTCTGGTGGAGGCGAAAAGCGAAAACGCCCCCCGTGTGTTCAAGATTTCGGCGCACGTTGAAGATCCCCTGCAGGTGGCCAAAATCAATCCGGAGCCCTCCACTGCGGCGCGCCTCATCACCTGTGCAGCGTTAACGCGTTAAACCGTACAATCAATCAATCAATCAATCAATCAATCAATCAATCAATCAATCAATCAATCAATCAATCAATCAATCAATCAATCAATCAATCAATAAAATGGGGCGTCCGCAAGCGCCGTTTAGTGGTCCGCGAAGCCTTCCCCAAACTCCCGCTCTCTCTCGCCCCATTCACTTAACCCTTTTTTTTTTTTTGTAAAGCCGTGCTGCCAATGCAAAAATGGGGCTTCGCTGCATGACATCTACGTATATTTTTCTCCTCGTAGCGCTCCCATAGACTTCCCTACGGCACATCTTTCAACGTCGGCTTTTTGCAGCGTGCACATGCCAGCTATGCAAAAACGTCAGACACAAAAAAGGCAGCGTACAGGCGGCTTTCAGCCGCAGAAGCAAATCGTTTGAGAATGTGACATGCATGAGCATACAAGTCAGCCTCCCGAGGCGGACATTGAATATGTGTGGGCGACTTCACCTGCGCGTGCAGATTGTTTGACACTGTGACAGCGATCAATAGAGTTCATCGTGGGCTCCTCCATTACTTCGGCAAGCCCGATACGGGTGCCCAGCACACTCACGGTTGAGAGCCGCTGGCCTCAAGACATGAACTTGCCCACCTGGATACTGCGCGGCGATTATTTTCGGACAAAGAACAAGAAGGGGCGGGGGTAACGTGTTGGGCTGCTTGAAGTTTTGAGAGTGTGAACAGCGCATATTCAGACGGTGAACGATTGGGGCACACCAGGGAGCACGGGCGCTGGACTTCAACTGGTCGTTCCATCACTAGGTTCAAAACCACGCGTACACACGACAAATCAGATTGTCAACATGCACGAAAGCGAAAAAAGGAAGATTGTCGATAAAATCTGCGAAACAAAAGTTTGTTTGGTTGCACCACATCCGCCTTCAGCGAAATTACTATTTGAGCCAGAAAAATATATTTCCCAGTTGCCACCGTTACAGCTTCAAAAAGTTCTCACGAGCTGCGATTTACACAGCCAAGGATTACTCTCGTTTTGTCGGATTCTGGAAGGCGGCCAAGGCCTTGTAAGAGCCAAGTGATACTGCCGATCCCAGTGATGTTTCTTTAAGATTTCGCCTGCCGGATTGGCCAATGTATTCTGTACCGCAAGTCATGGGGGTCTCGACACACAACGTCCTCTCCACAATCCGCAAACGCTTCTTTATGCCTTCTGGTGGGCTTGTTCTTTTGGAAGAGGACAGGGATTGTTTGTTGCGACGACCTGTAGGGTCGTCGCAAACTACGCTATATATCTTCAGGGCATACACTGCTTCAAAAAAACTGCGCTATATATATCTTCAAAAAAACTACGCTATATATCTTCAGGGCATACACTGCCAAATGTACGCTTTTCCAGCGCTGGGCTTCCAGCGCTGGGCTGGATAAATGCCAGCATAGTTCTTTGTAACAAGGGGGGGGAGGGGGTGATGTCAAAGAGCTCAAGAATTACAGACCAGACAAGCGGCGTGCACTCACTGTGGCACACAAGTTGTTTCACAACGGTATACATAGGTGAGCGGCCGCCTAATGTATCCCCAGCAACCGAGACAAGAGGCTGCAGATTTACGTCAGGCTCCTCACCAATTGGTCATATTCACATCAGAAATCACAGAGAAGCCTGCGGAGCATAATAAACCCCTTCAGATACGTTACAAAAACGCGTTCGACTCTGTACGCAGTGTGGACAGTGCGGCAGCAATGAAAGCATTAGGAAAGCAGAGAGGACGCGCACCTCGCGGCTCTTGCAGGACGAAAGATGCACGGGTGGGACATTTCTTCGCAAGAAGGGCGTGAGGAAACGAGACGCTGAAATATACCGTTCCGAAATTTCTCACAACTTCGAACCCAGGATTCCTGCCCAAGCGCCTCCGCGGAGAGCAGCGCCTTCTGTCGGCGTGTGGCGGCGCGACGCTCCGTAACTGAAGGGAGCGAAAAATGAAAAATCAATAGCTCCTCACCCAAACCAGTGAGCTAATTGCTCTCCCGGTTGTATGTAGAACAGCTTTCACTCTCCATTACTGTATATTTTCAATGATGTAACTCGAACGATGCGTGTTACCTGGGCATATAACTTTTTGTCAATGGCGTCTATGGGCAGTCTCTGAAAAATGGACCACTTGGCTCTCCTAAATCGAGCACTGTGTCGCTGCAAGATCAGATATCCAATTGCTCTCCCGGATTTGAGTACTACAGTATGTTAACTTCAAGACGCCATAAAATTCCACGTGATTGGTTCACAGAAAAATGTTACTGGGCTCTTTTTGTCTGGAGTCTGATGCCAGGTTAGAGAGTGGGAACGTGTGGTGCCCTCTCTCGTAGTGGCCGGCATCCTCTACAGCCCCCATAGCCTCCGCGGTCGGCTGCCGGCGGCGGGCCGCCGGCAGCCCCGCTCGGCTCCGGTCTTTTCGGTGCAGGACGTTTCGGTACAGTGCGTTTCGGTACGGTCTTTCCGGCGCACAGACCTTTCGGGACACGGGCGTTTCGGGACGCGGACCTTTCGGGACACGGCTGTTTCGGTACAAAGGCGAATTCCGGCATGCGCTGTAGGCTGCGCGCGTTGTTTACGTGGTGGTTGCGAGCACGCAATTCGTACCTAATTATTACAGATGTTCTTGTTTGCAGTTCTGCGTTATTTTAGGCCAGCAGTTGGTTATGCGGCCTTGCCAAAAAAAAAAAAAACTTCTGTTTATTTGTTGAATATTAGCTGGGATATTTGTAGCATTTATAAAACCTAATTGTTCATTATTCTTTTTGTAGCGACTTATTAAGTATTTTATATAACAAATCAGTGACAGTATCACCGTATTTCCTCGGTCGTGTTTTGACGACTTATTATCGCTTTTTTTTTCAAAAATCAGTGAGAGTAACTATTTTATTTTCACACTTTGCGGATCCCCTACGACAAAGGCTGCGGAAATGATTGATCGATTGTAGGGTTTAACGCGCCGACGCAACGCAGGCGATGAGGCGCGCCGTAGTGGAGGGCTCCGGATTAATTTTGACCACCTGGGGATCTTTAACGTGCGCCGAAATCTCGCACACACGGGCGTTTTTGCTTTTCGCCTCCATCTGAAAAGCGGCCACCGCGGCCGGGAATCGAACCCGCGACCTCGTGCTCAGCAGCGCAACGCCGTAGCCACTGAGCCACCGCGGCGGGTGCTGCGGAAATGAGGGCCACTGCGCGGGAAAAAGGAACCTGTGCCTTTTTAGACCGCTAAATGATGTAGGGCAATTTCTCGGCATTCCGCATTTGTATGCGTTGGTTTTTTTTTGATAACGCAAGTGCTTAATAAGGCGTTTTTAGAAATGCATTACGGAAGGCCCCTATTATATTCGACATACCTGTCACCCTCTCCATCTATGCTCTTTCCCCCTTGCCCGCCCCCACACAAAGTAGCAGGTCAGAGACTATACGATCAGGCCGACCTCTCTGTTTTCTTTCCATGCAATAAATTACTCTCTCTCTCTCTCTCTCTCTCTCTCTCTCTCTTTATCGCCGCACGCTTCCGTCCCGGCTTCGTTGTTAGCAGGGGCTGCGGCGGGTTGTGCAGTGTTTGTTTTATCAGAGGTTGGAAATGCTTTGTAATAATGTTTTCTGCAGGATACGTACAGATAATTAACTTATCAAGGACTACTCATTTAGAATTTTTCTAAGGAACAATGCAAATATCTGTTATGTATTGGTGTTTTATTTCAAGTATGCTTAATGTTTTGTTTCGGCTCAACAATAATCACAAGTATTGACATTGCCAGCGGACTTAATTGTTTAGAACTCTCCTCTGCATTAACTTTGGCCGGGCGGCTGAATCGAAGAACAGAAAGACAGGCTGACAAACAGACCAAGAGAGAGACCAAACTTTCCGCGTTTAATGAGCCCCTCAACCGTCACGAAAAAAATAAAAAGGAAAGAAATCAAAGTGCCTTTTAATTAAATCACGTGTGCATTCGCCTTTCCTGATATTCTCTATCACTCCGTCGTCGTTGCATTCGGTGTATTGAAGGACTCTGGTTCTACTCAAAAATAATCAGCTATCGCACTTACAATGGCGTTGCTAAGGGGATTGACCAGGGAGGGGGGGGGGGGTTGTTGCTGGAGAACCAGCCTCCTATGTCGGAGGTGCCATTTGTGCTTTTCCACTGTGCAAAGTGGGCGCCGAAAGCTTATAGACAACTGTTGCAGCTCTCGCCACACCAGCCGATTAAAAGTTCCTTCCTATTATAATGCGAGCAGGCGAGGAGACGTCTGCATCCAACAATGTCGGAAGTGTTATTATATCCGGCTTGAAGCCGTGGAGGCCAACGGGGCGAAAAAGGAGCGATTCCTGGAAAGGGGTGCAATCGGTATGACTAAGGCCCTTAGGTATGACGGCGACGCGCGGAAGGGTGCAGGGATCAAGCCTGTTCCTTGAGATGAGACTGGTCATTGTGTCCTCGGGGGCTTCTTCGGTGGCTCTTTGTTGTGCAGTAAAGAGATTATGTCAGCTCATGGTGCATGTATAGCTATAGCACTGCCATGCACCCGGCCACAGAATCGACTTCGTCGGGACGGCCATCGTCGAGAACGAAAACTTGGAGGCACAACGTCACAATACCTTAATCGCTACCTTGGGACTCTCACTGTTGTGTACACGCATGGCCTGCGCTAGACAGAGAGGGGCTTTGTGAGATACCTAACGCGTTGAAAGGCTATCGGACGCGGCAGCAGGCTGACCCCAGTCACCCCTGAGAAAGAAAGCTGGTTGTGAAACGTAGGCTTCTCCATTTATTGTACCATTGTTTGCAGTGTAATTATAGCTTTTCATTTGTAGCCTCCCAACCAGACAGGTCGCAGCCAAAAGTTTACCTTCACTGCATGTTGTGTGGGTCCTACAGAGGAACCAATTGGCAATGGGCTTACCCAATTTCCCATTGATTCCGCTGAATGACGATCATTTGCGACCCCACAAGCACGTGTGCATACGAACTTTTAGAGATATTCGAAGGCACGTCATCCCGCGGCTCACAAAACTTGCACAAAGGCAGTTTTTTTTTTCTTTTTTCGTACAACCGGTGTTGGGAGTCTAAGCTACTTTCTAGTAGTCGACCAAGTGATAGTAAACAAAAACAAAAGAAAAGTGATTATGAGCGAGCTCTTTAATAACAAAGTTTTACTCGCAAATAATTGCAAATCGGCACGAACAAACTGGGTGCGAGAGTACAAGCTTTCGCGTTTCAAAGGCCTTGGAGATTTTTAAAGGTCGATAGTCGTGCTCTTTTGTCTCAAACGGCATTTCAATCAAATGGTTTTGAAAAACGTTGTGTGTCAGCTCAAAGGTGGCATTTTAGTCAAATGGGGATCCGGACATTTCAGTGTAGGACATTTCGGCGAAGACATTTCGGTGGACGGACATTTCGTTGCACGGACATTTCGGGGGTCTAGGTCTTTTCGGTACAGGGCGTTTCGGTACGGTCTTTCGGTACACAGACATTTCGGTGCACGGACATTTCGGGGGTCCTGGTCTTTTCGGTACAGGGCGTTTCGGCACGGTCTTTTCGGTACACGGACGTTTCGGTACAGGACATTTCGGTACAGGGCGGTTCGGTACAGGTCGTTTCGGTACGAAAACGAATTCGAGCGAGCGTTTGAGGCAGTAAAATCCGCGCCCGTTGTTAACGTGGGAGTTGCAAGCACGCAAATCGAACGTGTTTATTACAACTGTTGTTGCTCGTAATTTTACGTTATTTTAGGCCAGTAAAAAGATAAAAGAAAGGACACCAAACAGGCGCTGAAAGTTTATTGACGAAACCACCATGTATATATAATAAATCCATGGAACGGAAACAAAAGCCCACATATATGACATACTTTTCATGATGTCATACCTTTCACTTTTTTTTTTGGAAGCTCGCAGATACTGCAGATGCTCGTTTTTGGCGAGGACTTGTTTAAAGCGCTAGACACATGAACGACCGGCGCATGCGATTAGCATGCGACTGATCGTTACGACTGATTGTTAGGACGGGTTTTGGCGGATCAGTCGCATGCGAATCGCATGCGCCGGTCGTACATAGCGCCTGTCTTGCGTTTTTCTTTCTGTCTATGTCGTCTGAGCTGTGGAATCATGACGACGACAATAGAGTGCTGTTGCGGCCGTTTTCTCGATTTCCCTGGGAAGGCCGGTATGAGTGCTCTTGTATTAAAACACCAAGGTTCAGGGCCTTTTATTCTTACAATTTTCGCATGCAGGAAAGTCTGGCATATCCTGCACCCCAGACGGACAGAAGGGTTTGCGTGTTGAGTCCACACAGAAAAGCTACTTTTAAAATGTTTTGAGCGGGTTTCCAAGTTATCCGATGTAAAAGGGTTGAGATTTGGGCGAGTTCGTAATAATGCATCTAAAAAAAAAACTGCGCGGAAATTAACGGGGTTCTCTGCTGTCTTCGTGTGTTCTTGTCCCCGTTAATTTGCGCGCAGTTTTTTGTTTTTTGTTTTTGAGATTATCCGATGTGCCTGGAGTGGTAATATTACTGCGCAAGAATGTATGTCCGCAGCAACATTAAGTGTCGAATTGGTCACGCTGGAACATGTAAGTGTTATAGTAGATTAAATGTAGATTGATAGCTCTCAATTTTGTGAGGAATAATCGAAAAGAAAAATCACGAGACATTCCAGGTGAATGTGGATTACCAGCGAAGCTTGTCTTGGTACGTGACACGCAGGTGGCGCCAAATTTACCGGAAAGGTGTAAACAAATTTAATTTCTGTTGAAAGTTGACGATGGGCATCCTCAAGGAAGACATATACATTTATCCACGCACTTTTATTTTGACTCTAGCGAACGAGCAGACGGTGCATCATATTAACTAGTCTACTGATGGTGCGGATCGAGTGTTGAGACGCATAAGCTTGAGGTCAAGAACGGCGAGTGACATTGGTCGTGACCGCGTACTGACAATGCCTACACCGGGACATTTTTTTTCGAACGCCCCATGGTAAAGAACGCCTCACTCTTCAGATACGTAACTTTTTGTTTGCATACATGCAAAATACAAAAAACACTATGTATTCAAATGAGCTTCGCCTGAAAAATGTATTTGTCATGAGGCGGCTCGCTGTCGTTGTTTCGGAAGCCGGTTCCGAAAAGAGAGGGTGTGGGTAAAGCGGGGCTTAGGCGTTGCGCTGCTAAGCACAAGGACGCGGGTTCAATTCCCTGCTGCGGCGGCCGCTTTTCTGGTGGAGGCGAAAAGCAAGAACGACCGTGTGTCCGGGATTTCGGCGCACTTTAAAGATCCCCAGGTGTTCAAAATTAATCCGGAGGAATCCACTGTGGTGCCCCTCATAAAACGTGAAGCGGGATTTCCCCCTTTTCACCTAACGCTATTGCTCGTGACCCCCGCACTTCTTTATGTGTATCCAACATGAATGCTTACCAATTCACTCCAATTCGCGGATTGTATTCGGCCTTGTAACTGGAGTACACATATTCGGGGTGATTTAAATTCAGAATTTTTCTACAATACGTTTCGGAGTTCATATACAGTGAGCACTCATGTTAGCGCGGTGTCCTTGTTAATCTTATATCGCCTCAAAGGCGTTCTGCTGTGGTAAATGGCGCGTTGGCAACGGGAATTCTTATTTCTAGAAAAACAAGAAAAACGGAAAAGAAAACAGTATATGTGAATACTTTTAAAACGAATAATTCTCGCGAATACCACGGGCTTGGAGGGCGACCGACAACATAAATTAATGAAGCCACCTAAGGTTAGGAGTCTTCATGCGATCGACATCGTTTGCAGGAAATGCAGTAAAATTTAATATTCATCAGACGCGATATCCGTGCAGTGAATTGCAGTTTTTGTTCTGCCATGAGGTGAGATCCTCATTTATGTGTAGGTTTGTTTTATGCGTTTCTTATGTTTAGCGTTCATTTTTATATACCCCGTTCACGAATTACTTGTCACACATGTTAAAACTTGTACTTGTGTCTTTTTTAGCTTACCTTACTCAATGCCTTATCGAGGAAACTGAGAGATAGTTATAAATAAATAAATAAATATATGTAGAATATTACTCATATGGAAGCTAAGCCCTTAGTTGAAGCACTAGTTACAAATCTTTATCTCTAGTGGTGTGTCCGTGAGTTCGTATCGTGCGGAAAGGTAATAATGAGCAGTGACAGAGGAATTCTGAAACTAATTATTGATACGTCACGATGTCATAAAATGAATCAATTCCAGAACTTCATTGAAGTAGCTAAGGTGACGCACCGGGAACATCGCTCGCAGGTACTGTTTTGAACGCGTTTTGAAATTTCATGCTTTCTGCTCACGTAATTAGATGCGTCCCTGCAATTTGAATTTTCTCAAAAGCCATTCAAGAATACCAAATTTCGGAAGAAAGAAACGGCGGCTGCTGCCGTAGCATTTTTTTACTCGAAAATATCGTTCCGCAGTTCTAGTAGTTGTCGTGAATTACTTCGCAGCGGACAACCTTTCCAAGCTCCACCAAAATCCTAACGCAGAGGGCATCCGCTTTCAGAGTAGAGGGCAGCGCAATACTCGTCTTCGCTTCGTCCCAACTTTTGCACCAACCGGCTCAAGCTTCAACTATTCTGAGGCATCCGCTTGCCATCCCACAATAGTCGCGGGGGAACTCTATTGAAGTGACTCCCCGCTCACAGACGAACAATTAACTTGAGGAGAAGGAGTTGACCGCGCCGTCGCACTTGACAGTCAAACCGGTCGAACGCCGCGACCGCCCCGAGAAGAATGAGGGAAAACAGCCGTGTAGGTACAGTGCCTAGAAGTGTAGGCAAAATTCCATTCGACGACGGCACGTGGTGGCAGCTTTGAGAACTAGGGGCGCTTGGGCAGGAATCCTGGACTCGTGTCTGGGTGGTCTTTGGGAAGACTGGTTACGAGAACTCCTGGACACGGCCAATGCTTGCGCCACTTGAGATTCGACGACGAGATTGTCTTGTTCAGCGAGTCAGCAACTGCACTCGCAAAGCAGCAGGGCTGAAGACGAGCACGAGGAAATGGAAAGCAGTATGAGAAGTGCATGAACAAGGTATTACTGAACAGACTTGCTGAACGTCTCACGTTTAGCCTATCCGACGGAATGCTTGAAGACGTGCATGAATATTACTAAACCTTCGACTAGTCGCTGCTGATCTCAATCACGAGAAATAAATTTGGCGATAGGCTGCGGGTAGAATTCGGCAGGCAGATAATGAACAGAAGGCTACTTTCGTCCCCAAAAAGCGGTATCGCTACCAACCAATTCGTGCTGCACATCCATGTCACCATATATAGTGACCTAACACCTTCACCTTCGGTATGTTTTCCTCGATGGCATGTATACGGTATTCCGATTACGGAGGAAAAAAAAACCTAAGAAAGCTTGCACTCAGGCGCAAGGCTTCAATCGCGAAGCTGTTGTAGGTGAGCACTGACAGACACACAGTAGCCGTGCACCGTGCCTCTCGGTTCGCGGCCTCACAATACTCACAAGTGGCCCTGACGTCACTTTTAAGTGCGAATGCACTTTATAAGCGACCCCAAACCTTCCACCGCTGCCGGCGGCGGCGGCGGCGGCGGCGTCCGCAGTCCTCCTCTCCCTAGCAACGGCGTGGAGCGGAGAGGAGCGTCGGTAGCAACGGCGCGGTGACGTCACTTCACCACGTGACCGCGCTCGCTCCGCCTCCTCGCCGTGGCTGCGGGGGTGCGCGCCGCTCCCCGCACCGCTCCTCGCGCCGTGACGTCATGGTATGACGTCACAGCGCGCCTCCTCTCCCCAGCAGCTGCCGCGCGCCTCTCTCTCCACCGTGACGTCACACTCTCTCCTCTCCCCCTCGCTCGGCTGCAGCTGCCGTGCGCCGCTGTCCCTCTCCCCTTGCGCTCGCCTCCTCTCTCAGCCACCTGGCTCGGCGCGCTCGGCGCGGCGTACCCCCCTATATATGCAGCGATAAACTGCCAGACCTCCGTGGGTCGGCTCGCGCGCGCTCACGGGCGAATGCCAACGGATTTTAACTTTACTCCCCCTCATAGCATCACCCCGTGCATTCGCACTTAACCATGTTCACCCTCGGGGAAATGCTTGGGAGTTTTTTTTTTTTGTGAAGCCGCTGCCGCCATGCCCGGGTGTATACATGGGGCTCTTTCCCGTCATCCCGTGGTGCGCCTCGCCTTCTGCGCACTTCCGTGTTGAGAGCAGCCGACAAGGGACGCCGGGGCGCGCCGGAGAAACGCCGCGAAATCTGTTTCGACACCGAAGGGGCCTTTTGCGCCGCTAATTTCGTTCAAACCCATAGTTCTGTCTGAGCGCCGCAAAGTGGTGTCCGCGGCGTTTAGCTGAACATAGCCACCAGAGCTGTAAAGAAATCAATCGTCACTGTCCATGCAGTTGCTCAAAAAGACGTCACTTCGGCCACATTTTCGGCAATGAGTTTGCCACATTGACTTGCACACTAATGTGTTTTCCTTTGAATCTCTGGTACGGCTTGGAATACTCGATGCGTTTCCTTTGCTCCATGGTACTGCGGCAGACGCGGACGGTCGTTCCCACGGAACGGCCCTGCACCGCGTACCAGAGGGGGGAGAAGCTGCAGGACGCGCGCGGGGCTGGAAGGACGGGACGTGTGGGACGGGACTCCCGTGGAGGTGCGCTTTCCGGGAACTCGGTGTCCTTGCGAACCGCGGCCGGGTAGGGCGCCACTTGTTCCCTGATAGTGTTGCCTCGTGGAATTCTTCTTTAATGCAATAAAAGCCCCTTACCCGCGAGCTGGCATCGACCTCGGCCAGATGACGTGGCGGTAACATGGCTGCAGCGCCTACTGCCGCGACGTTCGGAGGCCGAGGGAGCTGTCTCCCAGCCGCTCGCATACGAGCACCGGGGCGTCTCTTCTTTGCGGCGGCGTGCCCCATTAAACCGCGGCCCTGATGAGGCAAGGGGTTGATTTCATCGTGGCGTGCACGTCAGCGCATCTCTCCGCGGGTCCTTCCCGCCACGCAGCAGCTGGCTGGCCCAGCACGCACAGTGCGCCGACCCCCTCCGGCTGCAGACCAATCGATGCGGGCGGCTCGAGTGCGCAGGACGATGGCATCCGAGCGACGACGGATTGATTTCACGCTGCGCCACTTGTGCGGCGGCCCTCACAGAACTGCCCAAAAAGGTCTTCCTGCAGGGACGACCACGAAGAGCACGCTCAAAAGCATATTTGAAAATAAAACAAGAGCGAACGTCATGCTATGGCTTCCCAGAGAGGCGGAAAGGCTCCCTCGGAGGAGCACACTGTAGATGGCGCGGCGAATTTACCCACCGTTCCCCGCGCGGAGGTGCATGGTCACCGAAGGGCGCGTTAACGGTAAGGCTTTGTCGTCTGCTTAGCTACGGTTGTTTTGGGCCTGTTTTGGCACAACTTCGCGTCCATTGCGCGCTTCCTTCGCACGGCTTGATTAACTTGTGCGACAGCACCTCCAGGGTAACCCGGACGCGACGGAATTAAGTGGTCACACGGCAAACATACGTTAAGGATTGGTTTGCAGGGCGCGAAAACAAAATGTAGACACCACATGCAGACATCTGTCCGCTAGAGAAACGCTACCTTTTGCGCACTGCTTGCCACGAATGGGACTCCTTTTTCTAAATTAATGATTACCAATTCCGTTGTGTTTTAACAGGTACTACAAAAGGCGAAAGGAGCAACTGGTTCTGACAAACAGCGATTATAAACGTTCCCTCACCTTTCTCGCAAGTCTCAAACTTACTAATTAAATAGTTTAAATCCAAATAAATGCGAATCACTAAGCTCACATGCCGAATTGTTTCGGTGTCATCGCTTGTGTCGCTGGATGGTGTAGCCCCAAGGTAGCACATCAGGATGGCTACAGGTTCCGCTGCCTCACCCTCCGAAAGACGCTCCGCTCCGTTTTTTTTTCTGCCGACGCACGGCCGGGCTACAGAGGCGGCGTCCGCCGCTCTAGCCCGGCCGTGACCGACGTTGCTTCTGCGTTCAGGACGCCGCTCCTGCGAATTACAGGTAACGGCTGGCAGAATCTCTGGTTTCGCTTTTTGTAGAGTCACGTGTGTGAATTCAAGTGACGTAGCATTGGCAATTGTTGTGGGTGTTGTTTAAAGCTTTGCTTTCCAATCACCTGCACAGCGTGGATTGGAGCTTTTTTTTTTTTTTTGCTTTTCGCGTCTCCGTCTGAGAAGGGCCGGAAATCAAACCCGCATCCTTGGGCTCAAGGCATGTCCACCGAGCCACATCCAAACCAAGTAAGAGTAAGTTTACGCCTGACTCGCGATTCTTTGTGAAGGGCAACGATGACGGAAGGAGAAAGCAGGGGTGCCCTCTGCAGCGTGACCGTGACCGGATTCTTTCTTGGGCCCGTTAGTAACACGTGAATTTTTACCAAAGTGGGTTAACATTCTTCGGCCACGGCTATGCTGGTGGGGGTCGGACTGGGCCTGGACCTGCTGCTGGAGATGGAGCCCTTGCCCCGAGCGCTGCGCCCTGCTGTGGGACTCCCGGGTGGCCCTGGCGCGTCTAAGGCGGCACAGCCGGTGGACCGGGGCAGTACTCAGCTGTGCCTGCTAGTGGGTCCCCGCCCACATCGGTCTGGAAGGCAACGAGCGGGCCGCCGGTGCACACGCGCTGCCTCCGTCGGACGTGGTGGCCCAGGCGGCAGCGGACGACGCCCGCCTGCTCATCCAGCGACACCTCCGGACCAGGCATCCAGACCCGCGGCTGCGTGTCGCAGGGGGCCTGCCGCCTGTGCGGGCCTGCTTCGTCGACTGCGCTCGGCCATCCTGCACATCCGCGTGGGGGACGCGTGGACGGCGGAGCGGAATCACCGACTGGGGCGGGTGGCCAGCCCCGCCTGCACTCACTGCCGAGCGCCAGTGCCGTCCCTGCCGCACGTACTCACGAGTGCCTTAAGTTTGCGGCAGGGCGGGCAGAGCTGCTGGCCGTGCTTGAGGAGCTGCTTTGAAGGGGCGCGGCCACTTGAGGAGCTGCTTTGGCCCCCGGGCAGTGCTAGGGAGCGGGACAAAGTGCTCGAGGCCCTGGGTACATACCTGGGGGCCTCGGGGCTGCACAGTACACTCCACTACAACTCCACCTAACTGCCCAGGTTGTAGTGGAGTGCTGCTACTGATGCAGCTTCTCTACGTGTGTGTGTGTCCCGTTTAACATGTGTGTTAAACATTCTCCCCTGTAGATTCACGTGTTGTATATATCTGTAGTGTTTCTCTGTAATCCCAATTTCCTCAACGTTTAACTCATTTTTTTCTTTTGTGTTTAATATTCATCCTTGTCAATTTGGCCAGTGTGTTATATACATGATAATGTCAACCTTCTCCCCTATCCTCCCATTCCTATGTATTCTTTCCTCCCTCCCCCCCTACACCACCAGGCGTTTCGATGTCCGCCCCCTAGGCGAGACAATTTACGCCTTTTGGTGAATCTTCCCTTTCCAATGAACAATACATACATACATACATACATACATACATACATACATACATACATACATACATATATACATACATACATACATACATACATACATACATACAATCCCAGACTACGTTTCAATCGAAAAAATTACGCCCACCTCCCCTCGCGGGAACCCTGGTGTGATGCGACGCTGAAGGGGGTTCCATTGTGCGTTTCCGTTGGGTCGATTACTCGAATTGCGCGGGCAATCGTCGGGTAATGCGAGAGAGAAAGAGAGAGAGAGAGAAACGTAGCGCGGACGACCATCGACTGAGAGACCGGCCGGAGCGCGGCACTCCGCTTATATGCGCAGCGCGCCCGAAGGAGAGGAGGGCGCTGCACATGCGCACAGCTGGCTTGCGCCGCGCGCAGCGCCGCCCACCGGCGGAGTGAGAGTGCGCTGCGCCACGCGCCCACAGATGTTGGGCGAGAGTGTTCGCTATCGGAGAGAGGAGAGGGGGTGAGCGGAGGAGAGACGCAGCTGTGCGGACGCGGACGACGACGACGCAGGAAAGACAGGGCCGCCGGCAAGAGATGCTCCTCTCAGCGTCGCATCTAAAAAGTCATCATCATCACCAGCCTATCTACGCCCACTGCAGGGCAAAGGCATCTCCCATTATTCTCCAATTATCTCGGTCCTGTGCCAACTGTGACCAATTTATCCCCGCAAATTTCTTGATCTCATCTGCCCATCTAACTTTCTGCCACCCCCTGCAACGCTTGCCTTCTCTAGGGATCCACTCTGTTACCCTTAATGACCAGCGGTTATCTTGCCTTCGCATTACATGCCCTGCCCACGTCCATTTCTTTTTCTTAATTTCTACTAATATGTCTTTAACACCAGTTTGCTCCATGACCCACTCCGCTCTCTTCTTGTCTCTTAATGTTACACCTATCATTTTCCGCTCCATTGCCCGCTGAGTCGTTCTCAATTTAAGTTGAACCCTCTTATAGTGAGCCTCCAAGTTTCTGCCCCGTAGGTGAGTACCGGTAAGATGCAGCTGTCATACACTTTCTTCTTCAGCGACAATGGTAGGCGGCTATTCATTATCTGAGAATGTCTGCCATATGCACCCCACCCCATTCTGATCCTTCTAATTATCTCTGCCTCATGGTTGGGATCTGGGGTCACAAGTTGGCCTAAGTAGATATATTCGCTTACCACTTCCACTGCCTCGCCATCTATCTCAAACTGCTGTGCTGTCCCGAGGTTATTGATCATTACTTTAGTCTTCTGCATATTAATTTTCAGGCCCACGGTTCCACTCTGTTCGCCCAGTGCGGAAAGAATGCTTTGCAATTCGTCCCCCGAGTTACTTAGCAAGGCAACGTCATCAGCAAATCTGAGGTTACTGAGGTATTCTCCATTAACCCTTACTCCCACCTGTTCCCAATCCAACGTTCTGAATACTTCTTGTAAGCATGCTGTGAATAACATTGGAGAGAATGTGTCTCCTTGTCTGACACCTTTCCTTATAGGTATTTTACTGCTCTCCCTATGGAGGATGATGGTAGCTGTAGACCCATTGTAGATATCCTCTAGTATTCGTACATAATGCTCATCTACCCCCTGGTTCCGTAATGCCTGAATGACTGCTAGGGTTTCGACCGAGTCAAATGCTTTCTCATAGTCTATGAAGGCTATATATAGGGGTTCAGTATACTCAGCGCACTTCTATATCACCTGATTGATCGTGTGAATATGGTCCATTGTTGAATAACCTTTACGGAACCCTGCTTGTTCTTTAGGTTGACTGAAATCTAAGGTTGCAGAGATTCGGTTAGCGATTACCTTGGTAAATACCTTGTAGACGACTGACAGTAAGCTGATCGGCCTGTAATTTTTCAAGTCCTTCATGTCGCCTTTCTTATGGATTAGGATGATGTTCGCGTTCTTCCAAGATTCCGGTACCATTGCGGTCATTAGGCATTGCGTATACAGGTTTGCCAGTTTTTCAAGTACAATTTCTCCGCCATCCTTCAAGAGGTCTGCTGTTATCTGATCCTCACTAGGTGCTTTGCCCCCTTTCATTTCTTTCAAAGCCTTCCTTACTTCTTCGGTCGTTACTGGTGGGATGTCTATCTCCTCTGAACTACTGTCTCGTTCGGCATTATCCTGTATGACCCGGCTACTGTACAGATCCCTATAGAACTCCTCGGCCACTGTGACTATTTTATCCCTATTTGTGATGACATTGCCTTGCTTATCCTTAAGTGCATACATCTGATTTTTCCCCACGCCAAGACGTCTCTTCACTGCTTTCAGGCTACCTCCGTTCTTTACAGCGTATTCGATCCTCTCCATATTATACTTCCGTATGTCAGCTGTCTTACGCTTATTGATTAACTTCGAGAGCTCGGCTAGTTCTATTCTGTCAGCTGCGGTAGAGATTCTCATGGTTTGCCGTTTCCTGATTAGATCTTTCGTCTCCTGTGAAAGTTTACCAGTATCCTGTCTAGCCATAGTGCCCGCGACTTCTACTGCACACTCCGTGATAATGCGTGTAAGGTTGTCGCTGGCTTCCTGTGTCGTAAGCTCGGCTTCCTCGTTAGGAGCGGAATATCGGTTCTGCAGCGCGATCCTGAATTCTTCTACTTTACGACTTACTGTTAGCTCATTTATCGGCTTCTTTCGTACTAGCTTGTTGCGGTCCCTCCTCAAATCTAGCCTAATTCGAGATCTTACCATACGGTAGTCACTACACCTTACCCTTTCGAGCACTTCCACATCCTGCACGACGCCAGGGTTATCACATAATATGAAGTCTATTTCATTTTTGTGCTCCCCATTCGGGCTTCTCCAGGTCCACTTCCGACTCTCCCGTTTACAGAAGAAGGTATTCATTATGCGTAGGTTATTCCGTTCTGCAAACTCAACTAGTAGGCCCCCCCTGCTATTTCTACAGCCCAGACCATAGTTCCCAACTGCCTTGTCTCCAGCCTGATTCTTGCCTACTTTAGCATTGAAGTCCCCCAGTAACATAGGACGTGTCCATTTTTCAGCACCGTAAAGGCTTCGCCTGCCCTCCTAACCTCGCTAAGCCCTATTACATCCCATTTAATGCCCTCTAATTCCTCGAACAACACCTCGAGACTTGCTTCGCTAGATAAGGTTCGCGCGTTAAACGTTGCCAGGTTCAGATTCCATTGGCGGCCTGTCCGGATCCAGGGATTCTTAGCACCCTCTGCTGCGTCACAGGTCTGACCGCCGCCGTGGTCAGTTGCTTCGCAGCCGCTGGGGACTGAGGGCCGAGGGTTAATTGGCGTATTCATGGGAGGTTGTGGCCGTTACTACACCAGGGTGGCCAATCCTGCTCTGGTGAGGGAGTACATTACCGGCAATGGTCGCCGGGGTCAGGCCGCACCCCAAGCCCCTTTGTGCAATTCCATCAATACGCGGATTTTTTTTTTAATCCGGTGGGAATTGTCCGGCACCGGGATTCGAACCACGGTCCTTCTGCACGCGAGGCGGGTGTTCTACCTCTACTACGCCATCGCTGCAACTTCTAATCTAAATCTGCAACTTCTAATCTTCAGATCTAAAAAGTAAATCACGCCAAATGTCTCAGGAAGGTGAGGGGGGGGGTCTGAACAGACCTTTCATGGAACAAACATGTGAACAAGCACTTGCATACGTGCAAGCGCAACAGGACTTGTACCTGAGATTCATGAGAGTGCCGCTGTAATCTGTCTATGTTGCTGTAATACGCCGAACATTGTGTTACAGCGGAGCTGTCACAAACTTTTGCCTTTGCGTATGCAGACGGAGAAAAGCCCCTCTCTTTTTCCTCCCTCCCGCACACCTCTCCGGCGCTTCATATCTCGATGTTAGGCAGCGTATACATTGCCCCTGGAAAAATGTCTCCTTATCAATGCATGTTTACATGTAAAGCCGGCACTGCGTAGATCGGTGTAAGCATGGTCTTTGTAAGATGGCTTTCCCACATTGTGTATTGCACTGTCAAGTTTACTCACGAGGAAGACATAGGCGGCAACGGGCGCGATTGTGGCGGAAGCAGACCACCGACGACGATCGGGCCGCGCGGTCAAGCGTGGGACAATCCGTGAGACACATACACGACTGCGCCGTCGTATGCGATGCACGATTGGTCGGAAATATGGGTGCCATAGTGGTGCGCGTGAATTTGACACACACGCTCCAAAGGTGGCGTGCGATTCGTTGTCGGTGGCGCTCCGCCCACTGTTTTCGCTCCATGGTTGCCTCCCTGTTTAGGCGCACTCCGGCTGATTAGATATGTGCAAGAGAAATCCGAGCAGGAAAAGAAAGCATTTGTCTACTTGAAGTGGAAAGAAATAGTGCTATTACGTTATACATTGCATTTTATATGTTCAGTAAAGCGGTGTGGGCACGTTTAGCACCGACTATTCCGCTCGTCGAGTACTGCAGCTACTGCTGGCAACACGTGTCTACCAGTTGTCTACTGTCGGCGGCAGAGCTGCATGCTCCCCACGAAGTATACTCGGAACTGCCACTAGCGCCTCCTCGAGGCCTTGAAAGAAACTTTCGCAGTGAGGCCATTATGACAATACCGTCGGGCTTTGATGAGCCGTGGCCGCAACCGCAGTACGTTTGCATCTGGCTCGCCAGTCGCACGTGGTGAGCCTCCGACGAGTGTACGACGCCAAAACCAGTCCAATCTATTAGTCGTAACGATCAGTCGCATGCCAATCGCACGTCGCGCATGTGTCTGGCAGTCGGGACTCCGACTACTGCCAGACGGGAAACGCAAGACGTCGGCGTGGCCGCAATCCTTCTCGACGCTTTGCCGCAGCGACTGCGCGCTTTGAGCGGGAGTTGGTAATCCACCTTCACTGAGTCCAATGGCCCTGTTTTTTAACCCGAAAGTGTTTTGTGCCTGGGTACACCAAGATCGCCGTGAGGTCATATCCGTCACGGAAGTGACGTTGTCAGAAAAAGTTCATTGACGCAGCGGCGCCCGGATTCGAGCCCACGAACTCTTTCACCACAGCGGGAGGTACGTGGCGCTCTGTCCACTGCGCTATATACAGAGACGTGAGCAGCTCTACGGACGCGCCTTATGTCCATCCCTATACTCATTCAGATGATGCTGCCGTCCAGGAGAGGCGAAGCGAAGTAGCGCATCATGACGCTAATCAGCGCTGAAAGTTGACGCCTCGATTCCAGCGCCTTTATGTACTGGGGACGCGTGTGAATTTAGGCACCCTCCACTGTTTTTAACATGAAAGTGTTTTATTCCGGGATTCACGAAGATTTTACTTACGTCATATCCATCACGGAAGTGACGCCAGTACTACGAAGCAAGCGGTCTGTAAAGGGTGCACCCCTGCAAACAGGGTCCTCTTGCAGGGAAGCAACCTTCAGTACTAAAAAGCACGTTATAGTACTTTGGGTTGTTCGTTTTCGGGTTCTATATTTTAACACGAAAGTGTTTTATGCCGGGATACACCAAGATTTCACTGACGTCATACCTGTCACGAAAATGACGCCAGTACACCTTTGCCAAAGGAACCCGCCAGCAGGACGTCACTCCCCAAGCACACCCACAAGACTGCCACCGACCAACAAATCATGCTCCGCTGCAGATTTCGCTGCACATTTCACTTTCGTGTTTTACCGATTCCTATGACCGAGGAATCAACCACAGTTTTTTGTTTCTTGCGTGTCGGTGTCACTTCATCTGACCTGGTCAGGCTCGCGAACCCTTCGCACATGAAGGAGGCTCCTTTAACATTCAGCTGCTCCTGTGAGGGCCCCTTTCAATTTTGTGTTTTACCGATTCCTATGAAAGAGGGATCAACCACATTTTTTTCTGTTCTCCTTATGACCTTGTCGTGCTTCTGATTGATTGTAGGGTTTAACGCGCCGACGCAACGTAGGCGATGAGGCGCGCCGTAGTGGAGGGCTCAGGATTAATTTTGACCACCTGGGGATTTTTAACGTGCGTCGAAATCTCGTACACACGGGCGTTTTGCTTTTCGCCTCCATCTGAAAAGTTGCCGCAGCAGCCGGGAATCGAACCCGCGTCCGCGTGCTCAGCAGCACAACGCCTTAGCCATGCACTGAGCCACCGGGGCGGGTTTGTCGTGTTTCTGACTTTTTGTGTGCGTCCGTGTGATAACGTCCCCTACAACAATGCCTTAGAGCGAATGTGGGTACGTTGCCACAATAAATAACGGAAAAACGAGAAAATCGAACGCGGCCGCAGAGAGCAACTTGTGCTGCCACTCAGCGGGAACAGCTCCTTGCTCTCAGCAGCGTGTATCGACTCGCGCGAGAAAAGGGAGATGCGCGCAGCTAAACTGCGCCGCACAGCATGTGTGTCGAGAACACGTGGGCACGCCTTCACGGTGCGGCGCTGCTGCGCGTTTCGGTCGCTGCTCGCGTGGAATCCAGACTCTCCTGGGTGGTGCGACCGCCCAGACACATGTCGCAAAGCGGATTCCCAAAGGAAAGCTGAACGCTGAGCCGGCCATAAAAGCACTGAAGGGGGCGCCAGTCCGTCCTCGCGAACCGTACCTCGTTTTCAGTTTTTGTAGCGTGAGCTACACTGGCCGAGGTTGAGCAATTTCGCGTGGCTCCTGGAGAGCCGTGCTGCGCATGCGCGCCGGAGCCGCCACCGCCGCCGCGATTGGATCGAATCGGATTAGATTGGATTAAATGGGATTGGATTGGAAATCGTTTTAGCAGCAGTAAGCATGATAGTAAGCTAATCCTAGACAACCAGGAAACCTAAGAAGAACCAGCTGAACCTTAGGTCACGCTACGTATATCCGGGCATAGCCGAGGTAAGCCACTACTAATTTGTTTATTCCGAAGTCGGCGAGAACATATGACGTTAGCTAGCCATCGGACTTTTTCCGCCAGCGCACTTTGCACTGTTGGGTCTACTTGTTTTTTTTTGTTTCGACAACATGGCCTCTTCCATTATGCGGCTCTCGATATTGCTTTCCGCGTGCCGCTTTAGTGACATTTTCGGGGACTGCGTTCGCGTGCCTTTCCTGCAGCGTTTGTGCACCAGTGCAATTCCTTGTGTTGTCGTGTATGGGCGGTTTCATTGCCCTTTGTTGGGTCGTGTCTTGTCGTCGCACATGTTTGTCGCTATTTTATACTTGTTTCATGCTTATTATTATTCTAATTATTAATAATAACAAAGATACGCTCGACTTTACAGATGGCACTAAACGGAGTGGCTCCGATGGTTCGAGACACAGACGTCGATGAGCGAGACACGAGCTGCGGCCGCACTCGTCACACAGAAAGCAGAGTATACGCCACGCCGGTTGCGAAACTCCGCTTCGACATCCGGGCCCCGCCTGCAGTATTTCGCAGTAAATCTAGACGAGCGAGCGCATTGGCGCTGCAGGACTTTGCTAAGCATGCATAATTGCTAAACAACACCACGTATTCTTCACTGATTCTGCATTATCAGGGCTGGCGATAGCAGGCGCCAACAGCCAATCACTATCTCCAGATTCTCCAAGCCAAAGTCAAAGTGAAAGTTTATTTACACATAGAAGTGATATGCGGAAATATAACGAATTGCAGGCCGATCCGGTCGCCTTTGTCTACCCTCAGGAGCAAACCAAGGGCCGCTTTTTGGTGCCTAGGACCTAGGGGGGTTTCCCGGCTCCATAAGCTGAATGCAAAGCATACTCTGCATGGGGTAAACAAAACACGCGCGAAGACGAGCCAAGCCAGTAGGCGTCCGAATCGATAAATGCGAGCAAAAGCGAGGGGAGCAGGTGACGCGCCCGGCTTCAGAAGGAAGGGAGAGACGCCGCAAACTGCAGCAGGCGAAAAGGCGGGAGCCGCCGCCGAGGGCAGATGGTCGCCTGCATGAACGCGCGCCGGGGAACCGGTGAACCGGCTGCACATCTCGCCGTGTATCGGATTAGTGGCACACAAACACGCGTCTTTTGTTTTGAATTGCGCGCGACCGTGAAACTTGCACGGCCGGTGGCGCGACGACCGCGTGGAGCGGCAGAACAGCGACAGCTGCGTTTCAAGAAGACGCCTGCCCGGCAGACCTCGATCTGCTTCCGGCCGTTTTCCCTTCGATATCTGGTCGTGTAAATTCCTGCACAAAGCCGGACTGCGTGCCCTGCACAGGCCAGTCCCAGTGGCTCTCTTTGCCTCTCCGCCTGCTCGTTCCCCTTCCTGCGCGGCGCACTGCACGATTTGCCTTCCGGATTCTGCAGCCAGCAACGTCTGGTGCTTTCGCTTCCTCTAATGCTGGAACTTGAAAAAAATTAAAACAGAAATCAATCGCGTGAATTGGAGTTTCTGCACTTCACCTTATTTAGAGATTTCGCTCACATCCTTGGAACGTCCAGACACGGAGTTTCTCTTGCTGCCTTTGACATTGCTTATATACTGTTTCATTAACTTGGCTGAAGGGGAGGCTATCTGCACGACTATTCAGGTATACCATTGCTCCTGATCTTGTTATAGTGATCTTTAACGCCATTCGACTGAGCTCGGTTTTCCTTTTATTTTATTTTTTTAATTTATTTTATGCCCAAGGCCAAGGGCGCTACAGAGCCGGGGGTGGTCAAAATCATTCTAGAACAAGATAAATCAGCAACAATTGAGCACTCAGCTGATCTAGGTGATTCAGAAAGAAAGACGGAGAACAGGATCTCTTTCGACAGTGAATGATTTTAACTTTCTGTCGGTGACCGATTCGGTTAGAAACATACGAAGACTGGGAACTCAAGATCGGGTGCAAGCGGGGATTGCGACACTCATTTCTATGAAACAAAGACAAATATTGACGGGGATGGCCGAGCTGAGGCAGGCGTAATTTATTTTTCATGGATGTTACACAAGATGTCATACTGTAATTGCGTGAAAAAATTGTGAGGTGTTATTCTTATCTAATTCTTGAGATATGATTAAAACTTCAAAAGCTGGATTTTATATTAGATGCAGCATATTGCAATTTATCTCACCAAGGCTGTGTGCAAGAGTGTCTTCAGTAAAATCGGTCCCGATAAAGAGTTACGACGAAGGTAACGAAGAATGCCGTTGGTATTGTTAATTACTTCTTCATTATGCAGTGTACATAAAAAGAGAAGTTAAGCGAACAACTTCATTTAAAAAAAATCAAATTAATGGGGCTTAACGCGCCGAAGGAGGAGCGCCGTAGAGGAGGGCTCCGAGTTAATTTACACCACCTGGGGGATCTTTGATGTGCGCCGAAATATCGACATACGGGGGGGGGGGGGGGGGCGTTTTTACTTTTCGCCTCCATCAGAAAAGCGGTCACCGCGGGCGGTATCGAACCCGCAATGTCACTGGGCTCAGCAGCACCACTTCTTAGCCACTGAGCCGTGAGCAAGCTTACAAGTCTCTGTATGACTCTTGCAAAAACACTGCGCTAAATTGAAATTACGAAGACGAAGGGCGGCGGAACACACGCTGCACACTTGCGAAAGCCGTCCTTCGTCTTCGTAATTTCAATTTAGCGAAGTGTTTTTGCAAGATATAATGTACCAACTAGCCCAGAAGCGAGCTCTCTGTATGACGTTACGCTTTCGAGTGCTGCCTTGTTTACACAATAGTGGCAGAAGATGACGTCCACAGTGAGGCGCGAGAAGTAGCAGTGTCGTCATGGTTAGTAATTTTGCGAAAATAACGCTGCTATCGGCAAACAAATGAATATTATGCAAAGCACAGTCAGGTAGGTCATTATATAAATTGAAAAGTGGATAGGGCCTAATACCGAGTCCTGAATATAGGGCTGAGGGAGGATTCTTGATAACTGCATAGCACGTACTGCGAGCGCTTAATTGGTTGATTGAGCAAGCTTTTACAGCGACGCTGTATATACGTCACCCCCCCTGTTTTCGCGCCCATGGGGAACGCAAAACTCGTCGGGGACTTGTGTTCAGCGTATAGGAAAAATCATAAAACTTAATACGCCTGCTACACTGGCGTCCGAATGCGAATTCGACTGAAATGCGTCGTAGTGCTGCTACACTGGGTTTTGAGATGGCATTTGGCTCAAATGACATTCGAGTCGAATGAGCACCCCGGGAGACAATTCGAGCTATCGGAAGCCATTTCTGGCACTCTCGCGCACAGCGTTTCAAGTCAGCATTAACAAATATCTTACTGGCGTACTTAAAACGAACAGGTCAGATCAGATATAACTTTATTGTTGCCACGGGTGGGACCGTGGTCCGGGCGACTTCAGGGTCCCTCCGGCAACGCCAGGATTCATATAGATCTCTTCGGCCACCCGGGCTAGTGAGGCCTCGGTCATAGGGCCTGTGCTGAGCAGCGCGGCCTTCCTCGTTCGTAATTTGCAATAAAATAGGGTTTTTCTTCGCAGGACCAAATCACATGCTGTATGCCTACGTATTTATGGCAAGAATGGCATTGGTTAGAGTGCAACTCGAGGTAGTAGAGTGATAGGAGGGTAGGGGTGGGAAATGTGGATGTTTGAAGTTGGCGCCATACTACAACGTGGTGGCGGGAGAGGGAGGGGTCGGGTGGTGGGAAGCGAGCTCTGGACAGTCGGTAGTGATCGAGTACCGAGCGGTAGGTCAAGAGGTGGTCCCTATGGGAGAACGGTTGATGAGATTCTGCAAGATATTTTTACTTGTGGGTGTTTGTTTACTCTTCATTCAATTAAATTATAATATCAAGATGTAATGATTCCATACTCTCAGCACCAGTGCGAGCAAGCGACAAACTAATGCGGCCAGACAGTACAAAATATGCACCCAAAAGTATAAAAAACCTTGACTGCGATTCAGAATAAAGCGAACACCGTGTCAGAGCTTTCGTTATTTATAATTTGATATCATTTTACTGCCAAAGACTGCTGCTAAATTTAATTGTTGCATGTTTGTGTAAAAGCAAAACTCGACGGTAGCAGCGCCACGCAGCACGGGGAGCGATTGTGAAGCTCTCAAATGCCATCGAAATCGTGGCGGAACACGGCAGGTACTGAATGGCATTCGAAGCCCCTCGTTGAGTCGAATGACATTCGGTTCGAGTGACGTTCGGACGCCGGTGTAGCAGGAAACCTCAGAGCCTCCATATCGCTCGGGACATCTCTTATACTGCCTCCCAAAAATGTCTTCCCAGCAATGCAATTGTGTTCAGAGGTGAAGCTGACTTCAGAAATGCAGGCGTAAGCTCGGTTTTTGAAAGCCGGGTTTCTCCCATTGTGAGTTGCGTATAGCGAAGCATGGCCGTCCTCCTCGGAAGGAGAGCCCCTCTGTGGATATACGCCCCTGCACCGCTACCGCCTCTTTCCACAGTGTTCGCAACGCGCGTCGTCTGTCCCCCTCCCCCCCTCCCCGCGCCATTTTTGTGCGTGCACGCGCAGGCAGGAGACGTCGACGTCTCTCGGCCCCATTCGACCTGGCTGCTGCATGTGCTCCGTGGTCGAGCGCTTTCGGTTGGTGAGTGAAACGGACGGACCCATGTTTGTCCCGTGCTGGGGTAGAACTGTACACCTTCCCGAGTCCAATTCATGGCTAGAGAGTATGCTCAACCGCCAATTACAAGCAAACGTGTTTTGCTTCGAGAAGTCCTTTCACTGAACCCGGCTTCGCTGGTCATCCTTCGTCACAAAGTAGAACGGCACTGGTTTCTCTCTCTCTCTCTTTGCAAATATCAAGCGCTATACCTGGGTGAGAGGCGTCCTCAGTTCGTAAGCTGTTCTTTTCCCGAAAGAATGCCAGCGTCCAGGTTAAGCGGGCTCAGTTTAAAGTGAAGCTTCCCGATGAGGTATTTTATCGATTGACTTCGGAAAGTCAAGCAAAACGCAACGCCGCGGTCGAGAGCCGAAACGCTAACATTTTGACTCCTTCGTAATCAGTGTCCTGTCCTTATATGCTCGACAACGCATCCCACCAGACGTGACTTCTTCCAATCAAGGTTCCTAAATTGGTATTACCTTTTCTGTAAACAATTTCCGAGAAATGTTGTCCCCTTGTCTGACGCCTTTCGTAATAGGGAACTTCCCGCTCTTTTTTATAAAGGATTATCTAGCTCGTGCATCCCTTGTACAGGTCCTCCTAGAGCCATATATATATATATATATATATATATATACACATATATATCCATTCCCGTGGCCATGTAGGCTAATTCAAACGCTTTTTCGTAATCCACAAATGCCATTTGCAGATAAATCATGCCGATTTCTAGATAGTTTGGTTGATGGGATCAACAAGGTTTCTTGTTGCATAACCCGTCCTAAAGGAAGTCTGTTCTCTTGGTTGTTAGATATATATCCAGTTTCCTGTAGAGGGCAGGATAATGACGGGTCTGTATCTGAAGAACTCTGGCCAGGCCTAAGCTCTTTGGATTTGAATTAGGTGGGCTTTTTTTCCGGGCTGGTGGTAGCCTTCTGGTTCTCGTTGCAATTATTTCGCGAGCTTTTTAGCAACCGTGTTTTTTTCGTCACTTAGTAGATGCATGGTTATTTCATCATCTCCGGCAGCCTTCATGCACGTCCTCACAACAAGGGTTATTCTTACAAGTCGTCTTTAGGTATACTGTTTGAAGCTCCCGTACCAATCTAGTCATTATACCGATATCCCTCCATGGCCGAGCGCTGATACAGCCTCATCGGTGTTTGTTACGTTGCTGGTGTCGCCTCTGAGCGCATACGCTCGTTCTCTTGCACGATATTCTTCATCCCCCTTGAGAAGCTTGCTCCTTTTCTTACACGCTTCTGCGATCGTCGTCATGTTGTAGCTTCGCATTTGTGACTAACCTCGCGTCTGTTAATTTGGACAACTCGGCCACTTCGATGCGCACGCTGCTTCGCTACACGCTTTCATACACCTCCATTTCGCAATGACGTCCTTCGATAGTTTTGCAAGGCTTGCCCGTTTCTTCTCCGGGTTGATTCCTTCCTCCTGTAGCTATATACGCTGCCCAGTCTGTGATTTTCACCACCGGGTTATCATTCGGCACGTCTATCTTCACCGCTTCCGGTTGAGACCCCGAATTCGTTCCGAAGCGTTGTCAAAAACTCCTGCGCCCGGTCGCTCCACTGATCGCAAGCCGGTCCCGTTGTTTCGCTAGTTCCGGTCATTTCCTTCGGACACCTAGCGTAATCCTGGCCATGCATAGTACCTCAACATCCTCCGCAATACTCATTGCTTGCTACTATCGTCAAAATTCACACTTGAGGTCAGCCGTTTGGCCCCCCGAATAGTTCCCCTCGGCGACCAGCGCTCTGCTTCGGATGCGCCAACATTGCCCGCTGTGGTGCAGTCCTCCCCAGGAAGGTCTTCTGCACCCAGCGGCTAACTACTTAACCTTGCTCGAATTTCCGCACGCGCAATCAGCACCGAATCACTTCTCCGCCTCGGAATCAATAAACTCTCTCGGGCGGAACTGTCCAGCTCTGGGCGGCAGCAGCAGCAGCCCCGTGCGCGCTGAAGAGTCACACGAGAAAAGAGGACGGCAAGGTCGGCAGCCGAGGCGGAACGGAAGCCGAGGCGCGCACCTCTTCGGCACTGGCAGAGATAAGCGTGGCCTGAAGCCGCCCGGCGGGGCCCTTCCCGAAGCCAGGTGAAAAGCCGGCCACGGGGAAACGCGCAGACCACTGCAGCGGCGGTCATGCACGCTGGGAACGGCAAACGAAAGAGCGTTGAACGCTAGCAAGGGGAGCACGACGAACGGGGGGGGGGGGGGGGGGGGGGGGGAAATATTCACGCAAACGTGGCCCCAGGAAACGTCGGCCACACCCCTCCCAGGGGCGGCATGACGCAACGCGATGACGTCACGGGACGGTCCGACACGTGACGGGGCTTCTGCGGGAGCGCAGCTTTTCGACGTTCTGTTGACGTCTGCCCAGATGCGGGAAGTCGCGTAAGCTCGCACACGGGCTCACTTGATCGCGCCATTACAGGCGACGTTGCCGAAGGGTGGCGAGAGACCAGAGGAGAGAAAAAGACAGCGCGCGAGGCAGGAGAGCGTCAAGAGCGAGCGTTCCGTTTGACTGGTTCGTCTGCTTTTTGATGAGCGCCGCCATTGTGCTTCACGGCGGCCCTGTTTTGCTGCTTTCCTGGTGCCCTTGCCGCGGGTACTTTCCCGTCGGCGCTCTCGCGGGCACGGCTCACGACTTGCGCGCTCGATTGTTACGCGTGCGTGCGTGTGTGCAGCAGCGGAAACTCGCAACCGGATAGGGGGAAAATTACGCTCGCTGCTGATAAAAAAGAGGAATTCGGCAGAGAAAAAAACTCGCAGCTCGAGCGGCCTGCATTCCCGGGCAGCCGTATTATCACGCGGCGGCCGCGGGCAACTTCGTGAATCGCAAATAAAAGTCCCAGAAGGCCGAAATGGGGGCAGCTATACGGCCGGCCGCAAGAGAAGAAGCGACAGTACGGCGCTCTGAGCACAGCTGGACAAGAAGAGGGGGAATCACGCGGAAAGGGAAACCAGAGTCGGCCTGATGCGTTTTTGATTGCCGCCAGAATGCTTTTCTTTGCCGCCGCCGAGAAAGAAAGAAGACGGGGCTAGCATTACGAAAGGGGCGCCGGGTAATAAGGGCCTCCTGCTACGTACGTAGTACAGGCGCCCCAGGCTGCGCGCTCGCGCGGAGTTGTAACCAGCGGCAAATGCTAACAAGCCAGCTTTCCTAACTTTACCCGGGCCCGCTTTTTCGTTTCGGAAGGAGTGCACGGCCTCCGACTCTGCCTGCCAAGCTATTCTGACCGAACCGCAGCGCTGCTGCCTTACTGGGTGCGCGAGGATGCCCGGTGGGGTTGCGCGGGCAGCGCAGGGCGGCATCCCCGGAGGGCGGGTGACCACACTAAGCGGCGGCTCGCAACGGCCAAAGGCGGCACTGATGCGAGACGGCCCGCTGTGCCACTGTCGCCGCAAGGCTCGCTCCAAAAACCAGGTGGCGTCGGCCGGACATCCGGGCGATTTCACTCGCTCTTTTAATTCCCCCGCTGCTGGGTAGCGAAGCGCCCGGCGGCGCAGACGGCGCGCATAAAACATGAGCCGGCAGCTGACTCGGCGACCCACGCCGGCGGGCTAATCAGCGCCAAACACGATGTGTGTCGCATCAGAATTGGGGAGCGCCGCCGGGCTTCGCTTACCTGGTGTGAAGATGGTCGGCAGCCACAGCAGACGACGCTGCTGCGCGGACAGACGTCGGCTTTGCATTGCACGGAAAGCTTAGCCGAGGGGATACCGGAAGGGGCTTGTAGCGGCGCACTCGGTCTTCCTGTAACGCCGTCACGCGCATTCGAAACCAAAAGCTCGGGTGACGCGCGCGCGGCTCGCGCTCTGCGCAAAACGGCGAAAGGGGAGCTGGCGTCGCGAGTGGCGATTGGCCTGGCCCGCGGGAGAGGGCTGCTCCACGTCACCGGGCAACGCTTCGCCATTTGGCGACCGCTTCCATTGGCCCTCGGCACTTTCGAAGTCCAGCATCGTGCCAATCTGGCATGGAGGATTGAATTAGGCCGGCTTACGGACAACGCGACGCGAATGCCAAGGCAAGGCGCCGGTCATCCGAAAAAGAGCACGGCGATCAATTTGTCGAGGACGTGAGCCATGACACGCGGACGGATGGCAGGTCGCCTAGCAACTGTCTCCACTGTTTTGGTCGACGCGACCGAATCGATCAACTGGCTCGTCTCGGCATACAAATACGATCGCTCCGAGCCAATGACCACCTAAATGGCAGCAGTCACTTGACCCGTACGCGACATGCTGGCCAGATGCTGCTCTAAATTGGTCGCTGTCAAAACAGCAATTCAGTCGCTGAGATATCTCGTTTTCGGAAACTTTCGGAGTGCGAAAAGTATGCAGTGTGCGTGGAGATCCTGTCGAAGACCCTTCGACTATAGTACTCATTCTCCTTACGGCGCGTTTTAGAGTCTGAAGGATCGTTGCAGGCTCTTTTATATGTAGAGTCAAAATTCATTCGGTACAATAATTCATGAACTTTTGTTAGCAAAACAACAGAACGGACGCTCAGAGGAGCCCACAACACTTCATTTACATCTGGAACGCCTTTACACCATGGTGAAAGAAATGGCAGCATCTCCACTCCGTGGATGATGGCGAGGGTGCGGAGTACGGGGACTCGAAATGACATCCAAGTTGCGCCCCGACCGTCATTCGATTTGAGCCATGAGTTGCACCTCGATTATTCCCTAAATGAAACTGCAACTCGCGGCTCAAATGGAATTTTGCTTGATGGTGGTGTGCGCATGGATGGACGCGGACGGACATTGGTAGGTCCTGAGGTACTCCGCACAGTTACAGGCGAGGGAGTAAGCCGTATGACTCTCGGGTACTAACTCACGGTCGTAGCCCAATGGGTAAGACGACTGACGCTCTGTCCGGTCTACCAGACACAGACTCGAATCCTGCCGGTGCCTGTGTGTCTTTTTGCGATTGTAAATGCTATGCACACGGACGCGGACGGACATTGTGTGGTCCTAAGGTACTCCGCACCTAAAATTCGCCAGATACCGAAAACTGCTTACGCGTGAGAACGCGAGAGGGAGGCGACGGCGCCAGGTCCTGCCACCGCTCTCCACTGCGCAGTTCTCGCCGCTGAGATCACGTGAGTTTTGGAACCATTCCTGTTGTCACCGACTACGACGATGGTATACCCTTTCGCGTTTGATTTGCCGTATGAGACTTTCGCCTTAATAACCGCGTCTATTCTATTCGTCAGATTATATGGCCGTGGAGTAATCGATTCAAATGTTACCCCTCACACATTTTATTCGGGGAAGATATATAACAGCAGAGCCTTGTAAGCTGAAACAAATCCGTCCGGCGTAGACAGAACACGTGGCGACCGCCCGCCCGGCGTGCCCGGCTCGAGACGCCGGGCCCGACCTACATACCGAGAGCACGTGAGCAAGCGCCCGGCGCGGGGGCCTAAGCCACACGAGGAGCTCCCACCATCCTCGTCGGGCAGCGAACGGCGCGCCACGGATCCGCCGTGCTGAAGGCGATGATGAAACTGTCCAGCCATTCCTTCACAATCCACATGTGGAGACGGGCACCGGACCATCTGACGAAGAAGTGGAGGTCTACCGAGGCTGTGCCGTCGGAAGAAGACGACGAAAGGGATAACGGCGATTGATCTGAATAAAACACTGTGCATACTTTAATTGTCTTTGCTACCCCGTCATCACCATCAGCCTGTCTACGCCCACTGCAGGGCAAATGCCTCTTCACAGATCTCCAATTATCCCGGTCCTGTGCTCACTGCGACCAATTTATCCCCGCAAACTTCTCAAGAACTTCTTTCACTCTAAACTTCTTTAATTGATCTCACCTGCCCATCTGTCGCCCCCTGTCGCCCCCTGCCCGCTTGCCTTCTCTAGGGATCCACTCTGTTACCCTTAATGACTGTCACGCGTCTCATGCGGCAGAGAAATGAGGCTCGGGTTGATTCATTTCGATGCCAACACAATATATTTATAGAACAAAACCACAAACAAACGGCATCATAGAAAATTAACAAGCATATCTCAGTACACCCAAAAAAAAAAAAAAGTTCAACTCACACTATCAAAAACCTACTCAAAAAGTCACTATTACACATTGACTGTCTATGGCAAAGTAAAACAAGTCCCACCCTGTAGCACGTCGAAGCCACTGCTATTCCGATGACGTGTCCCATGGGTAAGCTTCCGCGTTGCCGAGCGTCGCAGCACGTCGCGATGGCCCGTGCTGGTCGTCAATGGTCCGGATGACCGTGGTGCGATGCCACGGCTTCGCTGAGCAGCGCGGCTCAGCAGGCGGCCAGCAGAGCGAAGCTGCTGGTAATGGATGGTCCCGAGCTTCCCGCTGCCAAACGGTGCGATGCCGCTGGTGTGTTGTGGGGCACGGCCCGAACTTGCCACCGTTCCTCCCAAGACCTCGTTCCACTCTGTCCACTCCATTTCGTCCTCCTCCTCTTCACCTCGCATTCTACCATGTGAGGCTCCCATTTGCTGGACAAGCTACCTCCTCCTCCTCTTCGATTACCCTGTGTTTCTTCTTCATTGGTCACTCCTAAATCCTTCTCGCCATCCCGTATTCTGATTCTCCTTTCTCTTCATCTTTTCTTCCAACATCTTCTTCTGGGCCAATCCCCCTTTGGGTATGGGCTCGTCTTACCACATGACAATGACCAACGGTTATCTTGCCTTCGCATTACATGCCCTGCTCATGCCCATTTCTTCTTCTTAATTTCTACTGATATGTCCTTAACCCGCGTTTGTTCCCTGACCCACTCCACTCTCTTCTTGTCCCTTAATGTTACACTTATCATCTTCCGTTCCATTGTTCACTGAGTCATCCTCAATTGAAGTTGAACCCTTTTAATGAGCCTCCAAGTTTCTGCCCCGTAGGTTAGTACCGGTGAGATGCAGCTGTCACACACTTTCTTCTTCAGGGACAATGGTAGGCTGCCATTTATTATCTGAGAGTGCCTTCCGAATGCTCTCCACCCCATTCTTATCCTTCTAACTATCTCTGCCTCATGGTTCGGATCCGGGGTCACAACTTGGCCTAAGTAGATGTATTCGCTTACCACTTCCACTGCCTCGCCACCTATCTCAATCCGCTGTGCTCTCCCGAGGATATTGAGCATTATTTTAGTTTTCTGCATATTAATTTTCAGGCCCACGATTCTGCTCTGCTCAGTGCGGTAATCGTGCTTTGCAATTCCTCCCCCGAGTTACTTAGCAAGGCAACGTCATCAACAAATCTGAGGTTACTGAGGTATTCTCCATTAGCCCTTACTCCCACCTGCTCGCAATCCAATGTTCTGAATACCTCTTGTAAACATGCTGTGAATAACATTGGAGCGATTGTGTCTCCTTGTCTGACGCCCTTTCTTATAGGTATTTTACTGATCTCCTTATGGAGGATTATGGTAGCTGTGGGCTCATTGTAGATATCCTCTAGTATTCTTACGTAATCATTTCCTACTCCCTGATTTCGCAATGCCTGCATGACTGCTGAGGTTTCGACCGTGTCAAATGCTTTCTCATAATCTATGAAGGCTATATATAGGGGTTGAGTATACTACGCGCATTTCTCTATCACCTGATTGATAGGATAATATGGTGCATTGTTGAATAGCCTTTACGAAACCCGGCTTGTTGATTGTTGACTGAAATCTTCTTATTATGCTTCTTCATTAACTTCGAAAGCTCCGATGGTTCTATTCTATCAGCTGGGGTGGAGACTGTCATGCTTTGTCGTTTCATTATTCAATCTTTCGTTTCCTGGGAAAGTTTACCAGTATCCTGTCTGGCGACCGTACCTCCGACTTCTATTGCATACTCCGTGATAATGCGTGTAAGATTGTCTCTCGCTTCCTGCGTCGTAAGCTCCGCTTCATCGGTTAAAGCTGAATATCGGTTGTGCAGCGCCATCCTGAATTCTTCAACTTTCCGTCTTCCCAGTGAACGGCTTCATTCATGCTAGCTTGAAAGAAAGAAAGAAAGAAAGAAAGAAAGAAAGAAAGGCAAAAAAGAAAGAAAGAACGAAAGAAAGGAGGAAAGAAAAAAAAAAGAAAGAAAGGAAGGAAGGAAGGAAGGAGGGAAGGAAGGAAGGAAGGAAGAAAGAAAGAAAGAAAGAAAGAAAGAAAGAAAGAAATAACGAAAGAAAGGAAGAAAGAAAGAAAGAAGAATTTATTTGTCCTCAGTCTTTACAGGAACGGCAGCAGAGGCTATAGGCTTTACAGCCTGACAAGGGCCACTGCACCTAACTACAGTTGACAAACAGAGCATTTAGTAACAATGTTGAAATATAATATCGCCGTATTTCACTCAATAACGCACACAATAAAAATTCACATAATTACAGAGTAGAACTTCGAAAACATAGGCTTTCACTTACAAAAAAATTAAAAAGTCACTCATGTACTTTTTAAAAACTCGCACAATTCCAGAGTAGAACTTCACAACAAACATAACATAGGCTTTCACATAAAAGTTTTAACACACAATACACGTTGATAAGTACAGCATTCTAAGTACATGTACTTTATTTAAACATATTTAGTGTCATGGCATACAAGGATGGACTTCATTTGGATTTTAGAATGAATGTGATTTGTGTCTATGAGGCCATTCAAACGATTTAATAAAGCAGGTACTTGATATTCGATGTGCTGTTTATGCCGTAAGGCAAACTCTCGCAAAAAAAAAAAAAAAAAATGTGCTGTTTACCATAATTTGTCCTCACTGTTGGGGTTTTCCTGCACAGATGATGCATGTCGTATTTATAATTCTTTTTTTTTTCTGGTAAGTTCTGGAAACACTGAGAATAGTTTTGCTGAACCTATTGTAAAAGCATGAAATAATATAGTTGTGTTATTTTTAGCATCGAGTATTTTTCTAAAAGTGGCTTAGTTTTCAAGTCCCTGATGAGGCCATGATATTGTTTGAAGGCTCGGAGGGCTCTTTTTTGTATAATCAGTAGTTTTTGATAGTTAGTTTGTGTCGTAGTACCCCATACCATGATGCAATATATCATTTTCGAATAAAACAGTGCATAATACAACTCCATCTGTAGCCATTTTGGTACAACAACTGGATCGAGCTTGTACAAGCATCCAGTAATTCTACTAAGCACCATAGTTTTTGTATATGTATTCGATGTCATACCTTCGGTATATCATACGCCTAAAAACTTCTGACTAGTTTCCTGTTCAATTTGTCGGCCCTCAAACAAAATGGTTGAATTATGTCAACGCGGCTTATGAATAGGAGCAAATACAATTAACGAATTTGGTTTTACTGACGTTTAATTGTATTTTTTTTAGACTAAGCCACCCAGGCAGCTTGTGGAGGTAGTTATTAAAGTAGTTATTAGCTTGTGCGGTCCATCCTCAGATCTAGCCTAATTCGAGATCTTAACCGTCCTGTATACACCTCACTCTTCCGGGGACTTCACATCCTGCACGACACCAGGGTAATTGACGCCTATTTCATTTTTATGCTCCCCATTCGGGCTCCTCCACGTCCACTTCCGGCTCTCCCATTTGCGGAAGAAGGTATTCATGATGCACAAATTGTTCCGTTCTGCGAGCTCTCTTTAATTAACAAGTGCCCTCTGCCATTCCTACAAGCCAGACCATGTTTCCCAACTGCTTGTCTCCAGCCTGCCTCTTGCCTACTTTAACATTGAAGCCTCCCATAACAACGGCATACTTTGTCTTTACTTCAACCATTGCCGATTCCACATGTGCATAGAAGAGTTGAACTATAGCGGGCAGTCATGGCTAGATGTGGGCGCGTAGCTCTGTACCACCTTGAATTTGCACGTCTTGTTAAGCCTAATTGCAAGACCGGATACCCTTTCGTCGATGCTATAGCATTCGTCTACGTTGCCAGCTGTGCTTTTATTGACTAGAAATCCCACTCCCAGTTCTCGTCTGTCCACTGGACCAGGGTAACATAGGACGTGTCCATTTTTAAGCACTGTAAGGGCGTCACCTGTCTTCCTAACCTCACTCAGCCCTATTGCATCCCAGTTAATACCTCTAGTTCCTCGAACAACACCTCTAGACTCGCCTCGCTAGGTAAAATTACACCATCTTCCCGTGGGGAACCATGAGGAAGATGCGAAGCATCATGGGGGTTCCGTGTAGGTTCCACGGTGTTGCCGTTATGTTGTTTCATTTATCGGAGCATGAATACGAACGTAGTGTTAACCCCCATGTAGAGACAGAGAAATGTAGAGAAATGTAGAGACAGCGAAGAAACCGAAACCGGTTGGTTGGTTGGTTGGTTGGTTGCCTCCCACCATGGCACATACCCACGCGGGGGATTGGCAAAGAAGTTTTGTGCCTAATGAGGATGTGACCTATATTATTTTAGATACCAAAATTTAGAAAAGGAAATACCCAACAGAATTTTTTAAATATGGATAATATGAAAGTAGATTCAGAAAGAAAAATGAGCCAAGTGTGAACGTTTAGCTGGCTAGCAGGAAAACCGGCCTGTCGCCGCAACATAAGAATGGAGGGCAGACACAACATCCCTGTGGCAGACTCTTAGGGCGGAAGCGCCTATAGTGACAGGACCTCGGAACTAGATAGCGGAAGGTTAAGGCGTCTAAAGGTTGACTCCAGATGCGTGCGTCGCATTGGGGAGAGGCTGCGGCAATTAAATAGGAAATGTTCTATATTTTCCAGTTCGTCGCCGAAAGGGCATTGCGGAGATGGAGCCAGACGAGATTTATAAAGATAAAAATTTAGTGGGGGAATTTTGCACCGAAGTTTAGTGATTGCTACCTCGCATATCCTTGTTTCACAAAACATCGGCTTCCATGCATGACGAAGGTGGCTATAATCTCTAGAAGATAGAAGGGCGTCTTGCTTATAAGCCTGGAGTAGCTGTAGACGTTTAAATCTCGCCCACAATAGAAAACTGTCATTTGGACATTGCACGACCACAGGGCCACCAAGAGACATGCTGGATAATTGATCAGCCACTTCATTGTATGAGATTCCTGCATGTCCTGGAACCCACACTAGCCGAACCTCACAAGGCTGATGAGGAACAAATGATCGGAATGTGCGGATAATTGGAGAATCTTTTTCGGATGTTAATGCGGAACACACAGACAGGGAGTCAGAAAGTATAACTACATGGGGAAATCTATGCTGAAGTTTTTGAAGAGCCAAAATTATTGCCAATAATTCCGCCTGGAAAATGGGTGTGAAATCGGGTAACCGTGATCGAAAAGGACCAATCGAGGTACTGGGAGAATATCCCGACTCCAGCTTTCTCATCAACTTGTGAGGCATCGGTAGCAATGCCGAAACCGGCGTTACCTGATCGAACACCTCCTGGTTCTCGTCTTTCTTTATTGCTGCTCGCCCTCTTCGTCCTCTTCTCTGGTTGAGCTGCAAGGCGCGTGGCACTTCCCGCTACAGCTTTCCCACGGGCAATTCAACATCCTCCTCTAAAGTTTTCAATTCGTCGTTTCCATTGAAGTTCAGCTTCGCGTGCCTTCGTTGTATCAGTAGCTTCTTCACGTAGTTTGAATGAGTGAAGGACGTAAGGCGCGTTCGTAGCACATGCTCCCGTCTCGGTTTGTAGCGCAGTGGGAAGAGCGCCACATACCTCCCGCGTTGCGGCCATAAAGTCGTCACTGTTAAAAAAAAAAAACCAATCAATTTACGGGACATGTCCATGCTAACTTTGTTGCCATGCTAACTACAACATTACGGCACATGTTGTGTAGCATAAGGTGATGGGAAGTGTTCCGTGGTTCTAAGTTATGGAACAAATTCCATAATAACTGGATACAGGAAATGTTCCATACAAATGGGCAGCAGTAAAAGTCCCGTGTAGCTAGGCTACAAAACACGTTCCATATTTATATTGAACAGAGAATGTTCTGTAAAGCTTAACCACAGGAAATGTACCATACAATGTAATTACAGTACAATTGCTATTCTTTCTAACTACAGGAATTATGTTGCAATTTCTTTTTATGGCACATGTTGTAGTAATGAAGTAAGCATGCATAATTGCTGTAAATCGTTAAAATGATAAATGTACTCTGTGCTACAATAGAGGTTTTGTAATGATAAACACACGCGCAGCACACGCGAGGCAAGATAATATGCTGGAATGCAATGCATTTTAGATGCAGCGCATCTCTTTAATTCGCCTTGTCCCGCGTCGTTCTCGCGGCGTAGTCCGCATCCCTCGCCCATTCTCCTCGCCGCGGCAGCTGCGCGCTCCGCCGCTCTCACCACAGCGCCATCTGTGCGTCAGCGCGGTCAGCGCGCAGCTTGCGCTCGGTTAAAAATTTACACCATCTTCCCGCGAGGGGTACCATGGGGTAGATGCAACTCATCGGGGGTGAACATGCTGCGTAAATAGGATACACAACAACAGCAATCCACACGCTGACATCGCTAACATAACGGGAACGCAACGGCAACCCCCGATGCGTTGCATGTATACCCCATGGTTCCCCTCGCGGGAAGATGGTGTAAATTTTTATTCACTCTGAATTGGTATTCACGAACTTTGAAAAAACGCTGCAAGCTCAAGATGATTTTGTTAGTGCATTTGTAGCAAAAAAAAAAAAAACACCCTTGAGCTAGCAGCCTTTTCTTAAAGCTTTGTGCACGCAAAACAATTCAGACTGAATAGAAATGCATTGCATTCCAGCATATTCTCTGGCTGCACATATGCTGCGAGTGCGTGTTACAATACAAAACCTCTATTGTAGCACAAAGTACATTTATCACTTCAACGATTCATGGAAATTCAACTTTAGGCAATCTGCTGAAAGCCATACTTTCGTGGTCCCCTGGAATATCTGCTGAAGTTGTAGGAATTATGTTTAGCAATGCTACCTATCTTGTATTGATGTCTGCACTTGTGGTCATGTTGGCTCATACTGAACCAGAAAATGTTTCGAGTAAAACCTCAAGTAAAAACAAAAAAATTCCCTCGCACTTCCCCGAGGGGGAGAGTGTGTAAGTGCGAATGCACGGTTGTTGATTGCGCGATTACGGTAAATATCGTGATCTTGGAGTGGAGAGGAGGCGCCCAACACCCGCAGTCACTGAGCGGAGAGAGGAGGAGGAGAGTAGCGCCCGCCGTTACGGCGAGGGCTACACGAGCGCCCTCACGCGTCGGAATGCGGAGCGCCCGCTACGCGAGCGAGAGCTCTCCCGCCCGAAGTAGAGAGGAGGCGCCCAACACCCGCAGTCACTGAGCGGAGAGAGGAGGAGGAGAGTAGCGCGCGCCCATCTTCCCCCGTTGCTAGGGAAGACGAGGAGGAAGACGAGGAGCGCGCGCACCCGCAGCTGTTGCTATGCGGACAACGGCGGCGGACGATTCAGGCTCGCTTAAGAAGTGCATTCGCACTTAAAACTTGCTGTAGCCAATAATACACTTACACTAACAGGAAACAAAAGCTCCCAAAAGTTGTCGACAATAGACCTTATGCGAAATTGCTTGGTGATCTAGCAACACTGATGTAAACGAGACCGTCTGCCAAATTGGTACGGGCGCCGATCGGGAAGTCTCGTATTGTTTACTGTGGAAGAGCAGGTGACGGTAACGCGGTATGGCTCAAACTGGACGGCGTTTTCCGGCTCCCGACCGTGGATTGTGGACGAAGGACTCGTCTGCGCTGCCGACTGTGTTTGAAGACTCATACCACTCGGGGTGCCGCGCCAAAGACCCATCCGAGCGGCAGCGGAGCAGGGCATGCCGCCTAGCCACCGAGGCGCATTGCTCGCCTTCATCGGTGCGGACAAACACGTGCGACTCGCAGTAAGTAAATCCTTCTTTGTTATTTACTTGACGCGAGTTAACCGGTATGAGCATTGTGGGAACGCGACCTTAGCGCGTTCCCTTTGGTTCGGCTTCGCCACGCCGCTTGCTCCTCGCGAGAACTTGCTCGGCAAGACGTCGGCGAGGGGGATCGAGTTGGAGCTCGGGAAGCGAGGCGAGAGGACGTGCCTAGCGACCTCCTTCCTTCGAAGATCGGGCAAAAAGGAGGGCGACAATGGCTGCCATCGGTGCCCCAGCGAGGCAAACGCGAGCGCGCTGAGGCGGCGCCCCGGAGATGACTGTTGTCGCGGTGAGTCGAACCTCTCGATTCCCTTAAATTGCCCGGGCGAGGAACTAGATCCTCGCCGTGAACCAACTAGCCTGCATGCTCTTTGAATGTTTATTATCCTGTAATAAATGTCAATGAGCGAAAACACTTGTCGCTTCCTTTGTTCCGGTGAGCCACGGCCCGCCGCGGCTGGCGCGGCACAGCGCGCAGCCGCGGGGTGGGGGCAGATAGCTTGCTAGCGGGGCGAAACGAGAAGACAATGACTGATTAGTCTCTCTCGTCGCCGGTTTTGCTATTGCAGGGAAAAGTAAACTAATCTACTTTAACCCCTCTAAAACCCCACAGCATTTGTATAGCACTTTGTTCACCGTTGTTTACCATGCAAATGCATAGCGGCGACCCTGCTGCAGTAACCCTGAAAGAGGAAATAGACAATCGCCAGATCGTACCGCTAGTAGGTGGATTAGGTATTTTCAAATGCTGTACATCGAATTTACTGGATGATTTTTGGCGAAGATGTTTACGGAAAGGTTGCGGCCGTTTTCCGTGACGGTCGTCCGCCCGCGCGTTTGCCGCAAAGCAATCGCGCTTTGCGGCGAAGTCAACTACAAAAGCGCACATACGCCTTGAAGTTTATTTTTTTCTCATTATTTATTGCGCATGTTCTGCCGCAAAAATCTGTTTGTGTGTCTTTCTTCTCCTTTTTTGGCGGTGGGGTGGTTGTGTTTGTTTCTAAAGCGCATGTTTTTGGTGTGCACGAATAGATAATACAGTAAAACCTCGTTAGCTCGAACTCACTGAACTAGAAGATTTTTTTAATTCGATGGGTCATCGGTATAGCCCGAATGTTTACCTGTTTATCTCGAAAGGTTCTGGAAGCGAGTTCCAGATAATCATAATATTGCTTGCTTAAGTTATGACGAACACGATTATGCGGGTACTGGTATCATTACCCACGGTGAGGTTTTTAAATGTTAAACTTCCTTCTCTTGAAAATGCATTAACAAAGCATGCAGAGATACTTGCACGCTCCAACTTGACAAACAATTTTGACATCATTGCTGTTTGAGGTGTAGATTATTGCCCTTGCAACAGTGTTAAGCAAGACACAAAATCTGGTCATTTTGAGTCTGTTTTTTGCGGCCACTGTTTTCTGCTCGGTCCCTTTACCATAAACTGTAGCGGACTTGTCCTGTTCTTCACTGAGTGATATTTACTGATACTCTCTCTGTTCTTGCAGGTTGTGCCTCATCCATGTGCTCAGCAGCTGCTTTCGCTCCCAGAAGAAAAGTGGCCGGCCCTATGTTGTGTGCCTCACCTTTGAGACGGACAGTGGGGCGATTGTGGAGGCAGCGTGCGAGTGCCTGGCGATTTGCAGTGGAGCATGGAGTCACATCCTGGCTGCTGTGCACCTACTCGCCCTCTTGCAGGCCGAAGGTTTTAAGAGGCGCCACCGGAGCTTGCGTGCACTGAGCTGCCACAACAGTGGGGACGTCCGAGACAGCAGGGCATCAAGCCAGCGAGTGTCCAAGACATTGACTGGAGAAGCCTACGAGAAAAGGGCCCCTCCCAGGCTTGCCAAATTCGTCTGTTCGATGCACGTCGAGCACAGGAGCAATGCGAGCAGCAACAAAGTGCAGTGCAGGCGCTTGGGAGAAAACTTGGTAGCCTTGGGAATGTTTTTTTTTTTTTTCCAGTTGTGCTGGCCTCATCCCCCACAGTGACAGAAACAAGGACTGGCATGGCACCTGAAGGGTCACCTATGAGCTACCAGCAAACATTCATGCCACATTTCGCCGTGGTCATCTCGCGAGCACGCAGAGGCTGGGCAACGTCGTGTTATCTAGACCGCGGCATGCAGGGGGGCGCGAATGCTTCCCTTTGTTCCATTTATATCCACAGTTTGCTATAATGCACGCGCTATAAATCAGCGAAGCAGTTTAATTTACTGAGATTTTCACTGTGGATACAAAAAATGCAAAAGCACTCAAGCTGATTCGCGGCGGCCTGATGCAACTCTGGCCCTCTTCTTCTTTTTTTTTTTTGAATAAAACTGGAAAATTGTCTCAGCTACCTACATCAATGGCCACTATCATTACGTCGGAGGCATGCATGCAGCATGTGACAAACTAGAGGAGGGAGTGTGTATTTTAGTCGCAAAATATTCGACAGTAACTACATCGTGGCTGAAATGACAATGGGCACCAAGTTAACTTGACGTAACAACAAACCTTTCAGTCAGGCAAATCGGGAACCAAGAGAAAAAGCTCGAATTTTCCACCGTTAGATCATCATAAAACAGTGTACGCCACTTCTGCAACAACACGCGGCTAAATGCAACGTAAAAGAAACCAACAACACACTCCCATACCGTGCGCGCCCGCCACAGAGGAAATTTTCAACCGTGCCGTGACGGCGTTGTGCGGCAAGAAAAGTTTTACAGCCATAGGTAAGATAACGGCTCGTGTAGGGGCTAAGCGGTACCATTTAACAATGAAAAGAAGCGGGCGCATAGCCACAGGGACGAGTAAAGAAACAGCATAATTTTGGCAACGTGTGGTACTGTTTTCCCGATCGAGCGACGCTGGCAGTCGCATGAATAGGCGGCGCACGCTCAGGCTTCATTTAGAATACAAAGGCTGGACAAGAGAACTCCAACGCAGCTGTATTTTTCATCCGGACAGCGACTACGGAATCCCGCGCTTAGTGAACCAACGACAAATATTCGCTCCCAGCGCACGGCGCCCAGCGTGTCACAAAGGTTGCTCGCGACGGCATATTTCGCGTCAGAAAGTTCATTCAAAAGCGTGGAACTTCACGTACCTTTTCTCTATTTGGACCGGTATTTCCGCATTGCGTGCACTGCGGCACGAAGCAATGTTCCGGCATTGTAGTCCATCACCAAGAGCGGTCAATGCCCGCCTTCTATGTTTTGCTAATTGGTTTCGGTTTCAAACGACCGTACCAAAATGGCGGACCTAGTTACCGGCGTTGACGTGAGATGGCGGGGCGCATTTTGCATAGGGTCTATTGCAGTGGCGGTCCCAAGGGGGGGGCGAAGGGGGCGATCGCCCCCCCCAAAAAGGTCCTCAGCTTCTTATTTTTTGTTTTTTTTCGAAGCATTCCACTTGCGCGAGGTTAAATCCCACTTTTGTGAGGTCGCAAACGTGTTGCGACCGTCAAAAATGCGGGATCGAGTCAGCCGTAGCACCGCCTACGGGGAGTCAAAAACCACTGTGTCGCTAAGTGATTTTTGCGCAAGCGGGTTACACAACATACACGCACACGCCGGCATGGTTATCACCTCCTCCGCAGAACTGGCGCAAGGAGAGGAGCGGTTCTTATTCGCCCCACAAAAAAAAAGAAAAAAAAAGAAGGAAATCGCCCCCCCCCCAAAAAAAAAATAATAAATTCGCCCCCCCTAAAACCAATCTCTGGGACCGCTACTGGTCTATTGTGTCCCCACAGCGCTAAGCCACAACTGTGGCCACGCCATGAGTGAATTAAAGAACTTGTTATGTCAGGCTGGAACATTTATTTCATCTACATGAGCTACATGGCACAAAAGTGCTAAAACAAAACATGCTCTTTAAAGCAAGTGGATGTCACTGATATCAATGCAAACTATAAAACATTCAAAACTTGAGGCCTTCAAATGTTCAGCATTTCGAAATTGTGTAGCACAATCCAGCCACTTCAACTGGAACATCTCGAAGGTGCTGCGGACTTCAGGCTGCGTGTTTGTTAGTTTGCTGCACGACTGGCGGGTCCATCTTCTGGCCTCACGTTCACACGGTGGCTGGATGATAAGGCCCAAAACAGGTTTCTTTGGATACACGTTTGCATCCCCACCACTGCAGAAGCACAGATACAGCAAGTGCTATCATGCAGACTTAATGATTTTCAGTATTCTATACAGCCACATTTAAACAAAAAAGATTTCAGGGACACCTTGTTTTTTCCAACAAAGGTATTGGTGTTTTTGTTGGTGTTATTGGTGTTTTGATTTCAAGGAAAAAAACGTTTATCTATCTTAAAGAGAAAGGAGTAAGAGCGAAAGCGGTCAGCCTCTCAAGTCCAGGAGGCCGCGAGCCCGCACCGATGCCAGTGCCCGGTTGACCAGAGCTTGTTGTTGCTCCGGAGCCGAGCTGGTCAGCGCAGACTCCCACTGCTCAGGTGATGGGTTAAGGAGGGCATTAGGGCTGTCTGGGCACGAGTGCACCAAGTGAGAGGGAGGTTGCAAGTGCGGCAGTCGTGTTGGAAGAGTGATGGAGAAATGTGGGAGAGAACCATGTGGTTAAAGTAAGGACCGGTCTGTAGCCGGCGCCAGATATGAGACTGTTGGTTGCTGAGAGTAGGGTGGGGTGGGGGATAGATCCTTCTGGAGTGCAGGTAGGGGGATAGGATGGCATTGAATGTAGGATCGAGGGGTGCTAGACAGGGGATTATGGAGCCCGGGCCGCTCGTGGCATCTTGCCTTAAGGATGGGAATGCCCGGAAGTGCAGATCGCGGGCGGCAGCGTGCGCTGCCTCGTTCCCGGCAAGGCCCGAATGGCCTGGGGTCCATACGATGGCGTTTTCAAGATCTTCGGGCAAGGTCCGGAGGAGACGAAGGGCGCTTGCCGGTACCCTGCCGTGCTGATACAGCCGGCAGGCCTGTTGGGAATCGGTGAGAATTGTGAGTTGTGGTTGGTTCTGGTGGGTAGTTGCAGCGTGTGCAACCGCGATGGCCTCAGCTGCAGTGGGTGATAGATTACAATAAGATGCTGCTGTAGCTACCTCCCCTTGCGGTGTAAGGGCAACAATTGCGGTTCTTCGTGACCGGGGGTGCTGTGCAATGTCCGTGTACCGAACTTGAGGGTCTTCGGAGTATTTTCTGGCCAGATGACGAACGCGAGCTTCTCTGCGGCCCTTGTTGAAAATCGGGTGCATGTGGCGAGGTATGGGGGCTACCCGGATCTTGCATCGTATGTTCGGCGTGTTCGGGTGAGGGGCGTTGTTGGAATCGGGGGGTTAATTTCAAGGAAAAACTTTTTTTGCTTGAAATAAAGCTACATACATACAAGCAGCACAAACTTGACTGGACCACCAAACCAAACATGATTTTAGCCCAGTTCTGAAAAAGAAAACTGCTCAAATTATTGATGAACTGATTATGGGGTTTAGCACTACTCAGAAGATGAGGCGCACCGTAGTAGGGGCTCTTGAATAATTTTGGCCACCTGAGGATCGTTAACGTCCGGCGAAATGTCGAACACACAGGCATTTTTGATTTTTGCCTCCATCAAAAATGTGGCCGCCACGTTCGGGAATCGAACCTGCAACCTTGGGCTCATGTGTTCGTACTGGCAGGAAACACTGGGTATGAGGAACAATACTCAGAGCATCTTTTCAGGAGCCAATGGCACCCATACTAGCACTGTAAAACCTGCTTTCATTCAGACAGGTAGCAGGTACGGACAGCTAACTTTGCCAGGCGAAAACAGCGCTACAGTCCTGCACGACTCTGGAATGATTGAGCCACGCTGATTGCCTACAGCACCAGTGAATGTGTTCTCCCAAAGGCGAGTGGCACAACATTATTTGCAAGTATTTCCTGAACAGTGCAATGATTTCTCACATAAAACAGGGCACTAAAGGCAGCCTATCACTCTAACTGCTGGGTGGTGCGCCAACAGAACTCTGAAGGTTGCTCTCAAGGCTGTGCGTTCTCCCCAGATTCCTTTTTTTTTCTAGATACAACGCTGTGTTCCCTGCATTTTGAACAGAAGAGTGAGCGAGTGGATTAACGGTAGCTGTAAAATGCCAGCAGGCTGTCTAATTTGGCTAGCACGAGCACCACAAGTGCAATTATCAAGGGGTTTCCTTTGATTCCCAATGGTTCCTTTCTCTGCACCATCAAAAGTTTCATGCACTTTTTCCGGTATTTGATACATATGATTAAAGGTGATACAGACTCTTCAGACGTTGAAGGTGCGAAATGTTGTGTGAGCTATTCAACAGCATAAAAATATTTCTTCTTGGAAAGCAAAAAGCGAAAGATTATTGTCTCACCCACTGAATAGCTATGGAATATAGAGATAGCATTTGCCTAGAAAAATTTGAAATTCACGAGCTGCAACTGAAATTTTTCGACAAATGGTTTTCCTGCTAATTAGGTGGATGGGACAAATTCACTACAATTACAAAGATCCCACAGCTTGAGGTGTAAAAATTAATTAACGAATACAAATATCCCACAGCTCCCATATGCTCATTGAATGTCGTGCCAGCCCAACTCCCAAATTAATGTTCATCGAAAGCATTTCTCACTGAGTGTTTTCTTTACTGCGCTGTTTTTTGCTGCTTGCATGCTGGACTGCACATGAAAACCGTTAAAGTTAAATGAAAGAAGGGCCGCCATAGGTCCAAAGTTAGCCATTTGGCCCAATCCAGAGGCTCGAAAGGGGAAATTTTATCTATCCCGAGGTAGCCCTGCAGGAGTGAAATACCAGATGTGAAGAGAAGATAACACAATGCGCCTTGTAATGTTGTACTGACGTTATAACACAGTTCATGAATTCAAAAGAGGGATTCAGTGTATAGACCATCAGACTTTGTACTCGTTCAATTTACCAACATGACATTTTCACTATATACAAACAAACATAAAGTTTGTTGCTACTATTACCATTTTGGGAGAATCATATTGTGATTAACTCTCGTGACCACACCTATTCAGAATCGTTCAATTTGAGCGATACCTTCGGAGCCCCTGTTCATAGCGTTCCAGGCGTTGCCTGAGGCTATTGGAGTTAGGTCAGAAAATGCCCTCTCGAAATGAGTTTTGTTTTTATTTTTGAAACAAAAACGTTATTTTTGACACACGCTTGCATCACCTGCGTGTGGAAGAGGGGGTCCTCTGCATCAGCGTTTGGTTTTTATTATCAGGGTATGAATGGTGAATCAGCAAACTATTTTCAATCGTCAGGTTTGCACTCTGATAATAATAATCCCTGAAATCGGCTGGAAATATCAAGCAGTGCCGGTTTGCAAAGCTGCTTTATGATTTTAGGCAGTTTTATTGCCTTTGTGCACATTGCTTTAAGTCGTGTTGTAGTTCTGCTTACCACAGAGCCATTCGCAAAGGGTTTCCAACAGTTTCCGTTTCATTTCTACATCGCGAAATTCATATTTGGTGCTACTATGCCTACTTCAAGCCTACCTGCCATGGCACCTTAGCCGTCCGCGATGGATCCTCGAAAAAAGCATGCCAACTTTGATTTCACCCAATCCTAACCCGATTTCTGCATAATGAATTTTCGACGTAAGTCAACAGATAGCACCCAGTCGCCAGAAATTTGTGCCGACGAGGTGAGCACTTCAAAACGGCCTTAACCACTGCCAGCTGTTCACCTGCCAGGTTCGTTTTCCGGCCGCATCTCTGGGGGGCTAATGTTGCATCTTAGCTGAACTGTTTATTCGAACGGAGTCTCCAGTAAGTTTTGTACTGTTTCATTTAAAAAATGTTACGTGGTGCTGCAATGGAGGAGGCTCGTAGTGCAGATCTTGTTGATCGTGCAACAGCTACTCGGCCAAAGTTCAGGACATGGTTCTAGGGCATCGCACCTCCTTCCTGCTAGGAAGGCTACAATTGCAAGTCACAAGATGATAATAAAGCGCAACTTTGTTTTGAGGGATAACTGACAGTCAACGTCAACAAGCATCTACCACGGAGTTCCGTTTTCAACTTCATGCATGTTTTCCCGCATTGAGCGTGTGTCCCAAATACTGTGCTGGCGAGTAAATGCAGTCAGTCATTTACAAGACGTTTTTATGTTACGCGGGTGCAAATTGATGCCTCTGACAATGCCAAACCGCCAAATTTCTTCCAGGGAACCCCCCCGAATTGCGCATTTTGAAATGAAGGTTGGGCTTCACCGCATGACACAAGCACCGCGCGTCCTAACATTTTCTTAATATCTGACAAACTGTTCCGCGCAAGTCAGAATTTTTTCTAGGGCATGTTTTTGAAATGTTTCCCTACAAAATTTATTTTATAATTTTTTCCTACTACTGGTGGTTTGTCATACACAACTCCTTTTCTATCATTTTTTTACTTGACAAAAATTTAGATTTTGGTAATTTTTTCGCAACTATGATATAATAAAAAATTTTAGAAACTAGTTTTATTGGATAGGCCGATAAATAATACGTATTTGGTGTTCCTGTAACTAGTGACTAACCAATTATTTTAGCAGAAACAAAAAATGTTTTCTTGGACTCCTAAAAATTGGTCAATTTCCCTACGGTCACGAAAGAGGCACAATGCCTAGTTAGTAATTCCGAAGTAAACATGTTTCTAGAAGTGAAATCAGGCACAGTATCCTGCGCGGAACTATCGTGCAGTCTGACGTCGTATTCGCAAGCAAATCAGCCTTTTATTGTGACTTCACTGTTTCGTGACCGCGGAAGAATTGACCGATTTTTAGGGCTCCAAGAAATATTTTTAAATGGTTAGGCATTATTACAGGAACAAAAAATGCATATTATTTAACGGCCTTTCCAATAACACTCGTTTTTTAAATGTTTTCATATATAGTTGCGAAAAAATATAAAAATCAAAATTTTTGTCTAATTGTCAAAAAAAATTATAGAAAAGGACTTGCGTATAACAAACTACCGGTAGTAGAAAAAAATTATGATATATATTTTGTAGGAAAACATTTCAAAAACACGAACTAGAAAAGAGTCAGACTTGCGCGGAACAGTTTGTCAGATATTCAAAAATTACACCATCTTCCCGTGGGGAACCCTGATGAGGATGCGAAGCATCGTGGCGGTTCCGTGTGGTTCCATTGTGTTGCCGTTATGTTGAGTGATCTGTATATTGGAAAGACTAAAAGGGGGCGCTAAGCAGACGAAGACGAAGTAAGACACAAACGCCACATACACCTCCCCTCGAAAACTATCGTGACAGTGATCCTTTCCGGCGCAGGCAAGTCACCGAAATCGGTGATAAATCGGATAAGTGGGGAGGTAAGCAGTTGTCCGTGTTCGCGCGAGCAACTGTGTGTAATCTATTCATTGTGTCAAAACTTTGGTACGTGATCCAGGTTCTGCATTGCTCGCGTGCCAATGTTCAAAGATTGCACAGGGTGTTTGCTGTCTTTATTTGGTGTTCCACTTGGGAGCGCACAAGCCGAACCAACCTGTTTAGACGAGTGGGCTGTGGGGGCCTTTCCCTGGCGCACCTTTTTCTACGCCAGGTAGAGAACCGCTTTCATTTTCTACGTGATGTGCAAAACCCTTTTTTTGCTCACCGTGTGTCAAGTGCGCCTATAGGTAGAGTTTTGCCCGAATTTGTTGTTACTTCTTGTTTTTGTGACGGTGGCATTCATGGCTATCTACGTGAGGTGGTACTTGCGGCAAGATTTTTATTCTCACGCTTTTCTTTCGAATATCTGGCTACCGTGCACAGAAAAAAGCTGTATAGAGACCTTCTTGACATCACTTTGCCGACTCCTTTGTACTGATCCCTATACAGTGCAGGGCCAGGACAAGGTATATGTCAGCGTGTGAAAAAAATGACTGTCCCGCCTTATGTAAAGTCTTTTTTCTTTAAACTACACGCGGGAGTATTACCTGTTAAAACTTGGATGATTGAAAAAGGTTTGTTTGTTCCCTGGGGCCCTGACTGCTTGGTTTGTAAAAAGCCAGAAACAGTAGAGAGAGCACGCATTCATAGAGTGTTGGGACGGGGTGTTCCTGTGGGACGTTTTGCAGAGAACACTAAAAAAGGATTTCCCGTTGGATAGCCATGGAATCAGGTTCTTGGCCGTTGAAAACTACGGTGGCGTCCCGTACGATCTTTTGATGTTGCTGGCCCTGCATAGTATATGGAAAGCTCGAATGGCAGTTCGCCATAATGATGTAGATGTGAAACCGAACAGAGAGTTGTTCTGCCAGAGTGTACGGGAGATCCTAGAAATGTACAAAGCCCAACCATCTCCACCTGACTGGTTAAATGTGTTGGAAAGGGTGGCATGGCTTCGGCCTTTTTAACAAGCGCGCACTAGCAAGTGGCGTGCTGGTGTCTTTTCGCGCTTTGTAATCCTTTTTTTTGGTTTCTATTGTGTATACCGAAGACAGGCAATAAAGAAAAAAAAGTGGGATCGAAACCGGGCGCCGCTATTTTTTTTATAGTGTAGTATCGCGCAGCTGTGGGTGTGAGGAGAGTTGCGCATGCGCAGTGTGAGTGCGGACGCCGACGCGGGACATGCCGAGACCATAAGATGCTTTCGCATCTAAAAAATCTTAGGACGCGCAGTGCTCGTGTCTTGCGGTGAAGTCCAACCTCCATTTCAAAATGTGCAATGTCGGGTGGTTCCCTGGAAGAAATCTGACGGTTTGACATTATCAGAGGCACCAATTTGCCCCGACATTGCGTAGAAACATATTTTCAATAACTGACTTTGCAGTTATGGCTAGCACAGTATTTGGGACAAGCACGCGATGCGGAAAAACATGCATGAAGTTGAAAACGGAACTCCATGGTTGGTGCTTGGCGACTTTCACGGTCAGTTATCTCTCAAAACATGAAGTTGAGCTTTATTATCATCTTCTGACTCACAGTTGTAGCCTTGCTTGCAGAAATTCGGTGCGATGTACTAGAATCATGCCCTGCAAACTTTGCAAAGTAGCTGTTGCGCGATAAAAAAAAAAGATCAGCATAACGAGCCTCCCCCATTGCAGTGCCACCTAAAAATTTTTGAAATGAAACAGTACAAAAACTTATTGGAGACTTCGTCCGAATAGACCGTTCAACTAAGCAGCAACACTAGACCCCCGGAGATACCCTCGTATGGAAACTAAACTGGCAGGCGAACAGCTGGCAGTGTTTGAAGCCCTGTCCTCGTTGGAACAGATATATGGCGACTGGGTGTGATCTTTTGACTAGCATCTGAAGTTCTTATCGCAGAAATCGGGTTAGGGTTGGGTGAAATCAGAAGCGGCAAGCTTTGTTCGAGGATCAGTCGCGAACACCCAAGGTGCCATGGCAGGTAGCCTTGAAGTTCGGCAACTGCATAGTAGTGCTAAATATGAATTTGGCGATGCAGAAACGAAACCGAAACTGTTGTAAACTGTTCGTGAATGGTCCTGGAACTGCCACACAACCTAGAGCTACGTGCGCAAAGGCAATAAAATTGCCTAAAATCATAAAATAGCTTTGCAAATAGGCACTGCTTAATATTTTCAGTCCATTTCTGAGATGATTAGTGTCATAGTGCAAACCTGACGATTGAAAATCGTTTGCTGGTTCACCTTTTATGCCCTGATAACGAAAAACAAGCACTGATGCAGTGTAATTACGAGTGGCGCGCATTCTTCTTTGGTAGCAGTGACGCGCGGTGACCACACCTCTTTTCCACACCCACGTGCTTCAAACGAGTGTCTAAAATCACGTTTTTGTTGCAAAAATGAAAACAAAAGTGATTTTGAAAGGCAATTTGCTGATTTAACTCCAAACAGCTTTACTTGTTCGAGCAACATCTGGAACGCTCTGAAAAAGCGCTCTCAAAATATCGTTCAAACTGAACGATTGTGAATAGGCGCGGTCGCGAAAGAGTTAAAAATGATCACTAGATTTCAACCCAAACCATGTACCTCCTGAGTGAGTACTTCAACTAAGTGATAAGACGCACAACAGCTGTTCTACCTGCATTTCTCATGCTGGGCGTCACGCAAAGTTGCCTTGACCCATACGTGAGTTGAACCAAGTAAATATGTCTTCGTTTACAAGCACAGGGTGGCAGAATTACTGTAGAATGTTATAACTCCTCTGAATAAACTTAACAGTGGCAATGAATATGCTTCACACTGTGCTACGATAAAGAAGCGCACTCAAGTCCTGAGCGGGCTGGCATAGCCACTGTGCCAGTGATGTTCGTATGTGCCGCAAATTGCGCTGGGTGCTGCAGCTTCGTGCCGTGTCACTGTGCGTTGCCTACATGTGGACCAACTACTTAACAGCCAGGCATGGCTTGAACTACCTTCTTGCATCATGGTACCCTGTGGGGTTGGTATGTTAGCACTAGTACACGACCACAAAACTTGGTACAGGATTCGGACTCTAGCTTTCAGAGGCAGGGAAACAAGCATTTGCTATCACATGCCAACTTTGAATTACGGAAAAAGAAAACAATTTTATAGGGTTCATGCTTTCCTTGAACACTTTAGTGGTACAGTGCAGTCCACTAATAATATCAAAAACCAGAAAAAAATAACGTTATAACCAATCATTGCAGTATATATGGACTGCTATAAAAAGTGTGTCCAACATCGTTGTTGCACCTGACTCAAATTTTCCACTTGCAGTGAAAAATATAAATTGCAGAGCATACGGTTTGAGAAACAATGCCTTCGTTTATTACGTTTAACAAGAGCATCAAGCAATCGGCGCCAGTTTATTTCACGACTCCCCAGGGTTCTCCGCTTATTTATTTCACCACCGCCCGCTGCTCCAGTTCACCGCCCACTCCCTTCGTTAGGCCACCCGTTTGAAATGCGCTCCTCAGGAACTAAAAACTACCACTATGCAAGAGCAATGCCAGCAGCAGTGGAGCGCCCCTCCCACCATCTCCTTATGTGAAAAGGAGTTTTAACAGTTGGCTTGGAAATCTCAGATTGGCAGCTGTAGGCCAATGTTTGGAGTCAATGTTCGCGCTTATAACTTTCTTATTCTGTTCAAGAGCTTTCAATTTTCACTTTGGTGGAAGCCCCACAATGCCTGGTATTGGTATCCAACCAGAGTTGTTCCATTTTTGTGATTCAAATTTGAAATCACTAAACTTCCTGCCCCCCCCCCCCCCCCCCCCGGAGTTGTTCCTCGGGAAAACCCTGCTACTGCAATGTGCATCGCATCGCAGATTCTGTGGACGCACTGTTGACATAGTACGACCATGTGAATACTTTTTGTCCAGAATTCTGCTGCACCAAACACCAGACACTACAAAGTCAGGTAAACACCGACTAGTTTTTATGTTTTTAGTGTTATTTTAAGAGAACACATTATCCGAACACGGTGTGAAATTTGTACATGACTGCTTCAGAAAACATCTCCAGTTACGTTGTCGACCTAAGTTACCCAACACACATTATGCTCGCTGCAACTCTTCAGTAACAGGGGAACTGCATTATGTGAGTGCAACTTATTGTACATCCATCTCAAATACCATGGCAACGAAATCAAAGTCGCTCATAAGCAGGTGTTCTGCTCTGACCAAAAAAAATGATGCACATACAAATGCTTACCTCTGAATGAATGCAAGCACTGCAGCCACCTCGTTGCACCATTTTATGTTAAGGCAACACTAGGCAGGGGTGTAGGCAGGGGCGTAGCCAGGGGTGCCACACCGGTCCCGTGCCCCCCCTCCCGAGATGTTTCGTGCCAGGCTGGGGTGCGACTAAAGTTGCCTGAAGAACCACCTGAAGTCGTCTGCAGGCGTAGAACCTGCAGTTTTAAGGACATTCTTGTTCATATAAAGCTGAAAACAAGGGCTACGTCAACATCCGGTCCCTGTGCCTGTTCCAGATGCTGTACATCTCAACATACTTAGCCCGGCTACATTTCGCGCCGGATGCACCGAGCTGCGCCGGGAACCTGCCGCGAGCCGATCGAGGCTCGCGGCAGGTTCTCGTTTGCTTCCATTAAGTGTTTGCCTCCACTTCCGCCCGACGAACTTCGGGCACTGCGAGCCACTCACGAGCACACTCATGATCACGCTCACGAGCACGTGCCCGCATAACCGCCTGCTGTACGGATGAACGAATCACCCGTGGCCTACCGATAGACCAGCGAACGGGAATTTAGGTCATCATAATCATCATGTAAGCTCCTTAAAGGGGCACTGACACAAAATTTTGAAGGCGAGATAACGTCGGAGATAGATTGGTGGGAACACATATACATCATCTGCAAAATATCAGCGGCGAATACAGCCTAGAACATATTTAAAATCAATTTTGAAGTGTGCGAAACGCAACCGAGCCGCCAGCAGAGGACCACGCGCAATTGTAAATAAACAACATCCAAACACGTCACGAGTTTGTGTTTGCCGCTTCCGCGCTACCGGCGTTTTACGCGGGCTCGCCCGGCTCGCCGCTCCAATCGGAGGGCCGGAGGGCGGAGCTTCTGCTCTCGAGAACGAACGACCCGATCGTTGGCGGTGGAGGCGCCGTGATTTCGTCAGGTAATCGGGCAGCTGGCCGCGACCAAAGTTCTACAGCGATTCCAGGCACTCTGTTTCTATTACTGTTTATTACCATTGGATGCGAAAACGCGCCGGACGCACGAAAAGCTCACTGAGCTAGCCGCACGGTCGCTGTGCAGGCGGCGGCCACGGCCGCGAAGTGGCCCAGGCCGGCTCAGGTAGCTCGAGTGATAGCTTGTTACCGCTGCACGAAATTGTCCCCAAGTCCCGACCATAGTGGCTTACATGAGAAAGGAGTTAATGATGCGATGGCGGGTTGCATTAAAAATTGTCATCTGCACCGCTTACGAGAGCGACAGTCGAATATCCGTCGCAGTTCTGAGCCGAACACATCTGTAGGCGGACCTGTAGGCAGACCGGCCGGCTGCTCCCAGCGCGCGTCTTGCCACCCACCGTCTCGAGCGTCGCGCGTCGTTCTTTAGCCGCGGTAGCATTTGCACTCGCAGCGCCTGCGTCACATCCACGGTCACTTTTTAATTAAGCGCCTCACGAGATCAGTACGTGGGGGCATTCGCAGAAACTGCCGTCGATGCGGATTCAACAGTGCTACGGCGGCTCTGCTCTGTGATATCCCTCCGATGGTCACGTGGTCAGCTTTGTTCACACAAAATCCACAAAATCCATCGTTTCGCGGCACTCGCTGAAACCGAAACTGCGACTGGCAGCATTTAAAATCCCTCTAATTAAACAACCGTCGCACGCTGAACCAAATGAGGTTTCTACAGGTTATAAGTAGGTCACTAGCTACTTATCGCAACGAAAAAAACAAGATGCTAAATTTTTGTGTCAGTGCCCCTTTAAGGTGGGCTTTACTGTTAGCATTCAGCGTACACAAATCGCATGTTGAAGTCAGTTATTTCAAGCTTTGTTTGAAAAACAACGCGATAGAAGCCTTGCCTACACATTTCCCCCTCCCAACTTTTGGTAGAGTACGCCCTCCCCCTCCCCCCCCCCCCCCGGAAAAAATTCCTAGCTACGCCCCTGATAGTAGGCATCCTAAAGCAACTCCAAGATAGAAAGAAATGTCACGTCTTCAAAAAAATTTGCAACGTCAATAATTACTATTTATGAGCAATTAAAGATGCCTCCAGCTGGAAAAAAAAAAGAAAAAAAGGAGGAAAGGAATTTAAAAAAGAATGTTGAGACGAACTGTGTACGCCTTATTTGTCAGCTGTAGGCACGTGTTAGAATTCAAAAGTTCTTGAAAACTCCCTGCGTCAAAACATGAGGAAAGATTTTGTGTGGACCATGATTCCTGCGTAACCTATGCAGTTCTGGTTTTCAAATAAAAGAAACCAAAATGAAGTCAAACGCCTCAAGTTATATCACCAGAAAAGCAAACTATTAACAAATAAAGCTAGCACAGCAAAGCTTGTGGAAGAAGGCAGAATTGACAATCACAGTTGTAAATTAGAATCTCGCAGTTTCACAAGCCCTTTTTAGTCACTCAGAAGAGTAGCAAGGATAATGACAACTATACTGTGCTTGAACGCGTATCCAGAACTACTGCTCAGTAGTGTGAAACATTGGTGGCTGAAAAATGAAGCAGTGTTTATGTCATTACCCGAGATGGGTGAACGACTCAGCTCATTACCTTTCACCTCACCTTAGACAAATTAGTTATCTGAAGTAGCCTCGCAAGCTCACCTCAAGCCCACATTTACCTTGCCTGTATTTCTGGACCTTACCTGGCAAGCTCGCCTCTAGTTCAGTTGAGTACAACTGAGTTTGACCTTGCCTGAGCCGCAACCCACCCTCAGCCTCACTTCAATGTTGACCGCGTATGAACCTCAAGCTCATAAGCCAACACTTTTATCTCAAGTTGATTAGAAACATTCTTCGAAGACCTAGCTGCCTTTATGCACCTGAAATGGACACTTCATATACAGGGTGATCAAAGTTAAGTCAAGAGGTTTTTTTAAAATTGGGCACTTAGATTTACGCGAAGACCACCGCACGCGAGCATTCCGGAGGCCGCGTGCGGTGAATCACGCGATGCAGGTGCCGGGGGCCGTATCACGATCGGTCAGACATTGTAACTGCTTCCCCCGCATAGCTTTTTTCCCCATGCAATCCCAAAGAAAATAGAAAAATGACCTTGCGAAGCGTTAACTTATATTTCAGGTTTTTAGCCCACGTACAACATTGTGGTACAAGCTGGTTTGTCCGCGCGACGGATAAGTTAGTTCGTCCGCACGACGGGAATGCTTTGCGGGAAAGCTGACGCGCAGCGCTTTTGTCATTACGCGACATTCACACACAAGCCAAGAACTACACTGACAGGGGCACCGGAATTACCAACTCTGTGCTTGGCGCACTAGTAACTTCTCACAGTTCATAAGACGCCCCGTTATCTGTAACGCGTAATCACTGCGGTAGGGAAAGCCTTTGCCCCCCGAAGATAAGTGTTCGCTCTCCCGCCGCGACGCTATTAGTCGAACGATATCAGGTGCCCGAAATATCAAACAAAGAAATGCCAGCACAGACATTCACCTCCACAGTTCACCTCACTCGCGCTTACTTTGCTTCCCTAAAAGGCCGCCTTCTGGCCTGCGGTGTAAATACCTCGTTGTGCGACGAACTCGTCAGCTAGCTGAGCTGCATGATCCACAGTATTTACCCCTGGCCTATCTTGCACCCAGTGTCTCAGGTTTTTTGGTAGACGGCGGCAAAACTGCTCGAGGCCGAAGCACTCAACTACCTTGTCATGCTCTCCGAAAGTCTTCGCCTCTTTGAGCCACTCTTCCATGTTAGCCCTCAGATTATAGGCGAACTCCAAGTACGACTCGCCCTTAGCTTTCTCAGCTTCACGGAACTTCGCGGCGAAATGCCTCTGCCGACAGCCTGTACTTACGCTGGAGGCTCGACTTGAATTTCTCGTAGTCCTCCGCCTCCTCCTTTGGCAAGCGGTCCATCACATCGGATGCCTCCCCTGGTAAAAGCGTAAGCAGCTTTTGCGGCCATGAGTCTCGGCTAAACTGGGCCCTCTCGCACGTACGTTCGAAGTTGACCAAAAAAATACCGATGTCTTCTCCTAGTTTGTAGGGTCGCATTAGGTCACTCATTCGAAACGTAGGTCGCTCAGTCGCCGAAGACTGCACGCTTGGCGCGCTGCTGTCCCTCTCACGCCTAGATCGAGATGTCTAGATGTCTAGACGCTTCATTTCCAGCTGATGCTGTCGCTTCCGTTCCCGGTTTCTTTCCTCGCGTTCCTGTTCATGTTTTTTCTCCTCGTGTTCCTGTTTCTGCCTGTTCTCGTTCCTCACGCTGGCGCTCAGCCTCTGCAGCCTGACGTTTCGTGGTCTCCCTGTCATCGATCCGCTCAATGCATTCCGAAAGCTCGTCATCGTCAGCCCCAACAGCGAGTCTAGCCTGTATCAGCTCTGGCTTTCTCAGCGATTCCGTAACATCCAAGCGCAACTCTTTTGCAAGCTCCAAAAACTGCGGTTTTTTCAACGGCTTAAAATTCATGGCCGGTGTAGAGTACTGCTTTCCCACTGCTCCAAAATTGTTTTGCGCGAATAACCCACGCGGCAAAACACACGCCCTACCAGCTATACTCAGAAGCCTGGTAAAACTCAATGAAGAAAAGTCCCGCACTCACCATTGACCGCCTTGAATTCTGCGAAGTCCGAAGCCACCTTGACCTACGAGGTGTTGGATCTCGCACCGCTGGCTCCAGGTGTTACGAAGTTGCCAACCGACCGCTGCCAACCAGTTGTTGCAACGTCATCCCACCGCTGACAACCCGTTGCTGCATACGGGAAGGCGTACCCGAGACGAGCTCCGTCGCCTCCGACATGTGTGTGGTAGCGTGGTGAAGCGAGCGGCCAGCCAATGTTGCAGCCTTGAAGAAGACGAGATGCCGAAGGCAAACTTAACTTGTTTACTTCATGGCGAGAGATGGCCGAAGCCAGACAACACCAATGCCCCGACGGGCGAGGTTACAGTGCAGGACTCTTGCAGAGTGACAGCATTGATTCACTGCTCAAACAGGAACGAACTACAGCGCTTGGGGGGTCTTATTTATACCCAAAGCGCCAACGGTCAAACAAGCGCTCCCTCTAGATTGTGCACACGACACGAACGGCACAGACACACACAGCACTCTTTCCAGAGTTCGTGAGCGGTCGGTATGGTAGCGGCGGACGCTGACTCCGAGAGAGGGGAGAAGGAGGTCTCCGCTGACTCGTCTGCCACCGTTGAAGCAGACTCGTCTGCCACCGCCGAAGTTTGAACCACGCCGATATAGTGATTCAGACATGTAGCGACGAATTTGAATCCGTCGGCTGCAAGCGTGAGTCACCGACAGGGGAGCCTGCTTGATAGGCGCACGTAGTGGAGATTTTGCCACACAGCCGAGGAGTATTGCACAAAGCGCTGCGGCGGGCTGGTTCGTAACAGCGGCTTCGGACTTCGCAGAATTCACGGCGGTCAATGGTGAGTGCGGGACTTTTATTCACTGAGTTTTACCAGGCTTCTGAGGGTAGCTGGTAGGGCGTGTGTTTTTGTCGCGTGGGTTATTTGCGCAAAACTATTTTGGTGCAGTGGGAACGCGGTACTCTAGACTGGCCATGAATTTGAAGGCTTGAAAGAGAGAGAGAGAGAGAGAGAGAGAGAGAGAGAGAGAGAGAGAGAGAGAGAGAGAGAGAGAGAGAGAGAGAGAGAGAGAGAGAGAGAGAGAGAGAGAGAGAGAGAGAGAGAGACCACTTTATTTCACGGCTGGGTCAGGGGGAGGAGGTGGCGGTGGCCCAGAGGGCCTCCGCGACCTGTTGGGCCCTGGAGACGAGGGTGGTCTGGGTCTCCAGGGTCGAGATCCGCAGGGCCTGCTCCCAGTGGGTGGGTGTGGGGAAAGGGGGAGCGCGGGAAGGCTTGAAAAAACCGCAGTTGTTGGAGCTTGCAAAAGAGTTGCGCTTGGATGTTTCGGACGGGCTGAGAAAGCCAGAGCTGATATTGGCTATACTCGCTGTTGGGGCTCATGATGATGAGCCGTCGGAATGCATTGAGCTGATCAATGGCACGGAGACCGCTAAACGTCAGGCTGCAGAGGCAGAAGCTGAGCGCCAGGGTGAGGAGCGCGAGGAGAAAAAGCGAGAACTTGAGCTAGAGAGGCAGAAACAGGAACAACAGGAGGAAAAGAAACGAGAGCATGAGCTCCTGCTCGAGCAAGAAGCGACGGCATCAGCTTGAAATGAAGCGTCTAGAGATCGAGGCGTCTCGATCTAGGCGTGAGTGACAGCAGCGCGCCAAGCGTGCAGTCTGCAGCGACTGGGCGACCTACGTTACGATTGAGTGACCTAATGCGACTCTACAAGGCAGGAGAAGACATCGGTCTTTTTTTGGGCAATTTCGAGCGTATACGTGCGAGAGCACCCAGTTTAGCCGAGACACATGGCCGCAAAAGTTGCTTACGCTTTTTTATGAACGTTTGTTTTGCGTTGATGAGTATGGGTTTTGGGTATGAGTTGATGGTGATTAGATGAAAATGAATATGTTCGCTTCGCGGATGAAGTCAAGGAGTGAACGATGATAACGCCCATGTATCCATGCGGCGTATGCGGAGCGTCGTCTACGCGGAAGCCCGTCGCCGCAAGATGCCGCAGTCTCGTCGGCCTCAAGGCGAGGCACGACCACAGCAAGTGGTGAAGGCCGGCGATCGCGTCGCTGCGGTGGTAAACTGATCAACCACTGATCAAACTGAGCAACCTTGGTATTGAGGCCAGTGGCGGTCACGGCGGGAGTTAAGGCCCCTAATTATCCTGAGCGCAACCTCCTCGGAACAGGTAAGACCCGAGGGGAGGGTGGCAGCACACGGTGGAATGAGAGCACGTGTGCGGCGCCGGAGGTGTTCTTTTCTCGTCACCAGGAGAGTGGCATCATCCAGCTCTAACGGGGAAGTCGGAGGTAGAACAGATGCTGCAAGTCGGGCTGCTCCGTCTGTCTTGCAGTGGTCTGTGAGTAGGTCACGTGGAACCCATTCATTCAGAATCTTGTGAGCGATTCCTGCCGCAAGTTGGTGAATACTCTGAGCCAGCACAGGGCTACGACTAACTAACCGTAGTAGGTGAACTGCTTGTAAAGCATCGGTGCGAACTACGATGCGCGCCCACGACTGCAAAGTCATTCCGGTTACAGCAATCAGAGCCTCTCTATGGCTACAAGTTCTGCACAGAACGATGATGGAGGTTCCGGGACCATAAATCTGGACGTCTTGCTGAGGGCTGCATGGCTATATTGCAGTGGCAATCACAGTATCTTGTATACTGGCGTCGGTATATCATATGGTAGAGCCGGGTGGAAGGTGGCTATCCGTGTCGGCGATGCGTTGTTTGAGGGCCGACGCTGGAATGTTGGAATCTGGACGACGAAGGTCAGTTGGTTTGTTGCCACTCGATCGCATGAACTGCCACGGGGGAAGTACTCGCGGCGGTAGGGCTGGTAGCGTATGAGAGACTGCGTAAGCTATTAATGCTCGCGCAGAATCACTCAGTGCAGTCTTCAATTTCCGAGCTTCGCGACGTTGGTGAACAAGTTCATCCGACGTGTTCAGTTGGGCTTGTGCCTGGAGAGCAACTATAGGGGTGATGCGTGGAAGCGCAGTAATTGCTCTCATAGCCTCTCTGTTAATCGCTTCCAGTCGATCCCACTGTGTTGCCGTCAAATGCTGGAACTGAGCAGAGTACACCAAGCGCAGTTGTAAAACTGCTCTCACTATTTGTCGCGCCACGTGTGAGCTGGCTCCACCAGCTTTGGGAGCAATACGGCGTACTAGTGCCAGCGTTTGAGCAGCTTGGTGTTTAGCCTGAGCAAGCCAAGCTGTCGCCGTTCCTGACTGGTGTATCAGCAATCCCAGGACTTTGATTGCTGGGCTCTCCTGCAGTGGTTGCCCAGCCAGATGAAGGCGGATGGGACAAGCAGCAAGCTTTCGGCGGCCCCAGCGGTTGGCAACGGATGTGTATGTTTTACTCGTTGATAGCTGAAGGCCCACCGAAGAGGCAAAGGCTGCGGTGACATCCAGGGCTGACTGCAGGGAACTCGCTTGAGTTTCCAGGTCATGGTGAGTGCTCCACATGGCGATGTCATCCAGTGTTGCCGAATGGGCATCTCCATTCCATTCCAATTTCATCCCAAGGAATTGAAACTTGTCGTGATTCCATTCCTTTCAATTCGTCGGAATGACCAAATTTAGCCCATTCCCCCTGCAGGAATGGACGGGCAGTCCAATTCCATTCCTTTAATTTCTCAACGCAAAAACTCCCTCAGGTGCTCTATCGAGTTATCGGGGAACACAACACAAATCTTACGTTATCGTACGCTTTGAAAACTGCAAAAATATGAAAAATGTGTCGCTTGTCACCGATTTGGAAGGTGGTAGCAGGTTGATTACATATCTCGTGCAGAACCACTACACTTCTAATGCAAACGTTTACCATCTCTTCCTAACTAAAGTACAGAGAAGTGTGAAAGCTAAAAGTGCGTCCTACTTTCGCTGAAAGTGCGTCCAGCCGATCGTCAACCCTTCAAACACCCAAATCGCAAGCGAAGAACCAACCCATGCGACGAGTTCTCGCACAATAAGTAAACGCATCTACGAAGGTATTAATAAATGTACATGGTTACGTGGTCTATGAGACAAAGATTTACTATTGTACCCCGCCTTCATGATCGACGCGTTTCTTGTCTCATTTAAAACCGTTCTTTTTTGCGATTTTCAAGTAACCGCTTTGATACAATGGAAGGCCGGTTTCAGACAGAGACAGACAAAATATTTGCGGTCCCCGGTTTCGCGCACGCACCGTGTGTCCAGAGATGTTATCATAGCTTTTCGGTCGAGCAACCGGTCTTTGGGGAAATGTAATCATTTTTTCACAGAACGTCATCGGTCCCGCCAAGAAAGCTTTCGCTTTCAAAAGGCGCAGTGTCAGACCACTGCCCCTTTTTGGATAACAAGTAGCGGAACCCCGCTACTTATTATGATATTTGCATGTTAGCATGTTTTCACGGTTTCTTCCTGCGCCATGCGAGATGAAGCAGATATTACGTTGATGTCTGCTTTTTCCGTTTGGTGCCTCAGTCTGTCACGTTCGTTCTTGCTATCAGCTTTGCGTACCGTCGTAACAGCGTAATTAGGATGCTGTGGATAACTAACAGGTATGTCGCACGAAGATTTATCACCTTTACGCATTCTAAATGCTTACTTGAATAATTTCAAGGCAATTTACAGCACTGAGCACTAATGCTACTGTACCAACGCGAGAGACGGAAGGGCAGCATCATGGAACACCGTTAACAGTTTTGCATTCACCGTAGGAAAATGGCCACCGCTTCCACGTTGACTTTAATTTCGCTTGTTTATTGCCCTGGCAGTACCTCAGCCCAGTACGTTCAATACAGGGCATTATTTATGACCCCCTCATTTAAAGCGACAGAACTCTATCGTGACGGGGGCCCTGCAGGCAAATAAAGAAGTATGGCCAGACAATTTGTTTCCATGAACGCGCAAACAACATGCACGAGGACCTGATAAGAATTTTGAAACGAGGCCTTCCTGCCTGAATAGTGGCGATACTCCAACTTTCAAGCCGATGACTAAGGCTCAGTAATCAGATGAGTTTGTACCAAGCCGCAAAGGCCACGTGTACAGAAACACAGCAACCAAACTACGAACCAGTTTGGCACAACTGGAGGAAAGGGCCACACTTTTGGATCGAATCAAAGCACGGTGTCGCACTGCTGAGAGCTGTCAAAACACTTGCAAACATATTTAATATCTAATGTCATAGTCATATTTAATATCTAATGTAATGGTATATCACAGCCGCCCACTACTGTAGCAGAGCGTGGAGGTAGAAAGCCCAGTATCACACCCGCAGCCCCCTTCTTACGACTATGGCGGGTTCCGGGCAAACAGGGCCCTCACCCACAATTTTCTTTTTGTTTCCTTGGTTTTGATTTGCTAGAGCTCCGGGACCCCGCTACAACCGACGGACAAGCCGGGCACGGAGGATGGGAGCAGAACGCCAAGAAGACTCATTTGGTGTTTCATGCGCGAACGCTATGTATTGCTAGCTCCAAGATTTCACAGCATCAACTTGTGGTAAGAAACACCGTGGCTTCGGATGCGCACCGTTCGTATTCCCCAGCCCCTGCTTCTGGATGCTATACCCCGCCTGCTGGCCTGGACACACAGCACCTGAGCCTCACACGGCGGTCTGCCATCGGAGCCACGGACCGTTGTACAGAGAAAGCTACGCTCAAAAAGTTTGCCAAAGAACGAAGAGCCGACTTAAAGTCGCCACCAGCCCGGTGGCCAGGCGCGCTTGCGCAGCTCGAAGTTAACTTTCACACGCGCTGCCGCAGGCTGCACGGATTCGGTTACTCAAGATGCCGGGTATGCGTTCTCGTTTTCGTCGCCGGTTATCCGTTGAGATATGCCGACGCAGTCATCGCCACAGACTAATTAAGTAGTCGGAAGGCGCCAGCGATGGTGCCACCTTCGTCTAAAAAATCACCATTTCATTCCCATTCCATTCCGGGAAAAAAACACCCCATTCCCATTCCATTCCTCCCAGCGTTGTCCTCATTCCATTCCCATTCCATTCCGGTACCTCGAAAAGGTGGACTGGATCCGGAGTGATTCCAATTCCGGAGTGCTAATTCCGCAACACTGATGTCATCGGAGTAAATGAGAAATTTAACATCCGGTACATCATGAAGGCGCCATGCCAGTGGTCTGAGCCAATACCGATGATTGTGGCACACCACGTACAGGAACAAAGGACCCAACAGCTTGTCCGTGAAGGCGTATGGCAAATGTCCTGTCTTCAAGGAATGACTTAACGAACTGCCGTACCCACATGGGAGGGTGGAGCATATCAATTGAGTCCAGGATAGCAGCGTGACTGATGTTGTCATACGCTTTTTGGATGTCCATTGCTAGGATGGTCCGAACACCATGACTGTGGGTTGACGACAATGTTCAAGTTGCCAAAACGCCAGCCCGTCCTCGGTGCCAAGTGATGGGCGAAAGCCGATTTGCGCGGGGTGGTAATACCCATGCTGTTCAAGCCACCACGACAAGCGAGTGGATAGAATTTCCTCTACAAGCTTTCAAACCGTCGCCGTAAGTGATATTGGCCGCAGGTTTTCTAGCACCATCGCTGGCTTGCCAGCTTTTGGTATGGGAACGACGTGCGCTGCTTTCCAGCTGCCAGGGACGACTCCACTAAGCCATAACACGTTGATTGAATCGAGGAGCTGAGCGAGCACATAATTGCTTAAATTCTTGAAGGCTTCGTAAGAAATAGAGTCTGGACCAGGCGCAGTTTTCCGCTTAGCACAGTATATATGGCCGCAAGCAATTCTTCCATCGTAAAAGCCGTCCCAATACCTTCGTTGTCAGAAGGCAATAGAGGCTTGTCCACATGTGCAGGGAGGAATCGAGGGGAAGGCAATAGATTTCGGACAGGTGTCGCATTGTAGAACGAAAAAAAAGGCTCTGGCCGCTTCCTTAGCAAAATCTTCGGGACATAGCCTAGCCGCAGCGCAAAGCAAGCATGGGCAGCCGGATCCAAAGGGCGCCGTCCACGTTCCATCGCCCGGAATGTTCGCCATAGAGAGGAATTCGAGGTCTTCGAGGAAAACCCTTCCCACCAAGTATACCACTGACGCGCGATAGGTCCTTTTCGCATCGGCGTGCCTTCGCTGTTAGGGACTGCAAGCGCGCACGGGCGTTTGGAGAAGCCGGGTCACGAGATGCTGCAAGATCTGCTTGCCTGCGAGCAGCCCAGAGATTAAGGAAGCCGATATCTGGCGCAGGCCGATTCACGTCCCCCCATGTGGTAGTGGTGGCACCAACGAGCGCACTTCGTATACTGTCGACAAGGTCTGTTGCCGCCTCCACAGACGGGGCAGCCAGCCCGGAAACTGCCCCAACTCACGACACAGCACTTGCGACGCAGCCGGCGGGCCCGCGACGGGTGTAGTCTTATGATGATTGGGTGGTGATCACTCCCCCATCAATCGGGCTTCAGGTGCCCTAAAGGAGTGCCTGGCCCCAACCACCAAGTGAGGTTTGGTGAATAAAACGCCCCGCGGGAATACTGCACCGCTCGTGTCGCTGTGCCGGGCTGGTTGAGCAGCACAAAGGACGCATCCACAAACGCATCCCGCACACGCCTGCCACGGGGACTTGATACGGGATAACCTCACTCTGAATGGGGTGCATTAAAGTCCCCACCCACCACAATTGGGCACCCTGGGTATTGCTGACGAATAGCCAATAGCCAGCCCAAATTAATGCGTGAGGGTGAGCCACCTGCTGGCCTAAGCAAGAAACGACGACCACTGTTGTCCTTGTAAATTGAACTGCAACTGCAACTACCTCCTGATACGAGTTGCAGCACCGTTCAACGGAGAGTTGAATTTGCGGGTGACACGCCGCCACATACACGGCCGCCTTTCCCGGAGGCGCCGCAGCGCGCACACGACGAGCGACCATAGATGGGGACACATGACCACTGAAACCCGAAATAGAAGCAGAGCGTTTGTTTCCTGAAGAAGCAGAGCACAGACGTGCAGCTTGTTGTTGAAGATACGAGTCTTTAGCTCACCAATCTTCGATGAAATGTCCCCTGCAGTTCCACTGTAAGACGCCGGATACACGTGGAGTCGCCAGGGTGACTAAGCGTCCAAGCGCTGTAGGAGTACTGCTGTCACCATAAAACGCAAGAGCGACGAGGTCGAGTTGTCGGGAATCGCGGACGAGTTTTGCGATCCGAAAAAGGGCGGCGGCTGGAGCATCGTAGGTTCGGGTGTTGAAGACAGGTCTGCGCGTTGGTCAGGTCGCTTCCGGCGTAAAAGTAACTCTCGGTGCCGCCGGAGTGTAGTGAGTTCTGCTACGAGTTTAGCAATTTGCTCATCAACAGCCGCCGTGTCGACACCATCGGGTTCTGGCATAGGTGTATGCTGCACGGAACTCGTTTGGCGGCGACGACCCCCTCGTCGTGCAGCATCATTGAACAATACTGGTCGTTCAGGTGCAGAACACAAATCAGGCAGGTCTGACCAGTCTTCTTCATCCCACTGTAGAGCCGAAAAACGGTTGGCTGTCGGTACGGCAAATGTGTTCATTTTGACTGCTTGGAGCCTGTGGTTTTGACGGCGGCGTAATGTTTCGGTAGCCTTTCGCTTGGTCGGGCACGTAGGCGATGTGATGTGGTGATTGTTACTTTTGCAGAGGCCACACTCGTAAGACACCTTGCTCTCAGCCATTTCCTCATCCTGACTTGAGTAAGGGCAAGACCTGTGCACGTGGCCAGGTCGAAAGCATCTGTAACAGTACACAACACTAGACTTGCAGGATTGGGGTCACAAAATGCACCCGTAGTAGTACAAGCAGGCGGGGGGTAGGAGGTCCTTGCAGCGTTACGAGGCAGGAGACCTTTTTTTCCCATGTAGCGTGCTGCTATGATGCGGTGAGTAGGGCAGTAAAGCTCCCGCTGGAGCACCGCCTGATCTTCGTTGCAGTCGACACCGTACACAATGTAGCGTTGCAAGTCAGACCCTTCAACTAGGTACACTTGCACGGGAACCACATCTTCGGGTGTGATCGTTATGAACTTGAGCATTTGCAGGCGATCTACTGCAGTCAATGTCGGGAGCCACACAGCAATCGTGTTTGACTTCGGGTGAACAGCGAAGCCGCGAAAGCCGTTGGTGCCGAGGCAGGAGTCGAGGTTCGCTTGTAAGATTAGGTTCGGGATGGTTGCAAGGTATTTAGGTGTTAAAGCCTTAACCGTGGCCTTGTACCGGACTGATCCAGGTGTAAAATCGACTGGTGGTCCATGGTGAGGCAAGAACGCTTCCCTTGAGAATCACGAGGGGATGATTTCTTTTCGTGTTCTAATATGGGCCGCTTATAGCCAACGCGATTGGTTGTGGACGTTGATGGTGAAGCGGATGTCTCAGAAGACAAGTCTTGCGTCTTGTTTACTGAGGTAGTCGTGTTGGTCTTTTGGAGGTGCGATGCAGCTTGTGTTTCATCCCGAACCACGGGTTGAGTGGCCATTGGCACGGAAGGCTCGGAAACCGATTCGCTCACCGGATGCCTCGGATGTTGCTGTCGTGCCGAAAGCATCGTAGCCTTGTCTGGGTGGCGCCGGAGGATCCGAAGTTGGTGGGGTCGCCGTTGTTAGAGTTCGCAGCGGAGGCGGAGACGGCCCCGCCGAACCTGCGCCGGCCAAGCTAGGCGTATACCCTGTGCTGGATGATCGTGGACTACCGCGACGCCGAGAAAATCGACAGATGACAGGGAGACTGGTAGCGGGCATGCCTCCGTTACCTGTTCTGACGATGTAAACACGATTCTCTTGGCGTAGGGGAAATATTTCCGCGGTGTGCGAGATTTTCCTACAGAGGGATGTGAAGCCACTTCTGTTGCCTTCTTCCTTTTTTTTGCCAGGTGAGGCATCCGACGTGATGGCCCGCTTGCCAAAGGAGGAGGCGGGGGACTACGAGAAAGTCAAGTCGAGCCTCAAGCGTAAGTAGAGGCTGTCGGCAGAGGCGTTTCGCCAGAAGTTCCGTGAAGCCGTGAAAGCTAAGGGCGAGTCGTACTCGGAGTTCGCCTATAAGCTGAAGGCTAACATGGAAGAGTGGCTCAAAGAGGCAAAGGCTTTCGGAGAGCCCGTCAAGGAAGTTGAGTGCTTCTTTCTCGAACAGTTTTACCGTCGACTACCGGAGAACCTGAGACTCTGGGTGCAAGATAGGCAAGGGGTAAATACTGTGGATCAAGCAGCTCAGCTAGCCGACGAGTTCGTCGCACGTCGAGGTGCGCAGGGGCCGAAAGACGGCCAAAAAGAGTTCAGGCCGAGGCCTGATAAGTCAGGGCGGAAAGGCAAGAGAGTTCCCCAGGAAGATGGTGGAGGTAGCAAAGTCGTTCTCTCGGGTAGTGAAACGGACCTGGAAAACGAAAAGAGCGCAGACGTCAAGGAGCAGCGCTGAAAAAAGCTTTTGAAGCGCGCAAACGGGCTGCGTGTTATAACTGCGGCGAGAGGGGGGATTTCGCTGCGTGTGGCAAGAAGCGCAAACTCGTCTTTCACGTGCTAGATCAGAGTGAGGACCGCAGGCAGTTTCTGGAGCCATACGTACGTGAGCTCGTGGTCAACGGTAAACCGTGCCGAGTCCTTCGCGACTCCGCGGCGACGGTAAACATGGTACAGTCTTCGTACGCTGAACCAGATCAGAGTGTTTGGGTGAAGCAGGCCGTAGCGGCACCGAACGTGCGCCTGCCGATTGCTACAGTCAGCATCGCAGGTCCGTTTGGTGAACTTGTCACGCAGGCGGTGATATCCCCACACCTTCTTCCAGAATACAGGTACCTATTCTCGAACAGGTCTGGTCAGCTGTTACGCGAACAGGGTGAGATTTTCGAAGCGCTTCCGCGCAAACTATCAGCTGAGCTCGCTGCGAAGGGCACAAGTAAGAATAGTGTCACCACCTGTGAGAGGAACAGCGAGACTCGGAAAGATAGCGAGGATAGTGCATATCCGGAGGCTCACGACAGAGGGCAGCGCACGTCCGCTGTGTGTAAGGCCATGCTGTGAGCGGAGATGTTTCAGCGCCGTGTTCGGAGTGCTCAGGTTCACGGGAGGCCTTTAAAACGGCTGCTGACCCGAACGTGCGCAGTTCGCAGGCTAACGACGTTCCGCGGGAAAGCCTAAACCAGGGTGTCGAACCGGAATTTTTTCGGGTTCGGTTCGGGTTCGGGTTCAAACCTTTCGGGTTCAGTTCCGGTTCGGTTCCGGAGCACCATTCCATTCCGGTTCGAACTGGTTTGAACCGGTTCGAACGGGCTCAAACGGGTTCGGAGAGAAAAAAAAGCAGGAGTGTTTTTTGTGTTTAATTTTTTAGTGCTGCGTTTTCGTTTCATTGTAACGTCGGTATAAAAACAAATTCATATTGTAAATTCCTTTGTGCAAACGTTCTCATTTTGGCTATTCAAAGAGACCCTGCAACCCTTTTTTCAATTTTTTCAAAATCTCAAATGCTTCCAGAACGTAGTCAACGAACACGTGCAATGCTTAGATTATAGAGGGTCGCAAAACACCCCAGCCAAAAATTACCGTTCTATATCTAATAGACAACTTGGAAACTTGCTCAAAAGATTTTTCTCTCTTTCCCTACTCCGGCCGCCGTAAAAAAGTCATTACAGCAGTGGAGGGGCTATTGGCCGGAATTCCTTCAGCTGCAGCAATGAACGCATTCGATAGCCACGTAATAAAATTAGAGATGCTTGCGCTATACTAGTCGCGCAAGGCCTGGAGGATTTTTTTTATAAGCACTGAAGGACACACCGCCACGTATCAGTAGGTTTGCAATTGTTTATTTACATGTTCCGTCGTCGCGTTTCACTGTGGTAGTAGTAATCATCGTCAAATCCATCTATATGGTCGTTTTCCTCACGCATGATTGGCGGCCGTTTTCTCCTCACGCTTTCACGCGTGTTCGAGAGTGGAGCGCGTCAACACGTTCTAGAACCGGTGGCAGCCGGGTCCGCGAACTATGCGTCTGTAGCGCCAGCTGTCTTGTGCATCCCCCTTGAGGCGCGGTCACGCATGAAATGTTTTCTTGGTATTTTTTCCGAGCGCCAAGCGTAAGCCTGGACGATGCCAGGCGCTCCACGTAAAGCGCCTGCTCATGAGAGCGGTGAGCGGCGGGAGTAACTATGACTCGGAGGTTTTCTGATGACGCCGCACACAGTACAGCCAGAAACAACAGCTTTGCTGTTAAACATGCTGCAGCTTGCGCTACTGGCACAAGGCTGGAGAAACAGCGGAGCTGAGGCTAATCCTCGCTTTTTCCGATCTTGCTCTTTTCCTAGGTTTTTCTGGGCTTCGCTCAGTTTTTTAGGTTTCGCGATGTTCTGGCTAGGCTAGGCTAAGTGTGGAGGGGTGAGGCCAAGTTTACCCGGTTTCTACAAGGCCGTTCCGGTCGGTCCCCAACACTGACAGCGGATCCCAGGGGGAAGAAGCTGGGTCCACGTTCAGTTTCACTGTTTCTGCAGCCTTGCGCCACTAGTGAAGCTGCTCCCTTTCTCTTTTTGCTTTGCTTTGCTTTGTAGTATCCCAAAAAAGACTCTCACCTTTAAGATGGTATCATACGCATTTGCCCCTTGTGCTCACACTCGTGCAAACGCGAAAGCCGGCTCCACTGTTACACAGTGCTTTCTGCGGTGGTGCACCATTTACATGCGGCGCAGGTTTTGTTCTTGGTATTTTTTTGCGAACGCCACCGGACCAGGTTCAAGCTTAAGCAGCTCCGCTGTTAAAGGAAAGCCACACAAGCAATGCAGAAATGGAAGGCGTATCTGCTGCGACCAGCAAAGCAGGCAGTGCCGCTCCGTGCTGCGATAGCTACAGCTTTCGCAGTGCTTCTACACGCGAAGAAAAGAGTGGAAGCGTTTATCGGAAGTTTTGCAGAGTTCCTTTAATTGCACAATCCACTGCAAAATGTTTTCCATGGGAGGTCAACGATCACAACATTAACTTAAATGATATAAAAGGCTCACAGGGACACTTAAAGCTGCTTGTGTGTGTGAATGTGAAAGAATTACTCTTTATGACCGCAAGTTTCTTTTTAATATTTCACTTAGGTCATTTATATAATTCAATTTGAATTTTATTCTTGGCTCATAAACCCTAAGTTTCGTAAACAAGAAAGAATGACTGACTATTACGATACACCATAATGTGATAGTTGAGGGAAGCACGAACTGCCGTCTTCTCGGCGACGGCTTACAGCGCCTGCGTCCCAGGAAGTGATCGCGTCATCAGAGAACGCACGACGGCTCGCGCTAAGCTCTGGTGTTCTCTCGTAGCGCGGCTCGTCGCCGGGGAGCATGTCTCGAGCGGCTTCAGCATACCGCCCTCCCGCTCACACTTTTGCCATACTTTCATCCTCCGCTTTCATGTTTGCTTTATCGGTGGCCTCTCCGTCATCTCGGTTACAACGAGGCCGACCCTGACAGACTACGCCAAACGAGAGCAACGGGTGCTTAAAAGCTGCTATCTAGAATATACGGAACTGCCGCGGTACCGCCTTGTGTTCCACTCCCCTCACCGACCACCTCATCTCCAAATAAAGCATCCTCGCCGCAGTCTTCTGGCAGGCAAGCATGTAGCCTCCTGGCCGGTGGGCAGCGCCCCGTGCCGCCCTCCCGCCTTCTGGGATCCTCGCCCGAACCTTCTGGCAATGGGCGCCCTCCCTGCAGGCTATCAGTCCGTCCACTAAACAGGCGACCGTCCGCCTACCACCTTTTTCTGGTCCCATCGAGTGTCGCCATGGTGCGGCTTTGCGTCAGTGATGGCACGTTGGATGCAGTGGCCAAAATTGGATGTTTCTGCTCGTTGGATGTGATGGCACGTTGGATGTGATGGCACGTTGGATGTGATGGCACGTTGGATGTGATGGCACGAAATTGGATGTTTCTGCTCGTTGGATGTGATGGCACGGTGGATGTGTTGGCCCCAAGCGGCTGGTGACGGGCCGCCCCTCGTCTCCAAATCACGCATCCTCGCCGAAATCTCCTGGCTGGTGGGCAGGCAGGCAGACAGGTGTAATTTGCTGACAAGCGGGAACCCTTTTCGCAGCACAGGCAATCTCTCTGGGTAGCAGAGAGCCTGCCCGACCGCCATCGTATTTGATACCGTCAAATGCCTACACAAGCACGCGCACACACACACGCGTATTTTCGCATAATAAGGCAAAAAAATTTCTCATTGAAAAAAAAAAAAACATTGGTTGATCTGCTACGCTTTTCAAGTACCTATAGTTCCCGCTGAACAAGTAACGGAAGCGCTTTGGAACATCGTCCCGCATACCCTCCTATCTCTCCAACGCAAGGACAAATGGTCGCGTTGGGCAGCTTCCGGAGCCCCATCACGCCATAAGTTCTGCAACGTTAGGCCCAAAGGTTGCCTTTGAGCGCCGTTTTTAAAAACTGGAAAAGGTTAGCTTATTGGCCCGCTCGTCGTGTTCCCGAGGGTAAGGTCCCGAGGGTGATAAGCAGTGCCGCATCGGGGACTGCATGGATGCCGTCGTGCGGCCCACAGTTAGGCACGAAATAAGCTTCAACTGGAACGTTATGGTGGATTACACGGTAAACAATGACCTGAAATTGCTTTTAACAGGTGAAGAGGACCAATGCGTTGTTTTCACCCAAAGGCGTGTTCTGTGAGCAGGCTTAAGAATTAAGAGAGCAGTGCCTAAGATCTTATTTGAGTGACAACACCGCTTGTTTTTGTCCTCCCCTTCCGTATCTTCGCCTAGTTTTTGCTCTGTTAGCCATCAGGGAACACCACCAACTAGTGCAGCGTATACAACACTCCGGCAGTTGACGATGTCCTTGTAGGCCTTCACAAGGGGGCAGGGATGCATTCGAATTAATAACACATTGAAAGCTTTACACAATAATAAACACCATGTACATGGGAACCAAGATGAATAAGCCATGATATGTTGCCTCGCAATATACGTTCGAGCATAACTTATTCTTAATGCAAAAAGAAAATTAGGAAAATGAACAGTATCTATAACACAAACTGATAGTATATACGGGCAACTTTACATCATATTGAGGGTTATAATAGGAAGAAAAACTGATGGGCTGTGCGACTACGCACTATGAGTAATATTTGGTGGCGCTGTCAGACGAGTGGTAAAAATACCATCAGACACGAAGTAGACTACCATAATCAAAAACTAGAATTTACAGTTTTGATGCCCCGGAACCGGTTCGTTCCGGTTCCTTCGATTCGTTCCGGTTCGGATTCAGTTCCAAAATGGCGGAAAAAGTACGGGTTCGGTTCAGTTCCGGTTCCGAGCGAAAATTCGGGTTCGCTTCCGGTTTTCGGTTTGGTTCCGGTTCCGGTTCGACATCCTGGCCTAAACCGTGACGTTAGCGAAAGGAGGCAACACGAGTCCGTTGAAACGAATGGTGTTTCTCCGGACGCGAGTTAAGAACCGAGCTAAGCTGGGGCAGGGCCGGCAGTCGAGGCACTGAACGGTTTTCACGGCGCTGCTAAGCGTAGCGACGGCGCCACAAATGAGCGGGCCGTTAGCGTTCCACCTCCAACTCAGATACTCGATGTCGAGCAACGGCCAGCCGAGCACGCAGCCATTGCGGTGTCGCCTGGGGTTGAACCGTCTTCAAAGACCGGGCAGTTCGTCCTTGGCAGCGGGCAAAGAGAACAAAAACACCCTTCGGTGTTCACTTACCGACGGTGTCACAAAAATGTGCCGCAAGATTTTCAGTGCGCGCACTTTGCGCCGGGTCTCAGTCGACCTTGGAGCGGCCGAGAACGAAAACGCACACCTTGCTCGAGCGGTGGAAATTAGGGCAGTCTTCTTCGCGCGCTCGAGATACGTCTCGGAAGGAGGCCGATGTCCTCTCGAACAGTCGCTGCAGCTTTCAGAGAACGGGCGCTTCTTCGAAAGCATCCCTCCGGACAACGGTTGAAAACCTTCATCCATCGGGATCTGGGACGCCCAGCGGAGAAGCTGTTACGAATCAGCCCGCCACAGCGCTTTGCGCAACATTTCTCGGCTGTGTGGCGAAGCCACTACTACGTGCGCTTTTCGAGCAGGCCTCCCTGTCGGTGACTCACGCCTGCAGCCGACGCATTCAAACAAGTGCTACATGTCTGGATCGCTGGCGCCTCGCTATCGACGTGATTCAAACTTCGGCGGTGGCAGACGAGGTATGCTTCAACTTGTCCGAAGGACGCGGAAGCCGCTGCGGAGACCTCCTCTCTCCCCTCTCTCGGCGTGCACCTCTACTATACCGACCGCTCACGAACTCTGGAAAGAGTGTTGTGTGTGTTTATGCCGTTCGTGTCGTGTGCACAATCTAGAGGGAACGCTTGTTTGACTGTTGGAACTTTTGGTATAAATAAGGGCCCCCAAGCGCTGTTGTTCATTCCTGTTTGAGCAGTGAATCAATGGTGTCACTCTGCTCGAGTCCTGTACTGTAACCTCGCTTGTTGGGGCATTGCTCTTGTCTGGCTTCGGCCAACTCTCGCCATGAAGTAAACAAGTTAAGTTTGCCTTCGGCTTCTGGCCTTCTTCAAGGCTGCAACATTGGCTGGCGGCTCGCTTCACCACGCTACCACACGCATGTCGGAGGCGACGGAGCTCGGCTCGGGTACGCCTTCCCGTAAGCAACACTCCTTTTCTCCCCGCCCCCAACCCTGTCCACGCTTCTCCTCACATACGCCGATATCCTCGCCCACTATAGGCTACAGCGACAGAAATACCCACCTCCTCACCATACTTACCAGGACCGACGCAGTTACACTATGCAAGCTGCAGACAAACACCTTCCCCCCAATACACTGTACCACGCCATGTTCCGTACCCAATGTCCAGCCGCATGTCAGTTTTTTCCAACCATGGGATCTCTCTACCACATTGCCGTAGAATGCTCCAACACCCCCACCCAACCGCCACTCCCCAACATTACCACACAGCAGTGGGTAGAGTTGCTGGCCAGCTCCGACCCCTCTACCCAGCGCATACTGGTAGAAAGGGCAACGCGAGCGGGTCACCTCCAAGGCATCCTAGACTGAGGACGCCTCTCACCGGGCGGGCGCCCTATCGTCGCACGCAATTGCTGTCTTGAATAAAGTTTATTCAATCAATCAATGTTCCGGCGCGTGCAATCCAGTGTCTAACGTTGTTGCGTCTAATGGTGCCATACCGACGTAATAGAAATAGCGATGTGAAAGTTCATATTGTCACGTTGCCAAAGACGACGCAGTTGTCTTCAAGAAAAACAAGTTTATTGGAGCGAACTTGTGCTCCCCTAGCAACTCAAAGAACACAAGGCGGCGATACAGCAATCAACAAAGTGAGGTGCGTAAACTGGTGTCGGCGATTCGAATGCCATGGCGTCTGCTCTGCAGGCTTTTTATCTCTTGGCGCGAGTGCTTCTGGAATCGTCGATTTACATCCAGAACATTGTAGATCAAAGAAGATCATTCTGGGCTAGTGACCTTAGGGCGAGACAGTCTGTTTATGTGAATGTGACAGCCCGTGCGGCATAAAAATAAAGAATGGAAGACGCGTTTCGCTTGGGACGCAGATAACACAGCCGGGCATGGCCGGGCAGCAAAAACAAACAATAAACTTATACATGGTTCGCGGCATTACCCCCCCCCCCCCCTCCCTCTAAGAGTGCATCGACCCGATGCTAAAATAAAAGACAGTCCAAACAACAACAACA